>NW_025336087.1:44511800-44846502 GCF_004798865.1 Varanus komodoensis | reverse complement strand
TTTTTTTTTTTTTTTTTTTTTTTTTTGCATCTGCATCACACTACTGGCTCATGTTTAGCTTGACATCTACAACAACTCCAAAAACTTTTTCTTTTTCAGTGTTGTTGAGACAAATAATCCATGCAACTGACTTTTTTTTAAATTTTATTTTGCCTAGGTAGAGAACTTGGCATTTTTCCTGTTGAATTTCATTCTGCTGTTTTCTGCCCAGCACTGAAGCTTGTTTAGGGCTCACTGGTTCTTCTTTTTGTCTTCCAGGTTGTTTGCTATTCCACCTAGTTTAGTATCATCTGCAAATTTAATTGTCTTTCCCTGGATTTCCTTATCAAGATTGTTAACACAGATATTAAAGAATACTGGTCCCAGGACTGAGCCATGCGGTACCCCACTAGTGACTTCTCTCCAGGTTGAGAAACTCCCATTGATGGTCACTCTTTGTGACCTCTTTTTAAGCCAGTTGTGGATACACCTAGTAGTAGATCTCTCAAGCCCACATTTCACTATTTTATTTATCAAGGCTGTCATGTGGCATTTTGTCAAAGGCTTTGCCAAAGTCTAGATAAATAATGTCAACTGCATTCCCTCTGTCCATTTGGGTGGTAACACTGTAAAAGAATGAGATTAGGTTGGTTTGCCATGACTTATTCTTAAGAAATCCATGTCAGCTTCTGATTATCAGTACATTTTCTGCAGGGTGTGTACAGACTGCTTTTTAAATGATTTACTCCAGTACTTTCCCAGGGATTGAAGTCAGACTAACTCTTCTATAGTTCCCCAGTTCATCTTTCTTCCCTTTTTTCAAGATGGGAACCCATCAATACTCCTCCAGTCATCTGGCACTTTCCCTGCTCTCCAAGATTCCTCTTGGAGAAATTATATACTATAGTGGCTCAGGGAGTTCTTGTTGCAGTTCCCTTAATGCTCTAGGATGGATGTCGTCAGGTCCTGGAGATTTGAAAGTGTCTAGCTGTTCAAGGAGCTCCTTGACCATATGTATGTTGATCTTAGGCTGCCACCCTTCCCTTTCATTCTGCATTACCGCCTCTGTGGGTAGATCACATTTTCTTTTGCAGAAGACTGAGCTGAAGTAGGTCTTGAGCACCTCTGCCTTTTTCTTGCATCTGTTATCTTCTGCCATCCTTGACAAGTTGTTGTTTGCCTCTTTTTTGTTTGTCTTTTATTTTGTAGGTAGCTGGAAAAGGCCGTCCTATCATTTTTAGCATGCCTTGCTAGTTTCACTTCATACTGGCTTTAGACCTCCTGACTCTGTCCCTGCAAGTTTTTGCTGTTTCTACTCTTCCTTTGAGGCTTGATCTCCTTTCCACTTCCTCCACATGTTCTTCTTAGCATTCTAACTTTTTATGGAGTCACGGAGGGCAGGGTTTGTATTTTTTCTATTCTTTTTCTTTGTTGGGATTAGTTGTTCTTGTGCCTTAAGAATGTCTTTTTTAAGATTTCCCATCCTTCCTGGACTCCTCTCTCCTTTAGGGTGAGTTGCCAGGGGATTTTACTTATCACTTAACTTGGATTTCTTAAAAGGGCCCTTTTGAAGTCAAGGATATGTGTTTGCAGCAGATATTTGCCAGCCTCTTAACAGAGAATTCAGGAATGGTGTGGTTGCCTTCATCCAGGGAACACCCGCGTTTGTTACTTTATCTACCAGATCATCTTTAACTATGAATGACCCATAAAGAGAACCATGATACGTTGTTGAGTTATGAACTGTGGGCTATTCACCGTGGTTTGTTATCCCAGCTGCATTCAGTCAATATAATAGCTAACGTTTCAACAATGGAACACAGTTCAACAGCAGCCTGCTCTCAGTCACTGAGTGTGGGTTTTCCTGTTGTCTGCAATTACAGCAGACAGTTGCCCACCAAATCATGGAGAGCAGCGGAAACAGTGCCAGAGGGGCAGCAGTTACTGTGCTCCTTCCAGCATCCCATCGCATGATTCAAACCACACGTGGACTCAGTGGAGCCATAGCCATCTTCTGCATACTTTGGCAATCTTTCCCCTCACCCCTCTTCTTTCTTTTTGGCACAGGTGCAGCCTTTTTATTTATTTCACCTTTTATTTCTGGAATCCAGTGATGACAGCTATGATGTAACTCTTCCTAATCCCTTTATTTTCTCTTTCTACATGATGAATATTATTATGTTTTATTGGTCTTAGACCAACACAGATCTCTGTTGTCACATGCTTTCCTACCTTGGCTGTAAAACCAACAGTGTGATGTTTTTATCTTTCTAATCTCAGGCTTCACCCAACATGTCATTTGGTTTTTACACTTTGTGTGAAATGTACACTCGTTTGGCAACAAGGTGGTAATTCATGCTATGCTCCATGAGCAATTGCTCATCTGTAACTTTCAGCAACCCATTTTACAGGCAAACATTATTGTATAAAAATACATCTGCTGTAAGAAAATGCCCAAAGTCCTGTACCAGTCAGGGAAATTATGAACTGTATTCTTCTTGATATGTTTTGCTTCCCCAAGGGTCTATTTGACCTCTATGAATGTATGATGGGTTGGCTCTGAGCAAGCTATAAACCTGTGTTGCCTAAACAAAACCATGTTGAATCAACACAAACACACCCAGGTAGTCTGCAAGATAACACAGTAGTACATTTCAAATTAAAATAAACCATAGTACTGAACTCTGAAGTCCAAAGGGTAAGAACGATAGCATGTGAATTTTTACAGTAACCCTAAATTGCCTCAATAGAAGAGAAACAGCTGTTAAGAACCATTAAGAACCCTTTCCTAAATGGAAGGAACTGGGAATGAATTAGAAGGGAAAGGGAATCTTTGGAACCTAGGGTTCATTTATGCCCTGTATCCTCAGTGCCTGCATACTGTCTGCTGTTTACACTGAGTGTGCATCAGTGTGTGTGTAGAGAGAGATGTTGAACTTAGTTCCCAGTGAAATCAATCCATTGAATTAGTAATGACTTGGGCCTTATTGATTTTAGTGGGAACAAAGTCCAAGAAACTAAGTGTGGATCCAACCCAATCTGTAGATCCAACACACGTGCGGCAATGATGACATAAACTCTTTGCAACATTAAAGCTGAACCCCAGTTCATTTTGTAATGTTGTTACCAGCCCTGCAAGCTAGAGGTCTCAGCCCAGATGGTGTAAACATTTCTGACTCAGTTTCTACTGCAAACTGCTGGACTGAATGCCTAGCAGCAGATGTCCTCCTCATTTCTGCTGTAACACATTTTAAAACATCAGCCGTGCAGTTCTGTGCATGTCTACTCAGTAGTAAATTTCACTGAATTCAACAGGGCTTCTTCCCAGAAAACAGCGTGCAGGATTGCAGCCCCAATGTCTGCTGCTGACAGAATTGTTCATACTGTAGGCAATGAACTCAAGGGCCCTTCTCTTGTATGTTTGTGTGCACGTCAGTATCTTATGCACATGGCCTTCTTTTTTTTACAAGGAGATGTTCTGATGTAACATGCTGACTTCTGCACTCGGTTGCTAATATTTGTCATTTAAAAAAGGCTACGGACTGAAGGATTCTCCTTTGAATTTAAAGGAGGTATCTTGTGCGTTTTCTTGTGTAAAATTATCAGTGTCACTGAAAACTGGCAAAAATTAAAGATGTTTTTAATACTATAATTATACACATGAGGGAAATCATTAGTAAGTGAAATGAGCTGTTTTCAAACTATTCCACTGTTGTGCTACATCGAGATTGCCAGATGGCAGGGTTTTTTGCCCTGACCTTCAGGTGTGTGTGCAGTTTTTTAAATGTGTGTCATTCATTATATTTTCAATACCACGCTAACCACTCTCTTTTGCTTATCAATGCTAGCTAAAGGATTGATTTGCACTAGCTTTGCTATAATGAAAGGTGAAATAAATGCAACCATGTGTCTCCTTCCAAGGTGTGCTGAACTGGCTTGAGCCACTCCACTCCCTCCCACCAAAAAATGCCACATCCTTCCAGTCAGGATGGCAATTTTTCTGAGGAAACTTCTTCAAGTTCCCAGGTCAGTTCTGGTTTGCCTAAAGCAAAAGCTGAGCTTCCTTTTCAAACAAAAGAGTAAATTTGTTGCTACCCAAAAGTCCTACAATTCACCAGAGGGCATTCACCAGATAGCAGGAAGTTGTAGCAGGGTTGGTCCTACAGGGGATACCCCAGCACAAGGGCAGAAATATTTTCCAGAAAACATTATTTGTTTGTTTCTTTGTTTATTTATTTAAAATTGTCCTATCCCACAAAGAGTCTCTGGTGTATGGGAATTGCATACATCGGGGCAAAGCAGAGCAGGCCTCGGAGCCGCATGTCCTGAACCCCCTCTATCTCCAGACAGAGGAGAAAAACTCTCATTCATGTCAATGGGAGAGGCTTTTAAAAAATGGAACAGAATGGGGACTTTTTGATGGGTCGTCGATCTGTTCTGTCAGGCTTTTGATGTTTAATGTTTTTGCCTCACTTTAATATTAATGTTTCTCCTCATAAATTTTACTGTATGGTTGTGTTTCTTTGTTCCCTGGGTTTTACGTGAAGCTTTAATGTTTTTATTGTACATTGCCCTGAGCAACTGCTAGGTGAAGGGTGCCATTTTATAAATAAATAAATAAATCCAATAAATAACTAAATAGATATATAAGAAAACCCAGCCTCCCCCTACTTCCTGCTGCCCACAGGAGCCGGCAGGGTCAGAATTGTTTCTCCCTCCCTCCCTTCCTATATAAGTCCTGGGCAATTTCGGAGTGGGGCTGGATCCACATATCTCTGATTCATCTCCTTCAGCCTCCTGCCCACCAGATGTAAGAGCACAGCAAGAGTGATGCTGGAGCAGACAGCAGGTTTGCTCAGTCCACAACTCTGCTTCCATAGCAGCCAACCAGTTTCCCACAGGAAAACAGCAAGCATGACATGAGAGTAACAGCACTCTTGGGCCCATATTCCTCAGCAGCTGTACTCATAGGCAGACTGACTCTGTCATCTGAGGCAGCATGGAGCCATCAGGACTAGTACCATGGATCAACTTCTTCTACACATATTTGCCCAATCCCCTTTTAAAGCTACTCAAAAAGGTGGTTATCACTACCCCTTGGGGAAATGAATTCCATAGTTAACTATACACTGTGCAAAGAAGAACTTCCTTTTCTCTGTCCTGAAGCTCCCATCAAGCAGCTTCATGGTATGATCTTGGGTTCTGGTATTACAAGAAAGGAAGAAAAATGTCTCCCTATCTACTTTTACTATAACTTGCATAAATGTGTACATTTATATTATACTCCTATCACTTGACTCTTCTCAAAGCCAAACAGTCACAAATGTTGCCACATTATGTCACAGAAGCATTGCTCCAGCATCCTGATCATTTTAGTTGTCCTTTTCTATACTTTCCCAATATTACCATACATGTTTTTTAGGTGCAGGGACCAGAATGGTACATAGTATTCCACGTGTGATCACACCACAGATCTGTGATATGTGCAATATGATACCTACAATTTAATCTTATTTTGCAATTACTTTATTTTGTCTAACATGCCAGTTACGTACCTTTTTCATAGCAGCCACACATTTTCATTGAATTGGACACTACAGCCCAGAGATCTCTTTCTTGGTCAGTCACTGCTAGCTCAGACCCAATGCCTTACATGTGAAGTTGGGATTTTTTTGCCCCAACATGAATCACTTTAGAGATGTTCATATTTGCAAGTTTGATACCTATCCTCCCAGACTGTAGATATCATTTTGCAATTCTTTGCAATCCCTTATTGTTTTAACCACCCCAAATAATTGGGTGTCAAGCATGGGACCTCAATGATCATTCCTAATTCTGGATAATTTATGAACAAGTGGAAAAGAATGAGTCATAGTACAGATTGATGTGGGATTCCCACTGTTTACATCCCTCCATCAAAAGAATTTACCATTTATTCCTATTCTTGGCTTTCTGTTCTCTAATCAGTTACAATTCATAAGAAACTCTCTTCTATTATTCAATGACTGCTAAATTCGCTCAGGAGTTTCTGGTGAAGGCCTTTGTCAAAGGTCCAAGTCAACCATGTCTGCTGGATCACTCCACAATAATAGAGAACATGTTTAAACGTCATTGTAATTGTTAATATTATTTGCTTATTTTATCTGGCCAGGGCGACTTATTTTATATTGTTAATTTGTTTTATGTATTATATTTTATGTTGTGAGCCGCCCCGAGGCTTCGGCAAATGGGGCGGCATAGAAATGTTTTAATAAATAAATAAATAAATAATGTTTATCGTCCCTCTTAGAGAACTCTAAAAGGTTATTGAGACAGGACTTTCCGCCCAAGAGTCATGTTGATTCTTTTCCATGTTTACTAATTTTATTTTTAATAATGCTTCCAACCAATATACCCAGAAGACATATTATGCTAACTGGCTTACAATTTCTGGATCCCTTTGTAAAAATTGGTGTTATGCTAGCCATTCTCGAGCCAACATCTTAAGGGGCATGTTACATGCTTTTGTTAAGAGATCAGCAATTTCATAGTTGAGTTCAAAATAACCCTAGGATGAATATCATCTGGGCATGGAGATTTATTAACTTTCAGTGTGTCAGTAAGGTCAGGAACATCAACTATTTGCCTCAGTTTCTCAAACTCAGTTCCTGGGAAATATCCCTTCAGGCACAAGTATCTGTCCCTTTTATTGTATTTTATTTTATTTTTTGCAACAAAAGCTTATGATAGTAATTTATCTAGCTTTCCTCACTCTCCTTATCCTCCTCTAGTACTCAGTTAACTCCATGGCCATCCAAAGATCCCGTTGCCTCTCTAGCTTGTTTCCTGCCTCTCATAAATAAAGAATTATTTATCATTGGCCTTGATATTATGATACATTACATTGTATCAAAAACTCTCTCTCTCTCTTATTGTCTCCCTGTATCTCCTTTGTGCAAACTTGTACTCCTTTTTGTTTTCCTCTTTTCCACAGGACTCCCATTTTCTGAAGAAAACATTTTTGCCAATAGCTTCCCATCATTGCCTCTTCACTGTGTTCTGATGCTCTCTGGACTTGGTGCTGCCTTTCCATTGATGGCATACATTCCAGCTGAACTTCTGTTATTGTGGATCGAGACACTTCCAAGGATTCTGAAAAGATTTCTCTCTCTCTCCACTCTGTGTTTCAACTGCCTTTATACTAGTTCCCTCATTTTAGGGACTGCCTTTATACTAGTTCCCTCATTTACCTTTAATTTTTCAAGTTAAAGGTAACTTCATTGAACTTCCTTGGTAATTTTCCATTTAAATATATATTAAACTGCTTACTGTTGTTTTCAAGGATGATAGCATGCCCTGACTACTAAATTACTTTTGGAGCTTGATCTTCTCACTCACAACGTTCTGAAGACAATGTTCTGGAGACAAATCTGGCCCTCAGTCTGCATGCTAAAAGGCTTCTTTTTTTCTGCCTTGGCAATTTGTCATTGGGCTGATATGCTTCATCTCTGGGGCTCCTGGCTAGGGCATGCTGTGAATTGTAGCCCAACACATCTGGAACGTGCCAGGTTGAATAAAGCTGCCCTAATTTGTACTATTTCTCCTCTCCAAACCATATGCGTGCACGGCCATAGTTGCTCCCGGTGTGAGCTCTGACAAGCTAACCAAACTCTCCTTCACGGAGGCATATGCACTCAATATTTTGTTTTCTTTTTGAAGGATGTTATGCTCAGGAAAGTCTTACCAATCAATATCTTAGGCGAACAGGAGACTTTCCGCAGCTTCCTAAGTGGATAATTGAACAAATGTGCAGCAGAGTGCTATATGCCTAGTGTCAGAGCACGCCATTTCTAAAGTATGAGCAATATTTTTGCATTGTAGCTACTTCTAGTTTAACATGACACATTTCTGAGTCAGTGGAAAGGTCCCCTATTCTTTTTCTTTGGGCTTGCAGCCACCTCATTATATTCCCAACATTATTTGAAGACCAGGCCACGTGCCATTATTAAGATGTTCTTTGTCATCTTAGCAGCATATGTTTAATCATTCGTGACCACTTTCATGACTGTTGGTTTATTTATGAAAAGATCGACATATTCTGAAGGTTCTGTTAAAGGATTATTCACACATACACCCACATTCATGTTAGCAGTCCGATATCCATTATTAGTCCCCTGTCATTCAATATCCTATTTTAAAAGTTTCATTGGGCCTGCATGATGAATTGTGAAGAATGTAATATGTGAAGAATGGTGCTTCGGTGGACATTTACATGTGAATAGGAGTTAAATGTGGAAGGGGTTACATTGCCTCTGAACAATCAGATTCATAGCTTGTGGGTGTTGCCAGACCAGATATTGCGTTTACCCAGCTTTGGCTGGTACACCAGCGGCACCTCTTCTGGGTGAAGGCAGATCTGGCCACAGTCTTCATTGAGATTACTATAAAGGCTGTTCCTGTAGAGAGTGGAGAAATGTGGCAGTCAGATTGCTCTCTGACACACGGTTGACCATACTATCCATATCTTGCATCAGTTGCACTAGCTGTGGATGTATTTCAGGGCATAATTTAAGGAGCTGGTTCATATCCATGAATTTCTCAACAGCCTGAGATCGGATTATCTGAAAGAACACCTTCTTCCACGTAAACCTGCCCACAGCTTAAGGCTTTGGTGGCACCAGTAGGGTGAGAATGTGGGGCAGAGCAGCATTGGAGCTGTGCACCTCTCTCCCAAAGATTGGCTGCTTTTTTCATGATGCATGTCATAATAGAGTGAGTTGAAATGTATTCACTCTGTTTCTATTCTTGTTGCCTTTGCCTTGCTCTTAATTTTCAAATTGCATAATGTTTTAATATATTTAAAGTTTTAAAGTTTGAGTCCTCTGAAGTAAAGATCTATTCAGGGTCTAATCAGAAACAGGAAGCTGCAGCAACTGGGCTAACAGCTTGCAGTGAAGTCCCAGCGGGGCTCTGGAAGACCAGGGTAGGCCTTCTGGTCTGGCCTGTCCACTACTGGGATGATGCAGGTCCCTTCATTCTGTACAGCCCAGTTCTTGCTCCTCTTCCCTTCCCATGTGCTTTACCTTCACATCTTTCCTCTCCCTTGTTCTGAGATCCATACTGTCCCTAGAATTTTCCACTGCACCTGATTTAAGGTTATTTACTTATTTAATTTCTATACTGCTCAATTGTGGAGGCTGTCTGGGAAGTCTGCAACAGGTTCTTTTTCAAGACCAGGGCTGAGCAGGACCACGCCATCCAGGTGCGTTAGACTACAAGTAGTCCAGCATGCCATCAGGTTGCATTTTAAGGAAGGTTGTCCCATAAGCACGAAAAACCTGAAGCAGAATTGGTGGAAGCAGGTTGGGGAAGAGCTGGCATAGAGAATTCGATTTGTCAGGTAGCTCGATGCATAGCATGTGTATCTAGTAGTAACATTTCCCTCCTCAGCCCACTGTCACATTGATGGTGGTCCTTTGTACTTGAACTCCTGAATGGTTTGTGAATGACCTTTAAAACAAATAGCTGAATGAGAGCTTGGGGCATCTTCAAGATATATTCCACATCCCTGCTTATCCACATGATCTGGACTGGCAAGTTAGAATAAGAAGCGAACCCAGTGCTGGAGCAATGGCAGAATATAACATTAGGGCCCAGCTCATCAACACCCCCAGGCCAAAATGAATCACACTTTTTCGACAAAAGGCATGAAGTATTTTTGTCATCCACTCCTCTTTTATTGCACGTGTTGATTGAGACATCAACAACCTGCCAAATACTGACAACTTGGCCAAGGCAACTTCGTTTAGCTAATTGGCCAGTATGTTTCCCAATATGTGTGCTACCGACTTAATTAGATTTAATTTAATAAGTGTTTGTGTTGTATGGGACAGTGGTTATTCACTCAAGTTTTATTTACTGGTAACATATGGCACTTAAATTATTGCCAAAATGACAATAATATTACAGAAGTGTGTTATTTTTAATTTCCGCAGCACTTTTCAGTATAGAACATGTTTTACTATTCTTGTACTGGTTTTATCCCCCAAATCCTGAGAATCAGATGAGACTAAGAAATAATAGTTTATTCAAGGCTATCCAGTTACCTCTATGGCAGAGCAAAAAACCCAAACCAAACAGGAGACCCAGAAGGACTAACCACGAAGAAACATGAAAGCTTCACAATCAGTGGCAGAACCTGCAGCCTGAGTTCAGCGCAGAACACCCAAAAGGATCCCAGGTAACAGTGCTGGGAAGTGAGGTACTCATAGACCTTGCCTGAGCTTTCAGAGAACTGCTGCAATCCGAGTAGACCAGAGAAAGGCAACATGGTACCCTGCAGGTGGTTTGGATTATAACTCTCATAATACCTGATCATTATTCATGGGGGCTGGAGCTAATGTGTTGTAGTCTGAAAGATCTGGAGGGCTCCAGGTCGTCTATGCTCAGAGTGACAGCAATATAGATGGACTAGCATGACGAACACCATAAGAATACAGTTCAATGGTTTCTTAAAAGAACAAAAAACGCAGTCAGGGTCTCCACATCTTTTTTAAAAATACTTTTCAGGGACTATTCATTACAGGTCAAGTGGCATCTTGCTACCACACAAAGAGAAAAAAACCTTTCTGGATGTGATATCCATGTGAGTAAGAGCTTTTTGTGGTGCACAGCAAGTGGAGTTCAAAATGCAGAAGGGAAGTACAATGTAACTAGAGAAACTGGTGGTTAGTATCATGCACTCTTGACTGTGTGTTTTCCTTCTCAAAAACACAATCAAAAGCCAGCCCTGTTGCTAAGTTGGTATGGAGAGAAAAAACTATGGAGATTCATGAAAGATAGATATAATTGCCGTTCCATCAGATAAGGGCAGTAAAGCCTCATGCTCAACCCATTTAATCTAAACTGAGGACACAGAAGCATCAACAGCAGAGTGGAATTCTATTAGAATATAATTGTTCTGGCTCGAGGAAATGAAGTTCTGACCCAAAAGAGTTTGCATCTCGGTGTGTGAAAGAACCGCCTCATTCTAACAACTGGCTTTAAACTAGAGCATATCAAAGCTGATGCTTGTAAAAGATTCAGTCCCATGACACCAGCATTAAGCAGAAGTGTTGCTTTGCGGTGTATTCTATACTCCAACAGTGGTGCTTCTGTTGAGGGCAGCAGCCACCTAGCTGTGACCTTCTCCATGACGCTCCATTTCACATTTCACATGCACCAGTTACACCAGTTGCATTTTCCTTCTCAGCTGATAGTCCTTCACTGGGCGGTGCGTGATGCGTGTGTGTGTGTGAGAAGGAGAGGATGGGCGTGTGTGTGGATGATGGTATGTGCATGACTGGCTGTGGGTTTCTCCCTTAGGTTTTCATTTTTTAAAGTCCCTCTGCCAATCCCAGGGATCCCTTGAGTAAGATGACATCTCCTTTTTATTCCTTGGTGGACCAATTTTTTCCCAGCATTCACCACTCGAGTTTTCTATTGTGGGCATGAGAGTTAGATCCTGATCCTCCCATGCAGAAAGGCACACATTTAACTTATCTCAACATCAGCAGCCATCTTCTTTCTGCCTTGTGATGCAAACGATGGGAACACATTGCCAAAAAGTGCATTCTGTTCTCACCTGAGGTTAAAACTAGGTGTGTGATGCAACATGAAACAATCTGAAATACCACAAAGTTTGAATGATTGGGAAGGGAGATGTAAAGCAAAGACTGCCTGCGCAGAGGAAAGGGGGAAGATGAATGCCTCCCACCCACCCACCCACACTTTCCCCAGTGAAACTGTCTCTTAAGCTATTTTTGTCCTGACTGGGGTTACTCTGGTTACAAACCCCCAACAGGAGAAAACCATCTTTTAAAATGTGGCTTCTGGGAGGAAAGTGTGGGCAGAGGAAATCTTCAGCTACACCCATGCTGCCATCACACTTACCCTGCTCCCTTTTCACATTGTCATAACTTAATCTGGCTCTTCAATTCACAGCAGTAGTTGTTGTTTTTCCTATCTCAGCAGGCCCCAGCATTTTTAAAAATCTTATACAGAGATAAACCAAATCTAGTCCATTTGCCTGTAGGACAATAGGACAATGCACTCAGGGCTTCTGGGCTGGAGGTGTTTGATCAAGTCCCCAGGAAAAGAGGCCCCTGCTCCTGCCTCAGCTGCAATTGGCCATCAGAAACCCATCAGTGCATCGGTCTTTGCAGGGACAGTGGCAAAGCCGGCAACATCACTTCTGTCTAAGGCCTCATCAACCTCTTGAGGCTCTCCGAATACACCAACAAAAAGTGAACTCATAAAATGTTAGATGCCAGCCATTTTAAGGCTCTCCATTCCTCAGTAAAAGAGTGGAGGCAGCATGGGATGTTCAAGAACTCAGATGGTGTAAGTTCTTGGCCTGCTTGGAGTTTCTTCACTCTAGTCTGTCCATATCCATACAGACCAGGCTTGTAAGATCATAGACAGAAAATAGGCCCTGGTGGCCTGTTTCCTCTCTGCACATGCTGGTCATAAGCTGCCTAATGAGCATAATCTCTCTCACCACATATGGCTTGTTGTGACATCTAAAGCCAGTGTGGAGAGGTGGCTGGGGCAGTTTACAAACTATCCTGAAAACTATGGCTTGTTTTAGAGTAACTAACTGACATTAGTTCACATGAGAGAAACCATGGTGGGTTGTCACCATGAATTGATTCAGGGTAGATTGGCGCAATGTTCAAAACCAGAGTGGTTTTTTCAGTGTGATTTTTTTTTCCATGAACAAGCCACCCTGAGAACCCATGGGTTGTTGTTGGATTGTTCAAAATGGCTTGTTTTCAGCCATTCTGAAATAGCTTATTGTAATAGCTGAACCCGGCATGACAACTTTATCATGGGTTGTCAGGAACAGCTGGAGTGCTACCTGGCAAGAAGAATGAAAATTCCTGCTGTTCCTCATGATGTCACAAATGCCACCACCATCCTTCCTCATCCTCCATTGTCAGTGCCCTCTGGATTGCACTCCTAAAAAATCAAGAAGAAGGAATGCATTCTCAGCTCCCCCATTTTTCCAGATTTTTAAAGTGCACACACCTTAAAGCCTGCGGCTATGAAATATTTGTAATTCTCCCCTCCGCTTCACTGTTCTGGTCTGAAATTTGTGTATATTTACTAATCACAGTCATCGCTCTGGCTTCAAATGTGCACATCTTTACCAATTCACCTTTCCGCTTTGCCTTGAAATTCGTGCATCTTTGCTATTCTCTGTCACTGTTTTGTGTTCCAGGTGTATACATGAGAGCAAACAATGGAGACCATTGGAGGGAAGCAATGAGCACAGAGGCAGGGAACTGCAAGACAAAATGCTTTCGGAGCATTTGTGTGCTGGACAACGTACTACCTGGACAATGTACTACCTCTGGGAGCACATGAAGCAGCCTCTCAAAATAAGGTGGTTTGTAAGCAAGGCAAACCTTGAAGTGAAGTATGTCATTAACACAGCTATTAATGAGAGGGGGTTACTGGTATGCTGAGCTAAAGAGCAAACAGGTGGTTTTATTCTTCTCAACACATGCAAAGGGCCCTGATTAGGACACCATTTTAAAAGTCTGCAAATGGATTAATGCATTCAGGAAATTATATGTACGCCCTGAAAAAATCAGCCTGTCTCTGTACAGCCATGGCGATCTGGTCCCTGCAGGCAACTGTGACTTTGGGTACATGCTCAGCTGCAGCTGTGCCAACTGATAACAGCTGGCACCACCCAAAGCAAAGCAAATCCAGTTCCACAGTCCCCAAGTGCTGCCAGCCTGTTGCAGCCTCCCCATGTCCTTAGGAAACACAGCTACATTGTGGGTTTCACTCAGCACACTGCATGTTGACTGGGTGAGGAAGCAGCATAGTAGGGCCCCAAAACATGTGGCGTCTTTTGTGAGCCTCCCCACTTTCACTCCCAAAGCACGTAATCTGGGCTTTGGTGAAAAGAGGGTGAACGATCTATTAAGGATTCACAAAATGTACAGAATAGGGAAAAGGCTGCTCACATTCTGGGCACAACGCAATAAGCAGTTTCAATAGGTAAATCAGTTTTGGTGCACAAAGCAATAAGCAGTTCAAAGTAGCAAATCAATGCAAAGGACAAACAAACGGGGGAGATACCATCTGGCTTGCACAGCTCTTTGCCAGGCTGCCTACCTGCTTCCTTGAAGACCCCCTGTGTGTGTGGAAAGGTTCAGCTGAGGTCTGTACCGGATCTGGTAATGGCAGGTCCCCAGCTCTAAGATGGATGCTGGAAGATCCAGCCAATCCTGGACAATGTACTACCAAATAGATTGGCTTTGTGGCAGCATTTAGCCTACCAATGACCTCAGCCAGGTTAGCTGCTTTGGAAAATGGAACTTCCTGTTTCCCTGCTCTAGGTAATTTGGACCTTAACAATAGAAGATTACCCCTGATGAAAGACACCCAGGTTTAGGAAAGCAATGTGAGTGAATGTACACCTTTGCTCTTGAAGGTGTAAGCCCCTTATTTTAATAATTCAAACTGTTTGTTTATTTACAGGAACAAAACACTAAAACAACATTATACTATAAAGATAAAACATACAACAGCAAAGCAGCTAACAGCAGTCCAGTAAAAATAAAAGCACCCACTAAAAACATTCTTCAGCAAAGTAAGAACAATTTTCCATCTCACTTTAAAATATACAAAGCCCAAGAGCCTTCCTAAAGAGGATTGTCTTCAATGCATGGTAAAAGCCATCCATAAAGGGTCAAGAATGACCTTCCTTAGGATGGCATTCCAGAACTTGTGTACAGCCCCTGAGAAATCCCAAGTCTCCAGTGAAACATACATCTCTCTGTGCTGGGACATGCACAAGGACCTCTGTAGATCTTTATAAATCGCAAATATATGCAAAAGTAGTAGTATATGCACAGCTTGTAGGATTGTTTTTAAGAGGTGTCTGACTTGTGGGTGTTCCTTGTTTGAGGTATAGAACAGGTTTTGAGGTTGTAACACATGCAGTACACACAGCATGATGCTCCACACATAAAAGGGACTGCCCGATTGCACAATGCAATAGTGAAGGCTAGCTAGCTGGAAGGGATTCTGGAAGAGGCAACTGGGAATCATGATGCTCGTAAGCACCCTTAGTGTCCTAATTTCTGGTTTCAGAGTATATTTCTAGAATTATATGACACTCAAAACTGGCTTTCACATGCCTTTCAGGGAGATCACCTGAAAGAGTTGGGCAATACTGTAAAAATTATAGTAAATTCCTTGAGGCAGCAACTTGCCTTTTTTGGTTATTCATATACAAACAGACACTTTACATTTTTAATGTTATGGCATTCTTTTGTCTATACACAGTTTATTATGTTGTAATTTCAATTAAGCTATATTTATTGATGCCACATTAATTAGAAAAATGTGCATTTTCAATTACTATCATGGAAGTGAAATTATTTGCAGTGCTTAAGTGTAGCAGTGGGATTTCAAGCAGAAAGTTATCACATTGGGATAATGAAATGACAATTAGAATTTGAATATTATAATTGTTGGAAACCTTTATCTCCTGATAAGATCCCTAGTAAAGCCTGATATACAAGGGCAGCTCTAACCTTAAGCTGCTAAACTGTAGCAACATCTTCAGTGAAATAGGTTTATATGCTTAAACTTTAGGGCCTTTGTTGGTTCACAGAACATGGCTGAGAGAGGATGTTCATAATCAGGTGTTTATGACATTTCATAAAAAATAACCAAATTGTTTAGGAAGATGTAAATGTAGTATGTCCTACTTACCTACCTACAACAACCCAATAGATGTTATTGAATTTTTACTTCCAGGCACAGTTTGCATTAATGTTTCCTTTTGTTACCATCATTTTATCCTAATCCCGTGCAAATTTTTGCTGCATCATTCTAATAACATCCCCTGCTGAGACGTTTATCTCTTACCAGTCTTGAGGCAGTTCCGGCAAACTCCGCACTTGATTTTTGCCATGCTTGTTTTCTCACATAATGACTTTTCTCTGTTGCAAGAATGTAACACAGACACATGATCTCTTCCTCTCCCATTTCCTACTGTCAGAATTGGAATAGCTTGGAAATATGGGCATTTTCAGATCCTTCCCCTTCACGGCTATTAACAAAAGCATCTTATGGCAAAGCGTGCCAGAAATTCCCCATGGAGACCACTTGTGCCCATCAGGGCAGAGCCAATACTAGAGTTTGATCCACAGTTCCAATGGAAGATGGAGAAGAAGTTTGGGCATTCTAGATGGAGCAGGCTGGGGTTTGTAGCACAATGGCTTGTTTGGGGGGGAGTGAAACGCAAGATGATAATGGCTCTGGAAAACCTCATGCTAAAGATCAATGTTTGCACAAGTCATATACATCATCATAATCCCTACTGTCATTAAATGCATTTAAATGGTATCCCGTAATAAAGTGGAGATAATAATCTCCATAATAATTGCTGATTCAGAGGACATAATCGGCAGACTAATCTATCCGGGGAATGTATTGTGGTGCTACTCCTATCCCTAGTCCATCTCAGTTCTGGGTTTTCTTCGCATTAAAATGGCATTTTCAGAAAGCCCTTGTATTATAGATGATCTGGCCATTTTGATTTCCATGTGTTTGGGAATTTGAGTGTGTCTTGTACTTCTGATATGAATTTACTTCTGTGCTAAAGGGTTTGGCTTGTCTCCTGAAATAACTGCCTGTCTTCCCTGACACTGCGGAGCTTTCTTTTTAGTGCATTACAAGTGGGATTATTTTTCTTCCGGCCTCTGAACTTCACACCTGCACATGTCTGTAGCAAAGGTCTTTCAGCTCCTTTCAGCTCCATGCAGATTGAGCAGCCAAGGGCCATTGTGTGCATAGAAACACCTCTTGATCTCCTTGACTTCTGGGAGGAATAAAAAATACAGAGTGCCTGAGTTTCTGAGGGGATAGTACTATAACGAACGGAAATGCACATGAAAATCTGTCCATGTGTGAAGAGCAAAGTTTTAAAAAAAGAAAAAGGAGATTCTTTTTGTATGTAGCTGTAAAATTTATACTGACATTTCAGCTGTGTGACATGATAGAGCAGGACCAATGGCATTCCAATGGTTGATGATGGGGATGTTGATGTCACGAGACCCTGCCTACCTATACTGAAAATACGGCAGTTTAAGGAGCAGCTTGCCTGAACAAAGGGGCATTAGTACAGGTTCCACCCTGCAACAATTGGCTAAGTGTGCCACAACAGAAGTAAATGCAAAATAAAGAACGTGTGTATTACAGTGAATTAGCTTTTGAAGACACTTCAGTGCACATTAGGCCAGGGTTATCGGATTTTACAACCTTTTTCTCATTTAGGGTGCAAACCTATGCTTGGTTAGACACAGACAGGAGCTTGCTGGGAGCTGTAGATCTTGCCTCTGTGTAAACATGTGGAAGATTGCACTGCTAGTTAATTTTATTCATCTGTGTTTTCATATTGTTTGAACAACACATTATATTGCTATTTTGCCACTGACAACCTTTGCCCCCTTGTTATCCTCATATCACTGAGTAACCTAGAGAAGCACTGTTCACTGTTCACCTCGTGGCTGCTGTCCATACACCATTCCAGCAGCTCCAGCAGTAGCACTGATAAAGATTTGTGACTAGTGTGGGCAGTAAGTAAACATGAGCAAACCAGCTCATCTCACACAAACACATTACTAACCGGCTACTGCAATGTGGTGGCAACCCCAGGAAAAGTGGCTTTTCATGTGTAGCAGCACCGCATTAGCAACTAATGAATTAGACCAGATGAAAAAGAAGTTGGAGAATCCCATTCTTGCAGGCTATAAAGTATCTGTTATGGGCATGATCCAGCCAAAGTTAAGCACTTTAAAGTCCCATTGATTTAGGAGATAAAAGTCAAAACCTGAAATCCGTGGGACCTGTGCATAATTAACTGTGAATGAATCATGTCCTCTGATCTTCCCAACACACCCTGTACCAAAGGTATAGGGCTACTGGCAGGCAGAACAGCAAGATAAATAATAAAGAGCTTGTATGAGTGTGTGCTTTATGTGTGAATGCCAGCTCATTTTATAAAGCAATAATCTTGATTTATAATCCATCAAGTTATTATTAGACATGAGATGAAACATAAAGCCATGGATAATCAAAAACCTGAAAAACCTGAACACACACTCTGACATTGATTGCAACTGCAGTGAACAGGCTCTGGGAGGGAATTAGCACAGGCATTCAACTCCCTCTTGGCCAGTCAGCTAACTGTCCACATCCTATCCCAGACTTGGCCATGAGCCGCTGAGTACTTGGGAAGTGGGGCCTGAAATGGTAAATTTCAGCAGGACCAGGATTGCAGTTGGGTTGCAGAACTGCAAGAGATTATAAGTAGGGTTTAGGAAGTATGCCACAAGAATAGCACAAGTCAATCAATTAGAAGCTGGGGTTTCAAGCTGCAGATAGCAATACAAGGAAACAGCAAGCAGAATTCATTTGCTTATTCATTTACAGCTCTATGTAAACAAGCACATCTTTATTTATTTGGTGGATGAATTTTGAGATGAGGTGGGTGACTGCTCATGAGTGGTCCTTTTCTGTACTGGACCCCAAACCGTGGAATGTCATCCCCGGTAAGTTCTTCCTAGTACCTAATTTGTTGACTATTTATAACATTTCTATATTGCTCATAGGCAAAGTTCTCTGAATGGCTCATAAACATTTGAACATGCAACATGGGCAAGGTGGCTAAGGAGCTAAAAAAGCAGAAGATTGGGATAGAGAAAGACCTGAGGATAGCTGGGCAGGCTGACCAACAAAGAGTTATTCCTTATACAGTTAGATACAGGCTGTTGCTCAGACAAAAGGGTCGTGACTTGGCCTGGATGTATTTAATGCCTGGTCAGTTCAGAGAGAAAGCAATGTTTCTGCAAGATGGACAGAGCCACAGTGCCTTCTTTCTGCCACCTTTTGGAAAAGGATGGGAACTATTTTATGTCAAACTCTACTTTCATGTCCTTGTGGATGGGGGTTACCTGTTGAAGGTGAAGAGCTCCCTGTGGGAAAAGTTATTTGTATATTTATTTATTAGATTTCTATCCCACCTTCTTCTTTTTAAAGAACTCAAAGCAGCTTACATCATTCGCTTCCTCCTGCTCTCAATCTTATCCTCACAACAACAATCCTGTGAAGTAGGTTGGGCTGAGAATGGAGCCAGAGAAACAAAGAGAAGGTTCACAACATAGCAGAAATATGTAGATATCTTCCTCTCATTCTTTCTTTGTGCCACTCTATCCCTTCCTCCTCTCTTTGTCATCCTTCCTCTGCAAGCCACGGATTCCTCAATCAGGCCTGAGAAGCTCAATACAGTAGGTACCATGCGCAGACGAGTCATTCTTCCAGATCATCGGGAACACTTCCTTGCATTCCAGATGATCTTGTCACCTATGATGTCATTAGGCTTTTTCTGCATTCCCGATTTCAAGGAACAGTTCCTTAATTGGTATTAAAACTGAGTAAGAAACAGGTGGCAAACCTAGTTGGCTGAGTCTTTTCAAACACTGCAAACAAGAGGAAGTTGCGAGTTTGCACTCCCTATATCAGTGACAGTTGAAGAGAAGGGGAGAGCGAGATTTGTCATCACCTCAAGTTTCCTTCCATTGAGAAGTAACGGCCTGACAGAAAAAATAAAATGATCTGCTATAACTAATTCAGGATAGCAGTTTCACATGTTCAAATTATCAAGTGGCTGAAGCAATTATAATGTGGAAAATATACTGTGTGAACTCATCTTTTTGAAAAGTTCTGCTTTCCTTCCTTGATGTTACAAAAGAAAGACTGTAGATGTTCTTGACATATTTCTTAAGGTGAGCTAAAGAGAAGTAGCGGTAACACTTAATTTTATTCAGTTTTATAGCCAAGGTTACATATAGTGAATCCTGAGCCATGTTAATGAAAAAGCAATTTCTTACAAATAGTATTTCAACAGGTCTCAGTGGGAAAGGAATCCTCATTTCTTTAGCCAGCCCAAAACAACATCAAAACCACAAAGAATCATAAAAAGTTAGCTCCTTGAAACAAGGTTCACTGAACAATGGATATAGAGAGTGAAATAAAAGGGAGCTTTGGAAAAAAGAAATCAGATTCCAAACTACCAAACAAGAATATCTCAATTCAGCATTCATTTTCCATATCAAATGATCAACCTACCAAGACAAAGAACTACTGAATATAACTGCACCTTTTGCTGAGCAGGTATTGCAAATAAAAGTTCTTGAGTGACTTGTTTGTACTGATCATCAAGAGTCTGTCCTGGATCAAATATGGCAGGATAACTACAATAAAGACCCTGGATGAATCTGGTTTTAGATACAACTTAATGAATTAATATAAACATAATACATATTATATTAGAACTAATCTTGGACACCAACACAGATGCATACACGGACTGGTGTTTGAATGTGTCAAGATAAGCTAAGGACATAATTTGAAAGCAAAGGCCTTTGTCCCCATGGGTAAAATGTGAAACTTGAGATAATTTGGAAAAATATGACTGTCCTTAACGGGAAAAGAAAGTGGTATGTGTAATTTTCATCTCCAATTGGTTATAAATTTCACTTTTACAATGCAATCTAATACATGTCTACCCCAAATTAAATTCCACTGGATTTAGGAGGCTTACTCACAAGAAAATGGGCATAGGATTACAGCCATAATCAAATTTTTGAATGCCACACAGTCAGTTTCCTTCCTCAAGTCCAATTAGGTGCTGCATGTTTATACTAATCTGTTTGGTGATTTTTGTTCTTGTTACATAATTACATAAATATGTAGAAACCTAGCTTATAAGCTAATATGTAAAGGACAAAATAGTAACAATAACTGTATAAAAGATAAAATCTATCAACTTTTAAATTGAAACTTTGCAATTGTTAGGGTAAGATAATGAAACAAAAATTGAAACATACTAAAGAAGAATGGTTGTTTTGGAAGTATTGCAATAAATTTTAATGGTTAAATGCACAAAACCTGATGCATGGCAGTCAGTTGACAATGAAGCTGTCAGGTATTTTAGCTGTTAGGCTACAGAACTGTAAACACCTGGGAGTTAGCTGCATTGAAAAATGTAAGATTTTGTTCTGCACAGTACAAAA
Organism: Varanus komodoensis; assembly: GCF_004798865.1. NCBI lineage: Eukaryota > Metazoa > Chordata > Lepidosauria > Squamata > Varanidae > Varanus > Varanus komodoensis. Next base: position 44,825,401 of record NW_025336087.1, on the reverse strand, counting down.
GGTATTATAGCATGATAGAGTTTAAATATGCTTTTACAGTAAAATTTAAGGTGCTTTCCTTTATGATGATTTGTGTCATTTCAGGAATTCAGCTCTCTCTAATTTATCTTTTCCAAACTATGGTTGCCTAATCTACATTCCAGGCCAAACCATTACTAAAAAAAAGTGATTTTCATGAAATTTCCTTAACTCAGAATTACTTCAGAAGTTCCTATTACAGAAAAAATGTATATCATAGTCAGATGTAAAAGGTAAAGTAAAGGTAAAGGTGTCCCCTTGACATTAAGTCCAGTCATGCCTGACTCTAGGGGGCGGTGCTCATCCCCGTTTCCTGGCCGAGGGAGCCAGCGTTTGTTCGCAGACAGTCTCCGTGGTCATGTGGCCGGCATGACTAAACACCAAAGTGCACGGAATGCTGTTACCTGCCCACCAAAGTGGCACCTTTTTATCTACTTGCATTTGCATGCTTTCGAACTGCAAGGTTGGCAGGAGCTGGGATGGAGCAACGGGAACTCACCCTGTTGTACAGATTCGAACCGGTGACCTTTCGATCAACCAGCCCAGCAGCACAGCGTTTTAAACCACTGTGCCACCTGCAGTACCTAGTCAGATGTAATAAGCTTCAATTTACGGATTGTCAGTTTGGCATTCCTAAGAACATTAGTCAGTATTCTGCATAATAGAACATTCCATCTTAACAATTTAGAATCTTGGAATTGTTGAGTTATTTTATGGGAAAACTTTGACTGCACAATTAAGGATTCATGATTGATATTATCAGAATATAAGATCACTGTCTGGTGTATCATTGTTCACTACAGTTGTTATGTAGGGGATTGAGAGTCAAGCCATTTGCAAAAAAATATATCTATAACACTTCTTCCTCTGGATAAAAAGAAGGTAAAAATGTCCTTCAGATCTCAAATTTCAGCTTTAATTCATTGAGCAGTTATTGTTATTACTGTTACATTATACTTATATCCTGCCTTTTTCATCTTGTAAGAAACCCAAGGCTGCTTATTTAGCTCCATTTTATCCTCACCGCAATAACAACTCTGCAAGGTAGGTTGGACCAGTCTCTGACTAATGAACTTCATGGCCAAGTGTGGCTTAGAACCCAGATCTCTCCAGTCCAACACTCTAACCATCACACCTTATATTTACCTGATCTGTAGATATATATATATTGACATACCGATGTAAAGCATCATCAGTTAATATTTCCAACTTGTGATATCTCTGAAAACCATTGGATCTCATTCTAGCATTAATATATTGAACCAGAACTAATAAATCCCACCATTTCCCCCAATTCTTTAACATTTCAGGAAAAAAGAACACTTGTGAGGAAATGTAAATATTAATAGAAATATTGATAGTTAGTGTCAATCTAGTTTAAGTCCTGCTTATTTCAATGGGTTTTATTTTAAATAAGCCTAGCTTAGATACAACCCAACAAATGTTAGGTCAGCACTGTTACACCATCCGAGAAGTAAATTTAGTTGTTTTATCTTTATAACACATTCCCATATGCTTTCTATTCTGTTTCATTAGCCGCAATAATATAGAGATAAACAACAGGGCTCCTACAGAAGATTTATATATAATGGACCTTAGAATATTGAATCAACATTATTTTATGATCCCTTACAGTTGGACATTAATTTACAAGAATGGATTTGGAATTTTCCAGCATTATGATTCTATGATAAAATAAATCAATGGACTTTCTTTCATTTAGAATAGTCATTCTCTCTTATTTAAAATTAAAAGATTTATGACACCTTATCTAATGTTTGGCCTTGTGTGCACTGGAACCCAGATGTTAAACTTTACCAGGAATGAATTTTTATTGTCCCTAATCTAATTTTTACAAAATATTCCAATCTTTTCTTTAGACTTGTTCTACAAATCTTTTATCCCTTTGTTTCCTATTTGCTTATCTCTACTGCTTTACCATTTAACCTCCCTTTCCTCATCACTTTTCTTTGATTACAGTTTATTTAGAATTCTAAACATCTCATACCCTTTCAAGATAAAGCTAATTTGGGATTATCAGATTGTCCATTATATGCCCTACTGTGGAGCACATGTCCTTCCTCGTATTTGTAAAGAGGAGGGAAAGGGAGTGCATGGATAAAGCTGAGACAACAACAACAACAACAATGCCCCAATTGAATTGAAACAAAGATGGAAGCATTGTAATGAAAATTTCAGCTACAATATTAACTGCATATATTAGAAGATCTATGTTGGTTTATTGCTAAATACTAAAATCACAGCATACAATGCACCCTACAGTTCCTTAGTGGGTGAAGATATTGGGACTGTTCCATAATCCCTTTCTTGGGGAGGCTGTGTGGAGTCAGGCCTTGAAGGACTTGTTTCCTACTCATGGTCCCTCCTAGCAGAAACTGTCTCTTGCCAAGAGGCGTCTTTTTATGTTGCCCCACTGGACTTCACAGCTTTCAGACCAGTCCTCAAGAGCTGCTCCTTGAACCCTTGTGCTGTGCAGATTTAGTGACTAGGATCAAGGATTTCACCCTTTCTCTTAATAGCTTTTTCATGCTGGTTATCAATTTGTGCACTACCTAGATTAGAAATTAACCACAAAAGAATGAGCGATATAGCATGCTAGGGTCTTATTTCTGGTTGTGGCCCCTTTCAGTTTTGATCTTGCCAATGATCAACCATTCCAATCAACTCCCTAGAGTGAATGCCCATTCCTAGGGTCAGTATGAGATAGACAACCACTATGAAAAAAATCCTATACAGTTTGGAAGTTCTTTCACTCTGCTACTGGGCAGGCATGAGTGCTGGCCTTGTTGCACCTTGCGGACAGAGGAGGAACCTCTTCCAAAAGGGGAGGTTCCTCTGCACATCAGGCATTGCAGCCACCTCTCCACTTTCTCTCCGACCTGTTCTGCAGGGGAGACCAGGAGGACTTCCACTGAGAGCACTCAAATGGAGGCCTAGCAAACTGTGAATGTTTGGAGATAAACATATATGCAACATTGGAGCCCCTCCCCATTCACTGCTTTCATTTCAAAGTCAGAATGGATCCCATGCAGATGTTTTTTCTATTTGCAACCATACAGAAAATTATGTGCATATAGTTGCATAGATTAGCCAGGGGTGGGGGGTGGGGTGGGGTGGGCAACCATTTTCTGCCTGAGAGTTGAGTTTGGTCTAGGCAATAAGAATTAGACACAAGGTGTAATTAGGCTTTTCAAAGGCCTCTGTTGGCACCAGTAGAGAGTTTAAAGTCTAAATGCAGTAAGAAAGGGGCAATATTTTGTGGAAAATGAAGGGCTGGAAAAGGAAGCATTTTCCCTTTACTCTCCTAAATGCCCCCATTCCCTAATCAGGCTTTAAAAAGTTTCCATTAGGAGTAATACCTCACTTAAAGCCTGAATTGCAGTATCAAAGTGGGAGGGGCAGGGGAATCCCTTATCCTGATTGGAGGTCATAGGTTGGAGACGGGGAAATCCCTTCTCATGATTGGTTGGAGGTTCCTCATCTCTGCTATATTTTAATAGACACTATTCCTATCTTCACATTAATTTGTTAAAGTCAGAGATTGGATCAGCAAATATGATCCCACTCCATGCATTGAAAGAACATCTGAAAGAGGTTAATGGCAGTATTTCACCATGTTTAAGTAAGTTAATCTCTTTATTCCCTGACACAAGGAAATCTGCTCATAAATTAATGCATTCATGGTTCTGAAATGCATTGAGTACAACTAATTATGACATAGTTTAACTGGCACTGTTTTCCTTGTGCAGTGGGCTAGTGGCCCCATGGTTTATGGCTTTTACAAAACAAGATTCTATTTGATTGGTTAAACTTGGCTAGATTATTGGTTTAGTTTGATATACAGACTGAAATAGGATGCACTATAATTTTTCAACATTTTCTACTTAGGGTTTCATGTAAAAGCTCTTCTTAAGTGTCTTTCTACTACAGGGGTAGGAGCCAAGACATAATATCATAAATGTGATTTAATCTGAAGAAAATCCACACAATGTTTTATAAAGTCTGAAGTCAAGAATGTGTTTATGCATTATTATAATTGCAACAAAAAGCCCAGTATTCATACAGACAGATCTGGGCCTTTGTAAGTTTCCAAAAAATTTGGCAAACAGTCCAAAGGCTGGAGACCTCTGCCATGTTTCCAGAGTTATATCGAATAATACATTTTATAAATTTCAAGTAATATTGGAATTCTATGATCAGGGAAGAATGTCAATGAATACAATGAAGGCTAATGCAAGTAATCAAACAAATTCAAGCCTAATTAATGAATACGTTAATGTGATTTTAAATGAAGGAACTAAAAAGGAAGACGGTTTAATAAGAGAAAGGGATTGATCAATAATAATAAGTACACACTTTCTGTATCCCTTGCAGTTTACTGAAGTGCCCATAAGGAACTTGGAAAGGCTTCTTTCTTAGTATAGAAGCAGATAGAGTTTCTCACACTGAAGAGAAGAATGCTGAGCCTTAAGTGATGAGATCTAGTATGGTACATTTCATCCCTAATGTCTGCTGTTGAGTTTTCTTAAAGCAGGGGTGGCAACTTAGGTCTTCCCAATGTTGAGATCTACAAATCCCATGAGCTCTGGCTACCATAAACAATGATGAGGCATGATGGGAGTTGTAGGCCAGTAATCTGAAGAGCCACACATTGTTCATTTCTGCCCGAAAGGTTTTGTCTTTTAAAACTTTTTTTCATATCTTTCAATATGCACCGGGAAACGGACAAGCTGAAATTGCAGAAAGGGGGAGAGAGAGAGAGGGAGAGCTTGACTGGCAAAAGGGAAGGATTTGATTGCTTTACTACAAAACCACTCATGTAGTCAATTAAAAATATATGTTTCTGAGCCTTGCACTTACACAGATAATGGGCCATAATCCAGATAACTACTCATCACAATTCCATGCCTGGAAAGATTTGAGTCTATATTTTAGACATGATGTGCAAAGTATCTTTAAAAGCATGTGACTTCGCAGGGGAAATGTGTCCATTTATTTGGTGAGGACCCACAAGGCAGTTGTATGCTGTGCTACACAGGAGATCCAGGCTCAGCCCTGACATCTCTCAATAGCAGGCTCTGCTGCAAGGTGATGTGAAAGACGTCTCTTAGTCGAGACGCCGGAGAGCCGGTCAGAGGAAACAACATGGTGCCGGACGAATCAATGTTCTGAGCTGCCGTAAAGTAGCTTGATCCGCGCAGCAAGCAGTTGCATTGCTGCTAATCACCTCAAGGTTTGTGGGACAGGGTGTGATACTGCATGCTTTCAGCACATCTCCCATGTTATCAGACAAGTTACAAGAAGAGAACGTTTGTGGAACCCACGTGGTTCCCATATCACAGAGAGGGGAAAGAATAAGGTCAGCCTGGATTTGCAGGGTTGTTAAGCCTGCTTGAATTATTTTGTGCTTGTGAAAGTTAAGCAAATGAGAAACATTAAATAAGATGACAGAATGTAGATTATAGAGTGCCCTCTCCCCAACACCACTGCTCTAACCCCTACTCTTTCCTAATCTTCAGCTCAATGGGTGAATTCTCACCCCATCCCTTCTCCCCTCCCACCCTTCAATTTGTTAAGATGCTGAAATCTGCTTTGTGTGATTTATGAAGGAACTTGAAGCGATTAGTTTCACAGTGCATGAAAATTCCTCAAGTTCAGAGGGATGTCCAATCTGTTACACCATGAGCTGTTGACTGGATGAGAACATGAGCAGCTCGGAGCCATAAGGAGATTGTGTTGAGTTATTAAACACTTGTGGTAAAGCTGCTTATTGTTAATTCCCCAATGTCCTGCCGAAGTGGTTGGATAAGATCAGATCGGATTAGATCAAAGAGCCTGGGAACCAGCCTTTCAAGCAGATTCGTTTAATCAATAAAGAGGAGAGAGAGAGAGAGAGCGAGAGAGCGAGCGAGCGAGCATGCAGCAGCAGTACCAGGATCACAGGAGATTAGGATAAGGAAAATAAGAAACAACAGAATCCTGTCCCCTTCCCATTTTTAAAAATGTAATTCTGCCTGCCAAGGAATAGAGCTTTTCCTTCCCTTTTTAATATTTTTCTTAAATTCCTGTACCTGTACACCATAAAGAGTAGAATAAATGAGTCCCTCTAAAACTTCATTATTGAGCAGCCAGTTTAGAACCAAGCATTTCCTAATACAGTAATACTTCATAAGTCAAGAGGCTGTAAAAGTACTATTAAAGCAATCAGTGCTCTAAAATACCTACTGTGAAAAAAATACAAGAAGCAGCTTTTGCTTAAATGATTCCCTCAAGAAGAAGAAAAAAATTCTGGTAGGTTAATATGCACAACTTTTCAATCTCTCCTTTATGGTGGGTAGGGGGTGGAGGCAGATGAGATGGGGAAGACAAATAAACCTGTTTTAGCAGTATTATTCTGAACTTGGTGCTATGGATTTCAAAGGAACTAACTCCTAAGGAAGGCTATAGTGCAAGAGATACAAATTAATCATTAATAGATTGGTTTGTGGATACTCATTAATATATTGGATCATTGGTTTGGATGCAAATAAAACAAAAATGAAGCTTCTGGAACAGTACATGTAGATGCATACATATACATATTTTCATGTTTAAGAGGAACTTGAATACTGATACCTGTAGGCAAATACAACATTTTAATCTTAAAATGATCAGTGATAAGAACAGGCCAAATAGTTCTGGTTTCCTGGTGTTGCAGGGAAAGTTCTCTTTAATTTGCAGTGGGATCGGCCTTAAATAAATTAGCTATGCAGGTGCCTAAAAAAAATTGTGGCTTTAATGGTATTATAAAAATTACACCTGCCTTAACAGAATATAATTTATATTCAGAATTGAATATGGATCTGTATCTATAAATCCATTCTATAAAACTTAATTTCCCATCCACATATGCTGATTACCTCAGGCCCAGCATACCTTTACCAATAGTTAATTACTATGGAATGCTTTAACACTATTTTCCAAATCAGCATGCATGCATAAAATGACTGCAATCTAATTTGACATATTATTAGTGATGATTATTGTCATAGATAAATTAGATTGAACAGAAAATAACCTTCATCCTTAGCATGTTTTAGCTCTCAGAATTAATGTGATTTGGTGAACACACATAAATAAAAGTCTGATGAGTCCCCGCTGACTGTGAGGCCTGCTGGTGCTGAAGTGTATCAATTTCATGCAGATGATGAATTCCTTAAGCATTCAGTGATAATCATGCTTGATTTGACAAGACTTTCTCATGCTATTTTAGGGCCTTAATTTTCTGTGAAGTTCTGTCAAGGGCTCATCAAGCACCCACTTATCTCCCTATCTTAACCTAGCAGCCAATCGCAAGGTTGCCTAACAGTGCCGCTACCAAGTACCAGGCTATTAATATTCTGGTCATGTGACTGTCCAAGGAGAGAAGCCAATCAATGGCTGATTAACATTCAGGTCATGTGACTCCCAAAGAGAGTAAATGAGTTACACAGTAAGACATCAAACAAATTTTCATCTTGAAAGAGTGATTGCTTTTTCTGCTGCTGTGATGTTTGTCAAATTCACTCTAGCCTTGTCCAATTAAGCTCCATGAGATGAATTAATAATGAAGAGATGTAAGTACTCTGCCAGCGTGATATCTATGAGTAGAACCATGGAATGGTGTCTGATGGAGGGGGAAGGGAAAGGAAAGGAAAGCTGATTGGAAAAAGCCCATATCTGGATAGCTAGAATAATTACATCCCAAATGTTGAGTCTGCTTTGTAATATTTACTTTGTCTTGCATATCAGTTTAAAGAAGGTCTTTGGGGAATATTTGGATTTTTAGTTGTTTGTTTTCTAAGCAATTCATGACTTCTTTATTCATCAAGCAGCAGGTTGACAAAGTGACGCTCCCAAAATTTTTCCCTACCTCTCCATTCACTTCCTCACCTTTCAGTCTCAATTGATTTTATAGCATAGATTTAATCTCTGCCTTCCTATGAGGTTTTTGCCAAGTGTTTTCTCCCCCAGACTAGTTTTTCTGGAGTCCTTCTGCCTGCATAATGAAATTGTACAAACACATCCAACATGTGATAGAATCTCCAGTCACCATAGTTTGGCCAAGTTGAAAAAAGAGCCAGCTCTGTGAAATGGTGGTGGGTTATTTGGAAACGTAGCTCTCCTGAATACTCATTACTTGGTACTGTCATCAGGCCGTTGTGTGTGTAGGGGGAGACTGATCAGAAGCAATTGAAATAAGGAGTTCACACACAACCAGTTCTTTTCACATGGCTATTGTAGTGTCATTTGATCCCCATGTTGTTTCCGTGCTTCTGCCATGTGTATCAACAACGGGAGAAAAGTTTTCTCATTATTTTTAACACAACAATATCACTAATTCAAGATGAAAATAAGCCTATGTTACAAACTGACCCCCTACCCCTCCCTCCCCAAGTACAACGACCTTACACTGTCCTGATCTGGGTGATTCCCAAGCTGTGGGTGCACCACTTACAGTGTTTCTCATTTCTCCATCTGAACCTGAAGTAGCTATCAGAGAATCTTAGAGTCAGAGATGGTGATGGTCAAAATATTTTACAGTTACAAAGCCTAAGCCATTTAGAGATGTATAAATCAAACACGACACCTTGATTTGTTGTCAAATAAATTGTAAAGAACTATTGCATCAAAGCATTGACAGAAAAGGTGTCTTGAAGATGTTGATGATGGCTGGACACACTTTTCCCTCAGACAAAGACTAAAGTGTAAAACTAATCTTGAGTTGCGCATTGGGCAAGTATATAAAGAAAGCTATACAAATGCACATTCTTCCAGTTCTTCACAGTATAGCAATGAGCTGCATTTGTGACCATGTAATAAAAAATAATACTAATGCAAGGGCAACAGAAACTACACTATACGTCACACGCAAAATCTACAGAAGAAAAATGCAAAAAACATTTCAAGTACAATGTTTTATTAATTGAAGTTGCTGTATTTATTCCAACTGGCCCACTTTATTTAGTCTGTGCTAAATTAAATTCATAGACAGGAGCACAAATGTACATTTAAATACAATTATAATCCCGTTTAGCAAATGCATACTTAATGTAGATTTCCACCCTCCAAAAGCATCACAGCGAGTTTTATTCAGTTGGAAAGTAAATTGCATTTCAGTGCAGATCCTATGCTAAATTCCGGTGACATGTTTAGAGCAGAGGCCCTATGACTAATAAAGCTTTCATCCACTCACTGAAAGGAGTTAGTCACCTAATGGATTTCTGGTGATATGAAAGAGAGTGTCGGATCCTACTTATTAAGTTCTAGCATGAAATTAGTTAAATTCCCAAGGCATTCTAAAGCAATATATTCTGGTCGGCTTAACAAGGGTGTTAGAGCATGCCAATTAGCTAGCAATCTGAAATAAACAGTAGTTACAGAGAGAGGGAGCTTATATCTGCAAAGTTAATAACATTCTTAATGGGACTTCTTGGTATGGTGACTCAAGATGTTGTGAGAAAGCAAGATGTGGAACATACTATATTCAAAAGATCATAAGTCAATTCCCAGTGCAGCTAGTCAAGGTTTTTAAAAACTTTCAAATAGGAAAGCAGTGATTTTGGGGATGTTGATAGGCAGGGAGAAGTATGAGGGAGAAGGGAATTAAATCTTCTGTGGGAAAGAAAGAGAAATCAAGGACAGGTTTAAAGTGTCAAGTAATGGTGGTTCTTCTCTGTACGGTAGAACAAATGGCCCACATTGCAACCTGCAAACAAACTCAAAGTTGTCCACAAAACAGATTTTAAAGGATACAGGCAGTGTGACATGTTGTAGAACACATGAATTGTGACCTAACAACTCATTAGAGTACTTTATTTCCATCTTCATGGTACAGAAGCAAAAATGGGTCTCCTGAAGATTTTGGCCTTCTTCAACTAAAATTAATGATATCATTAGTTTATTCTTGCACTATTTTTATCCTGTGAGCTGCCTTGAGTGGGTTGTACCATTAAAGCTAGCTAAAGGTATTTCAAAAAAGAAATATTGTTACAACTAAAAATGGGCCCACTGCTTTCAATAGGATCCAACTTACACCAGTTCATACTATTTATCCATGTATTGTCTACTCTGACTGGTGGCAGCAGTTTTGCAATGAAGTCTTTCACATCTCCTGCTCCTTTGATCTTAAAAAGAGAGCAAAGGGGTGTTGGAAATGCTTAGGACTGAACCCAACCATGACCACTGAACTCTGGCCGCTTGCCAGTGACAGTCCATCATTTCAGTGGATAAGGACATCAGCTTTAACTGTGTTTTGAAAGCATTGCCACTGCATAGAAAAGCTTGTGTGCGATTTGCTGAAGACTCGGAAAAGAGACAGAAAACAGTACATAGACTTTCTTGCAAGCATCCGTAGCTATGATGAATAATGCTCTACCTGCAGTAGTCCAGCAATTGCCAGTTTCTGAGATCATTCCTCCTTGACCTAGTTTAGACACTCTTGTTTTAGTTAAATGCTGTAAACATTCAATTCATTGAAGCACAGTAAGCTTTAACAAGTACACATTATGAATATTTTTTGATTATGGATCCTGGCTTGAAGAGGATTCAAATTTGCTTGTTGCAGTGAAAACAAAAGCATTAGTTTCCCAAGGGAAACAAAAGTATTTTTGCATTCCACAGTTATAGTAGAAAGTAAGGCAGGAGTTCAGAAATGAGGTTCATTTACAATTAATCATCCGAACATTAATATTATGCTTCCAACACCATCATTTGTCTTACGCTATCATAACACACTTCGAAATTCAACATTTTCTACATGTAAAACATCAGCTCATTAAGCTGTAGTCTTACTTACCAGTAGTGCAACCATGCCAAGAAGAACTCAAGTGCTTAAAATGATTAGCTGATTAAACATTAGCAAAACAAAAAATGTACAATATTATTATAAGCCCCACTAGCTAATGACACCTTTAAATCTGCAGACTGAAAGATGTCTAACTTCATGTTTGTTTTAAGTGGTTGGGAACAGAAAAGAAATTCTACTTTTCCCTGCATAACTTTTTAATAAATAATAGTTACTTCCCCATGCAATCTATTGTTTGCCATAATTTTTTGTTTCAACAGCTGTTTTCATTAAATTGTAAAGCTCTTTGTGCCTAATCCTTTGAGCTGCACTATTGATAGCAAGAATGCTCTGAAGCTCGCTTGAGAGGAAGCGAGTCTGTGCCAAGCTGGAAAGCAGTCATGAAGTTACTTGAGAAATAAGGCCTACAGTGGTAGTGGTTGTGTAGCTAATCCATTAGTCTTTTATAAGGACATTGCTCTGCACCCTTATGGCTAAATTGACCCAACAACCAATCAATGCCTTTATTTGCTGAGTGGCTGTCCCTGAAAGGTCTTATTGCGGGTTCCAAGCAGTAATCAAAGCTTCCATCAGTACCAGGACACTGATGACAAAAATGGCCAAACTTTCAATGAGGTTGGCTCAATTCCAGTCACACCATTTTGAAGATACAAAGAGGCTGTGTTGTGCTGTGGAATTCATTTTCTTGTTTACTTCCTACAGAAACAAGAGCATAATCAGCACTCAGTGCATCGGATCAGACCGCTGAGTTGTTGACAGAAGCTCGAAGAGGCTTGCCAGCTTTCCACATGAAACACAGGCTTTCTTCTAATACACCCCCTACCGTCTGTCTCTCTGCCAATTGTAGCACATCAGAGCGGCCATTGAGATAATGACCGTGAAGTCTCATGATACACTTTGATGAAGTGTAACATTTTTTAAGGGATTTTTGTCTGTGCCAAAGTGATAGAGGCAGCTGACTAAAAATCACCCCATCAAAATCAATGCTGATGAACAGCAGGCAGAGACACACAGAAGAGGGAGAACAACTTATAGTCAAAGACTTTTCCCAGTGACTCTCTGCACCACCAATTCATTCCCTCTTCAAAACGAGAAACAAAAACACCCTCCTCCTTTGTCTTTTATGCACATTCATCAGTAATCCAGGCTCAAATTTTATTCTTCATTAGAAAAGTAAAGTATAATAGATCCTTGGATGGGTGACAGCAATTGAGTGAACTGTTCTAAAAGCTACTGTAATTATATGTCCAAGAAGGCTCCATGGCAAGAAATATCGATGCTTCAAATCCATTGTAGTTTGGCACGTCCTTTTCTCAACTTTATGTAGCATGTGTTCCCATGAAAGAGGAGAACTGGATACTGATCACTGTTTCAGTCCTAGATCTCTGGGTGTCAAAGAAATCTGACTAGAACCTACTACCTATCCCACACATGATTGGGGAACCTGACCTTTATGAACAAAGAGCAGACACCAGGGGACTTAGGCTAAAAGAGACACAGAGCACAATCTGAAAGAAAGAAGGAAATGGAGCTGAGCAAATACATGTGATTTTTTCAATTGCATCACTTTTGGCTTAGCTGACATCAAATATAAGAAACAGCAGGGACAATGATCCAAGTTTCCTGGAAAATGTGAGTTATGAGGATAAGCATATTCATAGAAAAATAAGTTCCTTTTCAGGGAACAGGAAACCTTTGCATCCTGTTGAAGGTGGTAGAGATAGAACAGCCAAGCTCAATGGAAGCCATGTGTCATGGTACCAGGCACGGGGTGATAAAGGAGGACTTGATGGGAAAGACATGAAACTTGTGGAGTATCCAGAAATGGACAGGACACTGGTGAAGGGATTCAAGGAGTGGAGTCTCATAGTCAGAAAAATGAGAGCACTTGCAGTTAACACTGCATCTAGTTTAGCCATAAGGCCGATTGCCTGGTAGGGCTTTTCCTCAGTCGTTACTTTGAGAGTTTTCTTATCCAGGATTCCACTTGCGCTAGTCCTTTCCCCTGGTCCTTTCACCAGGTCACCCTTAACTGTTATCACTCCAAGGTCACTCCCTTGCAGCCTTTCCCTCTTGTTGAAGAAGCGTACAAATGCTTCCAACTGCACATGTTCAAAATTCACACATGCTCATGTAAAAAACTAACACTACATTTTAATACCTCTTCCCCTTAAGAAAAAAAGGGAAATCTTTGTAGGCTGGGAATATAATTACAGTCTTATACAAATCCTCTGTGATCCTACATCACATCCATATGCAACCTGGCAAGATGCCTACACAGCTGATGTTATGGAGTCAAGTTAACTTGAAACGGGGGCTATCAAAAAAGGAGCCAACTCTAAGGTATTAATATTAAGCTGAACTGGAATCTAAATCCATACAAATGGGTACAACCTGAAAGATAATGCAATTCAGCTCTCCCTTCCAATAGGTCTAAATCACACCTGTTGGTTAAACATTTCCTTAAAATAGCTTCAAGGTAGGGGAAAGAACTTTTAATTCTTAGCAGTCCTTATTCCAGGACTGATGTGAGATGGCTAGAACAGGGATGAGGCAGATGTTTTGGATTTCAATTTCCAGCATTCCTGATCATTGACTATGCTGACAGGGGCTTCGGGGATTTGATATTTAAAACACCTTCTGCCTTCTGGGAAGTCCAGCCCTGGACTAGATGCTTGATGGGCACATCAACAAAAAATACCATTAAAATATCTTAAAGGTGTTTTAAAAGAACCCAGGAACCAATTTGGTCTTCAAGTGTTCTGGAAGTGATGCTTCTGTTAATGCAGCCTAAAATAGCATTTGTCCTTTTTGCAGCTGCATAACATTGTTGGTTCATATTTAACTTGTGAACTACAACAACCCCAAGATCCTTCTCATTTGCGGTATTGTTGAGCCATGTGCTGCATTTGGTTTCTTGTTCCCAAGTGAAGGGCTTGGCATTTGTCCTTATTGAATTTCATTTTGTTCTTCTCTCCCCAGCATTCTAACCTATCAAGATCGCCCCATATCTTACCTCTGTCTTCTAGGGTATTTGCTATTTCACCCAATTTTGTGTTATGTGCAAATTTAATGATCCTTCCTTGTACTTTTTCATCCCAATCTTTCACAGAGACGTTGAAGAGGAGCCGTCCCAGGGCACAACCCTGTGGCACCCCACGTGTCACCTCTCCCCAGTTTGAGAATGTACCCTTGATCAGCACTCTTTGATTTTGCAGCCAGGTGTGGATCCACTTAATGATTGCACTATTTAGTCCACTCTTTGCTAATGTGGTACTTATGATGGATAAGGGGAAACTACCATTAGCTCTACACTAGCTGTTTGCATTTAGACCAGAAGGTCTGAAGGACATCTGCTCCCATAGGTTTGGCCTCTGTCTGGCCCTGTGAAAGAAACTGAGTGGATAGCTACAGCTGACTGGGGGCCTTTTCAGAGTGCCTCCCCAAAAAGCTCTGACTGGGGCCAATATCATCAAGAAAAGACCTTTCTTTTCTTCCAGGCATTTCAGAGACCCAGTTTTAGATAGTTATGGAAGTTTTATCTATTCATCTGCTATTTCTTTTGTTTTCTATTTTATTATTTTAAATATTTACATTGTATTTAACATTTTAAGTGACTTTTTAGACATTTTTTTAGTTGTAATCTTCTGAATGTTGGTTATTCAGCATTCAAAATGTAATCAAGTGTAAATAAGACATGTCTGAAACAATCTGAAGTGTTCCTCAGAAATTCTTGTTAAACTTCCCCTATTAGTGAAGAAGAGAGTAAGTCGGCCACCTGGAAGAAACAGACTTGTGTTCACAGACAGGACTAAGTTCTCTCTTATGTTTAAATATTTCTCTATAGCTTCTTGGTCCTCATTAGTGAATCATATGATAAGATCAACTGTCTTTATATACAAAGATTGCAAAGGGTTTTTTTTCCTGTGAAAGCTCACCTTTTCTTTTTCATCTAAAACCACAGAGTCATTTTGAAGAGCAAAGAAGATCTAACAGTTTCCCATAAGAAGAATAGTCACTGCTTTTTAATTTGTTAATTCTGTTAAATATGCCTAACTTTTAAATTACATGTTGCCCAGATGTTATTGAGGCAGAAATATACAAACTCCCTGGGTAGCTAAATGAAATCAAAGCTGCCTAAAAATTGTCCAGGTGGCTTGCTAAGATAAAGTGTGAGAAGAAAAGACAATTAGTGATTTAGGCTATGCACACATCAGCTTTCCTTTAAGCAAGACCATATTTACTAATGCTTGAAACAACTGTCTACTATTGTACAAGTTTA
Organism: Varanus komodoensis; assembly: GCF_004798865.1. Classification (NCBI taxonomy): domain Eukaryota; kingdom Metazoa; phylum Chordata; class Lepidosauria; order Squamata; family Varanidae; genus Varanus; species Varanus komodoensis. The sequence continues at coordinate 44,810,255 of NW_025336087.1, read as the reverse complement.
AGTGTTCTGTAATTTCCTTCTTACACATATCCATGAAAGTCTTTAGCAAGCACTTGAATTGTTATCTTGCAGAATAGCAAAGAGGCAATGGTTAAACAGAGCCAGTAGGAAATTATTCAATCTTTTCCTGGCTTAGTGGCTAATGAGATAACAATCACCTAAATCTTTAGTTAAGTTGCCCATTTAATTATGTTTATGGGAATGATTCTACAAATTAGTTGTAGCAAAAATTGACATTTTAAAAATTAACATGATGCAGTCTGTGGTAGTCGTGTACATTCCAAATGGCTAGACCCCAGTGAGAAAGTGCCTTGCACCGGTATTGCATTCTGGCCAACTCATAACTCAACAGTGTGGATACATATTGATCCTAGACTGGACTGATCCTGACTTGCAGACTTTTCTATGCCTGGACCCATGCAGCATGGAGATAGCAAAGTAGAAGCCATGGATCTGGAAAGCTCTGCATGTGTGGGATTACTCCCAACTTCCCTGTGAACCTGTTTTGGCTCTTGGATGTGGTAGTCCTGGACCCATGAAATGTGGAAATTCGCTAGTTTAAACAATTGCCTGCATCTGTGGATTTGTTTAGGCCTTTTTCTAGCATCCTTATCTTCACCTGGGAAGGTCACCCCTGGAATCATTTAGCCTTTTGCTCTGAAGTTATAGGTATCAGCTTTGGATTATTGTAGAGTTACTTATGAAGCCTATAGATAATTATTGTTAACTGTATGATTTCTGAAGACCCTGGATCCATTAAGTTGTTTCCAGGGGATTTGCTAAAGATCACTGATTTGGTGTGTCCTGTGCCAGAATGCCAGAGTCTTTCTGACAGCAGAGCCTTCTTAAGAAGACACGACCTCAAGATTCTTACTTCCACTGACACTATGTAAGTCGCTCTGCTGAAATTGCTTGCTATGTCCCATGTGTTTCAGAAAGGACTTTCCTTCCTCAGGGACCACTTATTTGTCTCCAAAAAAGTTGCAAATAATCTTTCCAGTATTTCTACTATTTTGAAATGCTTAGACACCCAGAAATTTCTTTTCTGTTTTAGGGCAGTGAACTGCCTTCCCCTTTTGCTATTTCCTTGTTGCTTGTTTTCATCCACCTGTTTTTCTTGTAGGGTCCATCACGTGGTTGGGATTGGCATACAGAGGAATCAGCCTGTACCCACACCCACCCAGCAGTCATAACTGCCACTGTGCCAGCAGCTAGCTACTGCAGGTGGTGTTCTGCCAAGGTACAATAAGGTCATTTTAGACACTCAAGCTGACATTTATTTATTTATTTATTTATTTATTTATTTATTTAGTAAGCTTCTATGCCACCCCGTTCGCCGAAGCCTCGGGGTGGCTCACAACAATAAATAAATACATATTAAACATATAAAAACAATATAATTGGAGACATCCTGGCCAAAGATATAAAATCAATAAATAAGCTAACAATTAAAATGATGTTTAAATAAAAAGGTCTTGGCCTGGCGCCGAAAAACAAATAACGACGGCGCCAGACGGACCTCTCTAGGAAGCACATTCCATAGATTGGGCGCCACCGCAGAGAAAGCCCTCCTCCGAGTACTTACCCTCCTAATATCCTTCACGGAGGGTTCCTGGAGAAGGGCCTCTCCCACTGATCTCAAGGGGCGGGCACATGTGGACGTTAGCGCTCCTTTAGGTAACCAGGACCCAAGCTGTTAAGGGCTTTATAGGTGATAACCAACACCTTGAATTGGGCCTGGACTTCAATGGGGAGCTAGTGAAGCTGACGGAGGACTGGAGCCATGTGAACATAATGCCCAGTCCCCGTCAGCAGCCTGGCAGCTCTATTTTGCACCAATTGAAGTATCCGGACCGTCTTCAAGGGCAGCCCCACGTAGAGCGCATTGCAGAAGTCTAGTCGGGAAGTTACCAACGCGTGTGTCACTGTCTCCAGGCAGTCGTTCTCCAGGTAGGGATGCAGCTGATGGATCAGCTGAAGCTGAAAGAAAGTGCTCCTCGCCACCACTGTCACCTGAGCTTCAAGTGAAAGCTCTGGGTCAAGGAGCAATCCCAAGCTGCAGACCTTGTCCCTAAGAGGGAGAGCAACCCCATTCAGGACAAGGTCAAGGTCCCCTTCCCTGAAGCCCGATCCACCAACCAACAGGACCTCTCTCTTGTCTGGATTGAGCTTCAGTTTATTGGCCCTCATCCAGCCCATTACCTCGGCCAGGCACTGGTTCAGTGCAGCCACTGCCTCACCTGGATTGGTAGAAAACGAGAGGTAGAGCTGGGTATCATCAGCGTACTGATGATTCTGCAGCCCACACCTCCTAATGACCTCTCCCAGCGGTTTCATGTAGATGTTGAATAGCAGAGGGGACAAAATGGATCCCTGCAGTACTCCATGGCATAGCTGCCATGACACGGAGCCATAGTCCCCCAGCATCACCTTCTGGAATCGGCCATTGAGATAGGAGCGGAACCACTGCAAGGCAGTGCCTCTGACCCCCAATCCCATTAGCCTATCCAGAAGGATACCATGGTCGATGGTATTGAAAGCTGCTGAGAGGTCCAGGAGAACCAACAGGGACACATTCCCCCTGTCTTTCTCCCTGCACAGGTCATCGTACAGGGTGACCAAGGCAGATTCAGTACCGTACCCGAGTCTGAAGCCGGACTGAAATGGGTCCAGATAATCAGTTTCATCCAAGAGTGCTTGGAGTTGTCCCGCCACCACCCGCTCCAACACCTTGCCCAGAAACGGGATGTTGGCCACTGGTCTATAATTAGTGGCCATCTCTGGATCCAGTGACGCTTTCTTCAGGACCGGTCGGACTACCTCCTCCTTTAAAGGGGCAGGTACCCAACCCTCCCTCAGAGAAGCGTTAACCACTTCCAAGATCCAGATCCCAATCCCATGCTTGGCGTTGTTTATTAACCAAGATGGGCAAGGGTCCAATAGGCAAGTGGTGGGACGTACTCTTCCAAGCACCTTGTCCACATCATCAGGCCGCAATAACTGAAATTCATCCATTAATTTTGGACCAGACAACGACATTGGTATCTCCCCAGAAGCCTCTGAATCACTAGTAGAGTCTAGCTCGTGACAAATCTGAGCGATTTTTCTCCCTGAAATGCTTGGCAAAGTCATCACAGTGGGCCTTCGAGGGTGGAACCAGATCTTTCTTAGGACCAGGATGAACCAGCCCTTGTCCCACCCGAAAAAGCTCCGCCAGACGGCATTGTGAGGGGGCAATGGAAACGGAGAAGAATTTCTTTTTTGCCGCCCTCACCGCCACAGCATAGGCCCGATAATGGGCTCTTAAGTGTGTTCGGTCAGATTCATCCCGTGATTTCCTCCACCTACACTCTAGATGTCTCCCAACCCACTTCATCGCCCGCAATTCAGGTGTATACCAAGGGGAAGAGTGGGCTCTGCCTGGCGGAAGAGGATGCTTGGGAGCCATCGTGTCAATAGCCCTGGTCATTTCCCCATTCCATAGTTCGACCAGAGCATCGACAGGAGCACCAGTCTTATCAACCAGAAATTCCCCCGGGGCCTTCAGGAATCCATCCAGATCCATCCGGCTCTGGGGGCAGACCCACACAATCGGGTCCACATTCTTACAGAGGGAAAGGCTGCTCTCAAGCACAAACCTCACGAGGAAGTGATCTGACCATGACAGGGGTGTTAGACACAAATTCCTCTCTCTTCCTTTTTGCCTGTATGTCAAAGATTGTAAGTGAACTCTGCTGCATTTGGGGAGCCCCTTGTTCATTTTGCCGAGTACAACCCTGTATGATTCTATTTGTATGAAGGTTTTCTCCATGTGATCTGGTATAGAGGAGGGATCCTGTGAAGGAAACAAGTGATCCACACACATGCATGTGTGCATGTCAGCTCTTATTTAAACAATGCATCACACAGTGATAGACCTTCAGTCTCAATCTAGTTTCAAGAAATCTTGCCCAGCCTGGTTGTCTGTCTACAGACAGGAACTGTATCCAGATAACAATCAAGCAATGGCAAAGTGATTCATTCAGTTCCATAGAAGGCAGAGATATCACAAGAATCACGAAGCCGCATTTACTATTGATAATTCATGCCGAAATCTCACAATAGTTGCAGCCTCTCCCACCAGCTGAATAGAAAGAACACAGTGTTATGATCTGGCAACAAGATTATAGTTAATATACATTATAAAGCTTGTGAAATGTTCCTGAAAAGGAAGCCTCAGCTCCTTGGCAGTTTCAACAATGGCCTTCCACTGCTAGCAAAGACATATAGTTACTTTGGCTTCTCAAACACTGTATGCTGTAGGCATTGTCTGAGTTTACAGAGTGTGGAGAAAATGCCTGAGTTTGCATGACATTGGAAATCCCCAATTTGTCAGCTACAGGCAGTCCCTTCAGAATGCTTCAATGGCAGCATGGAAGGGCAGGGCATGGTTGTAAATATATCTAAAAAAAGATTATTTTTCCCTACCCAATTTTGCAAATATGTTAAAAAATATTGTTTTTAAAAAATCTTAGCTGTACTTGCACAACTGTGGATGTCCACGGCTCTATGGATGTGAAGAGGAGCCTAGGATGGGTAACATGCAGGGGTGTGTCTACTGGCAGGTGCTCACCTTGAGCCCTGCCTCTTGGAGGCTGCAGGTATGCCTACCTTCCTCTTTGGCCCCATCTGACAGCTGTGAAATAGTAAACTGCCAAGTAGAAGGAAAGGCTCAAGAGAGCCTCACTCCCCAAAATGGGGTTGTGTCTTGTTCGCTCCTTTTGTGACAAGATCATGTGTGTGCACGCATGTGGAAGTGTGTATTCATGTGCCCTGAGAGTGCCTTCATTTCTGCACTACTTTCTGTGATTCTACCATCCTGTGAATATGTGGGAAAAAGTTACTTTTGACAGGAATCAAAATCAATTCAGGATGGAATAAAAATGGCAAGAGGCCACACAGCTGCACAAAGTCCATGTACCTGAATAGTTTCCTGTCCAAAAATTGCCCACCAGCACCAGTCCACATCTTGTCTTCCCAAGGCTCCCCATTGCTGCACCTGCACAACTGTGGAATCTTCAGGCACACATTTTTAAAGAAATTGCATGTGTGTTTAGAAACTATGCACAGCCCCTCAAGCAGGAGAATTTTCTGCTTGACAGCTGGGTTTCACCATGTCCAGAAAAGAAAGGGCAAAGTGTGTGTGTGTGTGAGAGAGAGAATCCTGGTCGGAAAAAGGCCTGGTAAAGGGGGAAAATGAGGAGACAGACCCGCAATGAACTGTAAGCTGCCCAGACATTATTTTGGATTATGGGGCGACATAGAAATGGAAATAAATAAACTGCAACTTCAACCAAGCCTTCATGACGTACTGGCAGAGTAGGTGGGCATGACCTGGGAATGTGCCCACTGTTTGAAAATATTGCCCGCTATAGTACTTGGACACCAAGCCAGATTGCTGTCAATAAGAGCTCAGTCTACTTCTGCATGTATTTAAGGACAGGGAAGAGACAGGGATATCTTAAATCATTGGCCACAGATTCATTGGTGTCAGCTTGGAAAAGAATTTGGCTGGGTGTATGGGACAACTCAGCATGGAAGCAGAAATCACAGGGCCACATTATGGTGCAGGTTATTAACCAGAACCCTTTTCTGCCAGCCTTGGGTGTGGCAGGCTGGGAGCCCCAGGGTGGGCTGAGTCTTGCTGCTCCCCCAACACCATCCAAAGTCCTTAAAGGGGAAGCAGGGAGCCCAATCCCTTCTTACAAACAGATCAGTCCCAATGCCTTCCATGGCAACACTGCTGTGCTTTCAGTGCAGACTTTGCAGCCAAGCTACGTACGTACGTACAGTATAGCATTGAAATGGTGTTCTTGCCATGGGAAAGGTGAAAAGCCAGTCCTGCTGTGCCCATTTTCATGAAGGTAAAATTTCTTCCCAGTCCATGTAACCAGCAACTACCTTCCATCCGCATCCACAAAAAGATTAGTTTGGCGTGGGTGAGAAAGTCAGCAAGGGCACTGGTGAAGCTCAGGTGGAGGCCCACATTTATGGGCTAAGGGCAGGCCAGAAGGAGTCCATCTTCAGTCTGTCTTTTTAGTCCCACTGCCTGCTGAGGCGATCAGCCCACTGGCTCCCGAGTATCCCTCTTCTGGTCAGGGGTCACCAGTCTTCTTCCACTCCTCTCCTCCGCGCCCAGGACGTATGCCCTGTAACTTTGCTCCCTGGTAAGTTTTATGTTCAGTAGAGATTGCCCAAAAGGTGAATTAAAGCTTGTCTCATATTTATTACCCAGTGGGTATGCGGTAGGCACCAGCTATGAAATTCATGCTGTTACTCTGGATAAACCTCATCCTACCTCATTTTGCCCTATTCCACTGGATTGATCTGAGGATAAAATGAGGGAATCCTATGAGTGTTATATGCTAAATCATGAGAAGGAAACAGGGATACAAATGTGAGAATTAAATAACAGACAGGAACTGCAAGAGCTCAATTCCTGTCTCTCTGGAATCACGTTCTTAGCAGGCGAGGAGTCTTGAAAGCTGTATACATATGCAGTCATTCATTACTCTATTTCATGTTCCACTGCCAGACTTTGGATACACTGGATTCATTGTTTACTATAGTGTAAAACATTATAATGGAATAATAATTGTGACTTATCAGAAAAGTATGAAAATTAGTCTGTCTGCAACTTGCACCAGCAGATTCATAAAGTGAAAAACTAGAGATCATTGACAAGCAAAACCCTTTGCTCCCTTTGTAATCATCCTTCCAGTACTTGTATCTGATCCCCTGAATGCATGCTATAACATGAATTCACAAACTCAGTCCACGGGTCGGCGTGATTCTAATGTGCTGAAAGTGGCATTCGTTTTACATGTGACATCATTCATATGACTTACCCAAGGCTCACTGAAATGTTTCCCTACAGTTTGCTCCCATATTCATCAAAAAGCAGAGAAGATGTGTGTTTAGCAGTACACAGAAATTCTATGGGTTAGAGCTCAGAAATACATTTAATTTGCCAGAGCTTCATATTTTGCTTGGTCTGAGAAACATGGCTTGTTTCTTATTTGTTTTACTTTGTTGCTTTGAATTGTGTCTTTCCTGCCCAGACCCACTGTCCAGATTTAATTTCTATTCTAGTATTGCCTTAAGAGAAACACATTTCTTTTGGAGAGATTCTAGGTCTTGGAAAAACTTTGAGCGATTTATTGGGAGAGATTATGTGGCAGCCTGCATCTGTGAATAATGATTTAGAACGCTCCAGCTCCTTAGACCACTAGTCCTTAAGTATTCCTGCTGCCATTTTAAATTTAGTGCTTTGGTGGGAGATATTTGCAGCAACTGTGCAAAGGAAGTGGCTGTATTTTATAGGGAGATACCTCATTTCTAAAATAATTCTTGTGTGCTCTAAATGAAATTGTTATTCTGAGAATTCAATTAGACCTGACATAACTCTGTAAAACTCAGTACCTCTCAGCAAGTTCTCTTAAATCCAACTCCTTGAGGAAAGTACAAGACTTGTGTAAAACATTGCTCCAGAAAAGGGAATAAAAGCCATTCAAAACTCAAAGCAAATTATTCTGTCAAGATTAAATTAGTCACAGGAGGTTTGGGTTTTTTTTTTTTTATGTTACTTTCTTCTCTTCTGTGAGAGTTTGTTCACCATAGGCGCACATTGTGTAACAAATAGAACAACTCACCAATAAAAGCTCATATTGTAGCTGACATTTGTATGTCTAGACAAAGTAAACAGAACAGACATTAAAAAATCTTATTTAAAGACAATGGGCTGGGCTGGTTCATTACCTCTGGCATTTAAAAAGTGATGGATGTTGAGATATTCTGTTTCCATTACCTGAAGATATGATTGTACCATTTGCAGCTATTTCTTGAGCAACCCAGGAGCACATCACCCATGAATGACTTTATGAGAATTTAGAATAACTAAGAATGAACTTATAGGAGGATACTTCCTTACACACACACACACACACACACACACACACACACGAGCACCCTAATTCTGAGTCACTTTCCATATTACATCTGCAAGAATTTGAATACACTTTGGAAAAAGTAGGGTATTTTCCATCCAACTGACTTTCCCCAGTTGCAGTCATGTCTATCCCTGACCTGTATGTCAGCCATGTACTCAAGAACTTCCTTCTTCAGAGGGTACCACAAAGAAATTCAGCAGGGGAGTCTGGAGCAAGGAGATGAGGCAACTACAAATACAGGAACAATCCGAAATGAGACATGGCACCAGATGCCATAAAAAGAGACCACTTATACCGTTGTCCTGGTGGCAGATTCTTCATGCTCATGGAAAGGAAAGCTGAGGGTAAAGCAAATAGGAACAAGAGAAAGGAGACCCCAGCCTAAATTTTTCTTAAATGCCATCCTTATGTAAGTTTATTGTCTATATTTTAGTTGTGTTTCCAAGTGTTTTACATTTTTGAATGTTAATAGTTTTATATTAGGTTTTATTGTGCTTCAGATAGCCCAGATATGTAGGTTTAGCTATAGGGCAGCATAAAGACGTATTGAATGAATGAATGACTCCTTGGAGATCCCACTCCATTGCAAGATAAAAGATTGCTGCAGGAGCTAACTCCCAGGCTCCTACAATAAGCCCATATGGGGCAGGAGGCACTTTAACATAACATAATTTAGAACATTTTTTCAGGGAAACCAGAATCAAGAGCATAACCAGTAGACACGCATGGGTGATTGTCTACCGGTTTTCCAGGGAAGACAGGTCTGTCAATGGCTGTTCATCGGGTTAGTTATATGCTATCTCCAGTACTGAAGGCAGCATCCTTGGGGGTAGTGATTTTGGGGGAACATCACTAAGAGGACATGGTTGCACTGATGTGCTGCTGGAAGGGGGGTGTTCCCCAAGGGCATCTGGTTGGTCACTGTATGAACAGAATGCCAGAAATGATGGATCCTTGTCTTCTTATGCCCTTATGTCTGCGTTATGTTGTGGCCAGTGTGTTATATGAGCTTTTGGCTTCTGAAAGCCAGAGTTATCAAGTGATTTATGGAATGCTCTGTACACAAAGCTGTGCAGAAGATATAATTTTTTTTGACCAAACCTCAATTGGTTTTGGTATGTCTAGATGGCACACTGAACTCAATCCAGAGATAAATGTATGTACAAGCTGTATGGACACTTACATCCCCAAGTGCGTGAAGATAAAGTATGCTGCCCAGCAGAAACCATGAATAATATCAATTGCCATGCACAGGGAACAACAGCTATCATTTAAGGCTGATATAAATAGTATTTCTTATTTGCAGTGCAAATCTATGTATGTTCTTCAGTAGTAAGTGCCATTAACTGTAATAATACTTACCTATAGGTGAGTGGGTACAGCATTTCAGACACAATATATAAAGAAGCAATTCATCTGAATTAGGGATTGTCTAACAGATTAACGATTTTGATGCCTAACAAATAGCAAGAGTACAATAAATAATCTTTCCTAACTTGTCACTGTGGCTCAGTGATTGTGTTTATCCAAAATTAATATGGCACACTTTGAATATTGGTACAGGTACCTTCAGTACATTTGAACACATATTTCCTGCAATGATTTGTAATTTATGCAAGCCTCAGTTTCTAGAGGAGTATTTATTAATGGTCTTTAAAAAAATCTCTGGCATTCTGTCACATCTTTGAAGGAATGATGACCTGGATGAATAGGAAGAGCAAACAGAGGATCTGTACTATAAATGATGACTACTTGTTCTTGCAAGCCTGCACTCTTGTATATGCTAAAAAATGAAAAATGGGCTTTAAAAAAGCATACCAGTTTCCTGTTTTGTATCTTTCCTTATTTATAGTTTTGCAATGACAGAAAATACTTTTTCCTAAAACATTCTTATTAAATTCTGTTCTGCAAGGACTTGGCATTAGGGAAAGCTAGGTGTTGTTGAGGTTGTTGGAGCTGCAGAGTGTTTTGTTTTTTGCCAAGGTGCAGTTGGATTCTGACCAGACAAAAGCCCCATTTCCTAGGGAAACAGGAACAGGAAGAGGATAGCACCACAGAGATCTCTGAGTAGTGCTGGCACTGCAAACCAGAAAAGCTTGCTTGTATGTTGCTCTAGCAAGGAACTGATTATGCTTGATCCTTAAGTATGGTTTTGGCTTCCTTTAGGCTGGTTAGCCCCACTTCCAAGCTTACTAGGGTTCATTTAAGTTAGTCTCTTAAAAGGTCCTGGTCAGCTTCAACATGGTGAGACAATGCTGAAGCTGGGGTTGATGTGTGTACCTTCATGGATAGGAATCTCAGAATCAGAGGATGAAAATTTCACCCTCCTCTAGATGCAGGAGTAGAGGTCCCAGGATCTTACTGGAGACTAAATTCTAAGGAGGGGAACTCATCACGACACCTTTCTGCCACTGTATCTCCTCCCTGAACCATTAACTCAGGAATCTGTTCTGTGGATGAAGATGCTATATCCTGGACTATGATATATCTCTTCTATGAGCGTGAAATAGAATATGTTTTGGTTTTTCCACTAATTCATAATAGATGAAAAAGTCACATGTCATGTCTTAAAGTGGTACCAAACCTAAGATGGTTATGTCTTGTTTAACTAAATTTGGATATATACAGAAAGAGTTTATGTAAGTCTATTGTCTGAGGATTTTCAGGTTAAATAACTTAAGGCCAAGCTACATGGTATGTTTATGGTGCAGCATGCAATGCAACTTTGATTTGTATTTGTTAAATTACCAATGTGGGTGCAATTCTTATCATCGATATATGGCAATGCAAGGCTAACTTCTTTCTTCTCCAGATGCAACTGGAATGCTTCTGCATGGCCAGCGGCTTAAAAAAACCCCTTCTGATTGCTGCTAATAATAAAATATACAACAGTATTAGGTCCATCATCGTCATCATCATCATCATCAACTTTTCTATACTGCCCCATAGCCAATGCTCCACAGTCTAGTACACATATATTCAACAATCTGTTTGAAACAAACAAAATATATAAAGTCCATGTGTCTGGTCCAGGAAGATATCATGGTCTAGGAGAACAAAGGGGGCTGTACTTCCTCTGTTTCTGTCATGGCAGAGCGTCTATCGGGATGCCTAGGGTGGCTTTCATCAATTTCATTCCAGAAACTCTGCAGTTGCATGGCAAATGCACATTCAAACACCTTGTTTCAGAGATGTTCTCATCTGGCCACCTCTTAGTATCACTCTCGGCATCACACTATGATGTTTTTTAAAAGCAGTGGCCACATCACTGTGGCCTTCAATGAGGGTCAGAACTGCCCACTCCTGTAACAAAGCATTATTAACCCCTCCCACCCAGTCATCAAACACCCTTTGCTAGATATTATTATCCTTGAAGGGAAAGCATCAAGCAAACAAATGGTCCCCCAATAATCTTGTCTATAACCATAGGCCACAGCAACTCCATTCCACCGAAGCAGTCCAAATGCTGCTCTAGACACATTCATTCTCTGATTGAGTTGCTCCAACTGTACCTGCTAGTCAGAGCAGATATGAGCAACATTATCCTCAAGATGTTTTACAAACCTGTCACAGCAGATCTGTATCATTAGAATCTTTATCATTTGACCCAACCACAGACTGAAATGACTTAAATGGGAATTATGGCTTTATACTGTAATACCATAACATGTGCATGGAATACATCTGTAGTCAGGATATTTTGCAAAGCATATATTGGGTATGTGTGCTTGTCTAGCATTCTCTCCCTCTTCTCCTCTCTCTCACCAGCATTTCTTTTAAATGTAAACCATACCTGAATATTTCAATAGAATTATGTTCTTCTTCTGCCACTCAACTGTCTAATAGGCACTAGCTCAGTAAAATCATTATCATCTGAGCAGAGCATAGTTAATATTTAAATGAAGGGAATTGCTCCATCTAGAGTTCCATCTTGCACACAAAAGCTACTTAATATGCTCAATTAATAGCTACACTATTTTTCAAGGGTACAAAAGCTGACAAGTTTCCATCTTTAAACTTTCTTTGTACCAGCTTTTCTAAGCATCTGAAATGCAGGAACTGTAAGTAAATGAATAGCTGAACTAACAGCAGATCAGATCAGATCCTATCTCTAGTTCAAGGATGTACAATTCCTTTTACAACAGTTAGAACATGAAGTACCTTGCCCAGCTGTAGGTAGGTAATTTTGTATTTTTATTGTATAGACAAATATTTATTTTTCTGCTGATTTGGCAAACTTTTCTGGAGTAGTATCTAATGAGAGTCCTACTCATTACTTACCCAAGGTCTCTTCAGTTCAATATTTTGAGGCCAACCAGTGTGATTCAGTGGCCAAATTACTGGGTTTGGAAGTACGTATCTTTCTTGCTGTAACACACCCCACAGTTCAAAATTGACCTTGTGTTCCTAGAAGAGACGTGAATATGGCAAATAATAAACGGAAATGACATCACCCACAGGGATTATAATTGAAGCAAGACAGGACGGATACAGTTGGAGTAGAGCTAGGAGGTCTAATGGAGGGTAAGCAGACCATTCATGGCACAATAAAGGTGCAGTTCAGTGAAGACATTGCAAAAACAGTGGAGTTTAAGTGGGTGTTAAAGGAGGAGAGAACAATGACTTGACAGGAAGGAGAGCTATTACTGATACATGAAGTAACATGGCCCTGGATAATAAGTCAGGAGGATTCTAATGTATGGAAAAGGAAAATGCCAACAAAGGCAAAAGCCCTCCATTTAAAACATAAAAATGTCTTGGTCCCATTGCTCAGAGTCTCATTCCTGAGTTCCATCTATCAACAGCTACACTTCCAGTTCTGTATTTCAAAATACACACACACCCAGTCTCATTGACTCCATGCTATAATTGGAGAATCCCTTAAAAATGAGTGGATTTCCTTTCTCCATGTATTTTTAAATAACTTTCTCTGCCATTGTGGTGAACCTCCATTCTCTATGAGTTTTCACTTAAATAGACACACAAAAGGGTGCTATTAGCTGCATCCCTGTATCAAGATGAAAGCTGTGAAGAATAGCAAAAGAAGCAAGCAGCCCCCAAACATGGCTTCAGGGTGACAAACTAATAGCCACAGGCTATTCTTAAGGAACAGTGTCCCCCTCATTAGGAACATTCCTCTGAACATCTCTGACTGTAACATCCAGCTTTAACAATGACAATATTCTGCCCCAAACAACAGAGATCCAGTTCCTTCGTAAACCACGCCCCAAATTCTGATACTACTTACCCTGCAAGTTCAAATTCAGCATCTTTTAGTGATATAATACTCAGATACCTCAAGCAAACCCTACTAATCGCAAGCAGATCTTGTTCTGGTTTCAACACATTGCCACATCTGGAGCCGAGAAATGTAAAAACTCCCGACCACAAAAACAATACAGAGAATGCTTTAGTTCCATTTTGAAACTCCTACAATACCACTGATGTGCTTTCAAACCCCAATGGAAAATTCAAGAGTTTGAAGTTACAGAAGATTCTCAAAATGCATGTTTGCATTTATGCCATTAATCTGTTAGTCTCTTGTAGTTTACGATGTAGTAAAGAGGTACTTAAATAGGAGACATTCTTTTGAAAATATTTTCCGTGCCAGCAAAACCTATTAAGCATCTTGCAAAAGTAACACAGTTTATATTCTGATACTGCTCTGAAAAAGTCTCATAAAAGTATCCACAGTGTATGTATAACTGATTGAATGTTTTGAAGACTTGCATTTTTCCAAGTAATAAACAAATCATTTAAAGAAATGACTTCAACCCTAAGAACTCCGTTTTCTGTGAAACCACTAGTTTTTTCAGTTTAAATTTTGACCATATTTTTCAATGAAGTTAATTAACATCTAATCAAAAGTTCCAGCTCTAGGCAGAATGAGTTCCAACTTTAAGCACTGCAAACCTTCACTGACATTGCTAGAATTACAGTTTACCACCTCCACCATTATTGCTGAACTTGGGTTGTGTTTGTGCCAACATTTTATACTAGTGATCCCAAATTCAGTCCCTCTGTGCCATTCATATGGCTGTGTGTAATCCTCTGGGAAGTTATGCATAATTCTTATGGACAGATCAAAATGAATCACCGAGATCGCTTGGTGCATTACAGTTTGTGTGTGTGAATTTTCATGCCTGTACACTACAGATACCTATCCCACATTTTGGTCACATGTAGATGTAACACTAAGTTGGTGGTCTGTGAATGAGCTTCTGATTCATGTGCTTCCCCTTCCTCTTTCCTCCTCTGGGGTGGGTGCACAGAGGAGAAAGTAAGCGATGCTTCCATTTTCATCTAACTGCAGTTTATTTATTTATTTATTTATTTAATTAAAACATTTCTATGCCGCCCCATTCGCCGAAGCCTTGGGGCGGCTCACAACATAAAATTAAAATACAAGAAATAACAATATAAAATAAGTCGCCATGGCCAGATAAAATAAACAAATAATATTAACAATTAAAATGACGCTTAATTAAAAAGGTCTTCACCTGGCGCCGAAAAACAAATAACGATGGCGCCAGGCGGACCTCTCTGGGGAGCGCATTCCATAGATTGGGCGCCACCGCAGAGAAAGCCCTCCTCCTAATTTCTTTCACGGAGGGTTCCTGGAGAAGGGCCTCTCCCACAGATCTCAAGGGGCGGGCAGGTGTATATGGATGCAAGTCATCCTTCAGGTAACCAGGACCCAAGCCGTTTAGGGCTTTATAGGTCATCACCAACACCTTGAATTGGGCCCGGACTTCAATGGGAAGCCAGTGAAGCTGACAGAGGACTGGAGTCATGTGAACATAACGCCCAGTCCCCGTCAGCAGCCTGGCAGCTCTATTTTGAACCAACTGAAGTATCCGGACCATCTTCAAGGGTAGCCCCACGTAGAGCGCGTTACAGAAGTCAAGGCGGAAAGTCACCAGCGCGTGTGTCACTGTCGCCAGGCAGTCGTACTCCAGGTAGGGGCGCAACTGATGAATCAGCCGAAGCTGAAGGAAAGCGCTCCTCGCCACTGCTGTCACCTGAGCTTCCAATGAAAGCTCCGGGTCGAGGAGCACTCCCAAGCTGTGGACCTTGTCCCTAAGAGGGAGTGCAACCCCATTCAGGACTAGGTTCAATCCACCCTCTCCGAAGCCCGATCCGCCAACCAACAGGACCTCCATCTTGTCTGGATTGAGCTTCAGTTTATTGGCCCTCATCCAGCCCATTACCCCGCCCATCCAGCCCATTACTTCGGCCCATTACCTTATTACTTATTACCTTATTACTTTGCCTGAACTGTTAGTTTTAACTATGGCTTGTACAAGTTAGTTATAAACTTGCAAACTTAGTCCAAGGCTCAATCTGTTTTCATAGTTTATCATTCTGGTCTGATTGTACAAGCAGGGGTGGGACCCTTGAGACATCTGGGGAGCAACATTTGCTCTCAGCTGCACCCCTACTTCTACTGTGTCAAAAAGGAAAAAGAAAATCAGCGGCGTAGCAGTGATGGCAAAACTGGCCGTTTGGGCCCAGATTTTGGTGTCATATCATGAAAGAGCCCTGATGGGCCAAGTCTAGTAAGCTAAATTCAGCAATTCCCAACTTCCACCAAACTTCAGTGCCAAACTGTGATTTGTTTTGCCATCTTGATAGCAGTGAGGGCCACCCTGTGGGATAGAAAGACCACACATGCCCCATGACTGTATGTGGCTCATCCCTGAGATAAACCATAGGCCACCTGGACCAGAAAATGGCAGGCTATAGATGTTTAAAGCAGACATGGATGCTTATAATCAGAGGCCAATGGCTGCATCAGAAAAAGAGAGATGTGGATTATGGCATTACACTGAAACTAGTGCATTGCTGTATGTAACTGAGCTGTGGATGCATGGATAAGGGAATGAGAAGGTCAGTACTGAGGTGCAGGGACAGCATTTACAAGCTTGTGTTCCCTTCTATACATTCAGGGAACATCTAAAGCGGTTTTCAAAGCTGTTTAATGTTGAAAGTTCCAAATGACAAAATAAAACCCCCAAATGGCAAGTAGAACGCATATATTCAAAAACTCCTCCAAAAGCAAACTAGAGATTAAAGGGAGAAAATAATATATTTGGGAGCAGTTGTGCCGTGAGGGCCATTAAGTCCAAGAGCAGATGTAAGAACCTTAAAGGTGCATTCCAAGTCTAAATTCATCTGACTGCACTATTGCTAGGAAAATCTCAAAGCCATGGGGTAGTTCCTTTCCCTTGGAGAATGTGGAGATGCAGCGAAGTAGGAAAGACCTGGGGTACTTCTAGAGACAACTTTTATCATGCCATTGATTTGCCTCCATCACGGTGTTTTACAAGGTGCCGACACTCTTAACCCTCTAGGGCTATCCTGCCACCTCATCTTTCTTCTTACCATGGACAAATCTGCTAAGGAGAAATAGGCAGAGTAGCTATACAACGTACCTTCTGACTGTTAGTGCATCCATCTAAAAGCATCCTTCATCAATTCATTGATCAAATAGCACAAATTTGCTTATGAATGAGGTAATTAGGAAGGGGATGGGAAAATGTATTTTTCATACAGCACACAGTTTGTTACCCAGAAAAAGATGGAATAGCTGCACAGTGCCTTAATGAGTACTGCAAGGTGCCTTTCATCCAGAAGCATCCCCAGTGTACTTCTCAAAGGAAGTATGATTGCTTTAAGAGGCACCTCAGATAGGGCTGTGGCAGATTAAAATCTAGCTGACAACCCAAACAAAAGCCAACTCATCATTAATATCATAATGGCTGTTGGGAAGTACATACTTTTTCTTTGGCTAATAACCACTTTCCTCACAAATTGCTGTGCATTTGAAAGGTGGGTTTGAGGGAACATTGATAGACAAATAAAGATTAAAATCCCTGAAAAGGTAATGACTTGTTATCAGACCTGGTGACTTTCAAGTGTTCCTTAGTGCAGTACTCCTACTTTGTCACTGTTCTCTACAATCTCCTTATGCTCCATAAAAATGTCTATCTGTCTACTAAGTTAATTGATACAATTTGCAATGATGGCTTCATTTAATTTACTCCAGATGTTGGCTATACTTTCAGTGAAATAGTGATGCCTTCAGAGTCTTTTTCTTAATTATGTGCCACTGTATCAGCATTTTATAAATACATTTTATAAATACATTTTCTCAAGGTTTATCCAGTTAGAAGTTCTGTATCTTTAAAAAAAAATCATTTAAGCTCTTTTATCCTGCATTAACAATTTCACCTTCAATTCATTTTATATCAGTGTTGCCCAGCAATGATGGTTAAAAATGGAACTAAACTTCATATTCAGAGCTGACAAGTTACCAAATGATTGGGAAATGAAAAAGGGAATGTTATTCCCTGAAATCCATATTTAACCCATGGATCAGATTTGATACTTAATGCTTGTATTGCTATGTTACCTTAAAATACTAATTTCAGAATTGATAATTTACATTATTTGACAGTCAGTGTTTGATTGTATTTGAGCAGTGATGGTATGAAATGCTATAGGATATTTACTTGTATTTGAAAAAATACTTGTATGCATATTCAAAAGACCAAACATCCGACAAGTGGTACAGCTATTTGACAGTGGTCCCTATTGAACAATATCTGACATGACATTGACAATCCTTTGGCAGTATAATTTCATTTGTGTTAAATACTTTTATCTGATATCCTGCCTGTTATGCTGCCATTTGCCCCCATAAACACATAAACATATTTTATTTTGAATTGTTTTTATTTGCAAGTGTAACAATAGTAAAGTAAGAAAAATGGGTAAACAAAATGAAGGAAAAAAGAATAACATAATAAAGCATCCATACAGAATAACCATTCACATCATTCTATTATTATTATATAAAATAATAATAATAGAGGGGGAAATATTTGATACTTCTATTTTAAATATATACATTAATGCAAACAGTCCATCTATCCAAATAAACCTGCATATACATTTGACAGATGTAGGAAATAGGTTCAAATGTGGAAGGAATAGTCAGATCTTCAGTCCATTTAATCATAGATAGTGGATGTTTATCCTTCCAAGCTTGAAGTGTAAGTCTCTCTGCAACTATACAGGTCCTCTGTATGAACATTTGTTGTCCATCTGTTAATAGCCACATCACATGATTATCATGGATTTTTTCCCAACATTTATACAAGCAATAACTTCTATCCAAAAAGAAGGCAGTACAGGACATGTCTGTTTCATATGCCTCAATGAGCTATGGTCTTCATTACATCACCAGCATCTGACAGAACTAGCCAGCTTCCTCTTAAGAAGTTACTGTGCTGTCCAATAATGCAGAACATAAAAAACCTGATTCTACAATGATTCTATATCATTGTAGAATCAGCTTCAATTTAAAAATTTACAGGAGTAGCAAGAGGGCAACTTTCCATTGCTCAAGACTATATAGAAAATTCCAACCTGCTATTCCTCTCCGACATCTGGAACATCTCCTTTATTACATTCCAAATAAACCTTTACAGAAAGTATTCTAAGCTTTCTGTAAATAATCTATAAATTCCTCCAACAATATGGGAACTGCTGAAGCACTCATAGGTGAGGGCCTATATATATATATATATATATATATATATATATATATATATATATATTTGTTGTTGTTGTTGTTGTTATTAGCCGTGAAGTCATGTCCAACCCATTGCGACCCCATGGACAACATTCCTCCAGGCCTTCCTGTCCTCCATCATCCCCCGGAGTTCACTCAAGCTCACACCAACTGCTTCAGTGACTCCATCTAGCCACCTCATTCTCTGCCGTCCCCTTCTTCTTTTGCCATCTATTGTTCCCAGCATTAGATTCTTCTCCAGGGAGTCCTTCCTTCTCATTAGGTGGCCAAAGTATTTGAGTTTCATCTTCAGTATCTGGCCTTCTAAAGAGCAGTCAGGTTTGATCTCCTCTAGGACTGACCAGTTTGATCACCTTGCTGTCCAAGGTACTCGCAGGAGTCTCCACCAGCACCACAATTCAAAGGCCTCAGTTCTTCGGCACTCAGCCTTCCTTATGGTCCAGCTTTCACAGCCATACATTGCAACTGGGAAAACCATAGCCTTGACTATATGCACTTTTGTTGGCAGGGTGATGTCTCTGCTTTTTAGTAGGCTATCTAGATTTGCCATAGCTTTCCTATATATAGACGCCAACAAATGCTGTAGTTAAATATACTTCCAACTGGCACTAGACCATAAGTGTTACAAAATCTGCAGTACTGGGAATGGCAAAATGCATAGTCAGATCCTATTAACTGATATAAATTATATATTCTAGTATCTGCCCAATTGTTTTACATAAGAGCCTATATCTCTGTTTTCAAGTCTGGATTCCCCCATAAAGTTAATTTAGATCAAACTACAGCTGATGAAACACTGCATAGCAATTTTATTTCACTGCTAAAATGTTTAATGGAATCACTATCTACCCAAATATGTAGCTTTATATGTCTAAAACCAAACACCAGCCAGTCAGAAAAAGGTGCCAGATAATTTGACTCCAAAATAATCCATGAAGGAACATTACAAGAAGTTGTTTTCCAATAATTGAAATTGATTAACAAATGAGTCTTACAATATGAGCTAAAAATTGGAAAATTAAATCCTCCTTCCTTGGCATCTGTGAACTGAACTATATTCCACTGAAGTATAGGTAGAAGGCCTCACCTGCCCCAGCAGCTCCTCAATAAATTTCTAAAATGCTGCATAACATTTTAAAAAAATGCATTAGAGGAATTAAATATTATGACGTTTGTGAATCATCCATGGCAAGACATTCATCTTACATATATTAACCTTAGTTCATGCTCTTAAATTAAGGAATAACCATTTTTTCCAGGGTGGGGGGAAAAGAAATCAACCTCCATTGCACTTATATTCAGTTTAAACATCTGAACACTAATGAAATTACCATTTATTAACTACCTTAGGTGCCTTGATACTACCCACAGATGATGGTGATGGTGATATTATTATTATTAATGGGTGGTTTAATGGGTGAACAAGAATTAAAAATTAACTTTAAAAAAGCACAAAATACATTAAAAGACAATAAAAAGATCTGGCCAAGAAAGAAAGCTGGACAATTGTGTCAAGCTCCTGAATGACCAGAGAGGTCTTTAAAGGCCTCCATGAAGATGGCACTGAAAAGATGGCAAATCTGGTGCTAGGCAGGCTGCAGCAGTGAGGTTGTTCCAAAGTTCATATATTAATAAATCAATAGCCTGACCTCCAAAATATATACATATCAATTAGTCTTATTAATTTCAGAGTAGAAGACTATAACCAGTCCTAAATAACTGCAAATCATCTCCGTATATAGTGGTTTTATATACAGGAAGCTCTATATGCTCATACGTCCATATTTTGTCTAACTGCATATGCCAATGGTTCAAAGCATATGTCAAATGAGGCAGAGGACAGCCTCAACTTGTGCCCTACTTCAAATAATATAAAATAAAATGAAACATCTCTATTTGTAATCACTCATGACCTAGTTCTAATTTATTTTAAAAATTTCTGCAGAAATCCAGATTTTTCCAAGGTTACATAAACAAACAACATAATTGAACAAATTGTTACTTAGCATCAAGAGAATCAACCACAGCCAAGTCCATTCTTATGAATTCAAAGCAGTCAAGGCTTAAATCATTTACTTCTGTTTCTGGTGAATAAAACCCACTTGAGTGCAATAAATATATATCACAGTCTGGAGTCTGTTGGTCAGAATTGCCATTAATAATTGTCATTAATAAACACACTCTCGATCCTTCCTTCCTATACGGGGACTCATAATTTCCTAACCTTTCCTATAAAGTTCACAATAAAATGTTTGAATCTCCATCGACCTCTCCCTCCTTCCCTATCTTTCTCGTGTGTGTGTGTGTGTGTGTGTGTATCTTTGATTGCTGTAAGATGATCCTGAAACTTTAGTTGTTTAATTGAAATATCAAAATCTTTGCATGCCTTTTTCACCTTTTCAATAGTTCTGATAAACACAAGTCAATGCCAATTATACTTTGGATGGATATAGTCTATTGAATTCATATTTAGCAGATAGACCTCTGAGGAGGGACAGTCTGCAAGGACATCACTAGTTTATCCAAGTTCTCTTTCTGTATAACCTTAAGCTTTCTATCTCTCTGTCAGAAACACATGCAATAATCTTTCCTTTATATTAGTCTAAGAAGATTCACATTCAGTACATAAGATGTAGTTGAATCTTCTTTAATCTCTAAACATGCATTTTGCTCAGAAGCTGTCTGTGTTTAAAGATCCATGAACCAAGTGCCAAAGATATGACAAAATTAGGCAATTTGATTCCTAAATGAACCAGAGCATGGAGCACATTCTAGCAATATTGCATGCTATATTATATATTGCAATGGCAGAGAAGAGAGGCCAAACTAATCTAATCTAAAACAATGTGATGCACAGACTAAAATAAAATAAAATAAAATAAAGGTATAATCCTGCCCAAAAGGAAGCAATAGATATGTATCAATTAAACCTAATTCAGAAGTATAAACTTTCAACATTGGATGGAATACAAACTGAAATGTACTTCTTTCCAAGAATCTCATTGAAATCCCCATCGATTATCAAAAAATCATATGCAATAATAGGCAGGTAACTAAGTCACTGCTGAATCATCACTGGTGAATCCAGATTAAGACCCTGTGTATCTCTGTGTTAGGGCTATGGTGATTACCATATTTGTAAATTTAACTAACTAACTGGATTAGATATTGCTTTTAACACTAATATTGCTACTTTATTGTGCATAAGTATTACCATTCCTTTAGCTTTCTTTCTTGGTATAAGCTTCCCCTACACAATCTTTGCAAAACCTGTTCTTATTTTCTACCAAAAGATGATTTCCTGTAAGAAAGCAATATCCATCTTAAGTTAGGCTCCTGACATTCCAAGTAATCACATTCAAGGACATAATAATACACAGATTAGAAAGAACCAACAGAAAATGCTATAAAAGGAATTACATGTCTAGAACACCGATTTACACCTACCATCCCATCTTTGCTATCTCACCTTCAGTGTAAGAAGAGCCTTACAAAAATCTCACTCATATAGAATCCATATGCTGTATATATGAAGATCACATTACGATCAACCGCTCCTTTTCTTAAATGTTTTTAGAATGTTCCCTCTCCGCAGAACAATGCCTGTACAAACCATCACCACTGTAGACCCAAAAAGATCCAGGACCATACTTATGACAAAAAAATAAGCAATAACCTTTACTTTAAGTGAAGAAAGTGAAAAAGAAAAAAAATCCAGAAAACAACCAATAAGATTTGCACTCAATTTTTTTACAAAAAAACCCAAACATTTAAGAAGAGATCAAAAAGCCAATATGGAGAGAAAAGAAAAAAGAGAAAAGAAAAAAACAGGGGAGAACTCGCCAGTGCTTCCGGACCAGATGTCCGCAAAGCCCCACCAGTAATCAAACTGATCTAGATACTGTGTTTCCAACACTTGGTATCCAAATATTATATATACACATACACATATGGTATGCATATGTACACATAATGCACATGTGAAAGTCTTGCCTTGGCCATCTCACCTTTACCCAACACACCGCTCCCAAAGTAATTTGTCTCTCTTACTGCTTTGATCATGTGACATCCCTCCTTTGTTGTCTACACTGGCTCTCTGTCAAGTTCTCCAAGCTCTTAAGGGAAGTTTCCCATCAAACTCAACTTCCAAGCTTCTCATCAAAGCTCTTATCTATCTCTTTGTATATCACAACATCTCTCTCCCAGCAAATGGTTTTGGAGATTGGGCTATCAATAGAAGAAGAGTTAGCCAAATAGCTAAGAAGTGAATTCTCATTTTTTAGCTTAGAAATGTACTGCAGATATCATATCTTTTTCTTTTTTTAAAGCTGATTTTTGTATATGGCTGTTGTGCTTTTCACAGACCCCTGCTCTGCAGTAGGAATTACTCAATTTGATCGACAAGCTGTACTGTACTGTTTTGAAGAGAATACTTTTGAATAAATCAATGATATATTTAAAAATGCCAATCTTCTAAAGATGTCTTTAGATAATGGGTGGTTTCACATGTCATGTTAGTCACCTTGTAAATAAGCCCCAGTGGAACGATTGTTCACTGCACAACCCACGGTGTGCCTGACAGACGACTGGGACTCAGCACCGGCTCTCTTCTTCCTTCCTTCCCCCTCCAGCAAGCTCTGCACACATCCTAGTTTCCTCCACAGCAGAAACAATCTTGCCTCTCCTCCATGGTCTTTTCTATTCTCTTTTTCATTTGGTAATGTTAAAAATGTATTGGGGGCAGGTTTCTTATTACTATAATAATAATGACTACTACTACTAATTACTATTATTAGTAGTATTAATATAGCTGCTGAATATTATGCAAAGAGAGCACAAATTAAGACTGCATTTGCACAGAATAGCCATTTTGTCATTTGCCTAGTTCTCAGGCAAAACCACCAGTAAATGGGGGAAAAGCAGCGAAAGTCGATGCACCGAAACAGGGTGGGAGCCATGTCACGCAATAGCTCTGTGTTCAGTGCCCTCCAACCTTTCAACACTTCCCAAAGATTTTGCTACTCTAGAAAGGGGAAATACTTCGCCCACTTCTTTTCTGAGCACATGCTACTATGGTTATTGTGATCTCTGACATTTCACCCTCTCCCCTGAAATATATGCAAATTTAATGGCTGGAAAGTAAATGAAAAAAAGAAAATTGTGCTTAAGGGCTGGAAAGCAGATGTGGGGAAATTTGCACATTTGTGGTAACTGCTCCAAAAAATGAAGGGGTCAATATCTCCCCTTCCTGGAGTAGCTGCAGTTTGGGGAAGTGTCGAAAAGGAGAAGGGACTGAGAACTGTCAGCTCAACACTTAAAAACAAGTCCAGCTCTATCAGTCCATCACTTAAAAACAAGAGGGTGACATTGCCGAGGGAGTGGATCTCCCTTTTCTGCTTTTTTGGCCCTTTATTGTTGCCTTTCCATTGACAAATTAACCTATATGCAATCTTACCTTGTGATAACCAAAAGTGCACACATGTGCAGCAGCAAAGCACTACATTGCTTTAAAAAAAAGACCAAGAACATAATATCAGGTGGCAAAAGTATTTAGAGCCCTAATAGAGACTCCAAAAATAGTTTTTAAAAAGCTGACAAATGAGTGATGAGTGGCATTTGTGGAAGGGCAGCCACTGGTGAAAGCATGAAAGCGAGCAGCAGAAGCCTCCCCAGGAACAGCCCCAACACAGCTGTTCCCAACTCAGTGTGATAAAATGGCTTTCCTGGGTCTGGGTGACACAATAAGTGAAACAACCCTGGAATTCACAGTCGCTTGCTCATGCAAAAAAAGCCACTCAGCAGAAATTGCTCTGGGTTCAGATGACATGACGATCCACCATGGCCATTGATCATGTTGTCCAAACCAGTTCAGTTTTAACATTTTTACAATGTTATTTTGGATAATCTTTTAACCTGTGCGTACTTGTACGATACAGTGCTACTTAATATCAGTAAGCTTAAGTAAGATTGCACTGAAATTTTTCAGTATAACTTTCTTTACTATTATCTTGTTTAACTTATATAGGTTGTTCTTCAGCATACTTTGAAAGTACCTATTGCAAATATGAATGTATGAGAAGGCATATTCTGCCTACTGTAAGTCTTGCCTTTGGCAGTGCTACTGTCCAGTTGCTTTAGAAAAAAATATATAGCTGTACCAGTCATAAATACTAAAGTACCGCATGAATCACAGCAATTCTTCCCTCTCACTCTGAGCCTGATATTTCATAGCACTTACAGCTACAGAATCTATATAGGGATACATGAGGCATCCATTTTGAGGGTGGGAAACCATTAGATTCCCTGGACTCCCCTCCCTGGACTCTGGTCCACTTTGTCACAGCCTGAAGTCCAAGTTGCTAGCAGACACACCCATCATTATACATGGAGAGCATGGCATGCCCATGCCCTGGGCCAGCACTGTCCCTCTTCCACACCACATGGAGCAGCAGTGCTCACATGGAAGAAGGGTGTTCATGTAGACGCACCAGGAAGGGAACCTTGTACGACCGCTGTGCAAGCAGTGTCCCTCTTCTGTGCCATCTCCAGCAGCTGCTGCATCTGATGGAGAAGGTTGCTGGTTGTGCAGTCTTCATTCCACGAGTGTTCATGGACTTCCTCTCAGTTCAGCTCACTTTCTAAGACCAGACTGAGCATGAGGAGAAGCCTATGCATGCTAGAGGGATGGACTTTGCTAGGTTTCATCATCAGCCCTAGATATATCCTGACCATCTTAGTCATTTGCTACTGATACTCTGGCCCTCCAATTATTTATTTTCTGTGAATCTGCTGAACACTTGAAAAGGAGCCGATGGTCACCACTCCTTTGAAGAAACTCCTTTATGAAAATGAACAACTTGCATGAGTAATCAGTGAGCACTTGGATTTCCACTATCAGGAATAACACTGACTTACAGAAAAGAATTATGTGTATAGTGACTCCTTAGTCTTACAACCATCGGACCTTAAGAGTGTTATTTTTATACACTTGGCAGAGGTATCGAAAGTTTCTATGCAAGTCAACTCTGTGTACAGTTCTAGACTTAAATAAATTGCATACTTTCCACCAACAGTAAATCACTCTACACATGTATTTTCAGTAATGCATTTCAGTAGGGAGCCAAAAGTATACATATAACCCTTCCACATTTTATTAGTAGTATGTCATATATTTAGTAGACACTCCTGAGTTTGAGGTTTTGCCATAATCAGTTCACATGAAACACTTGTGTTCATGAGAATGAATCCTGAAATAAATAAGTCATGAACTGATGCAGGATGTTTAGTCTGTCTCCACCACTTATTCCTAAACTGTGTGCTGGAGGATATTCATCTGCAGTGAGAGAGCTCAAGCATGCCTTGGAAAATTAAGCCATGATTTTGGAGGAATCCATCCTTTGGTGTCCCTGGAGTGAAACGCTCCCTTGTGGCATTGATCTACGCCCTACCAAAATGTGGTCAGGGATATTATCTCCAGGGAAGGAATATGTTTGCAACAGGATTCCCTGATACAGCCAAAATATTTGAGGGAATGTGAGAGGAAGTGCCACTGACCCCAAAATATGAGCCTATCCCTGAAACGTGACTTCTGGGATAGAGAAAAATGGGATACAGAGGAAGAATATAAACAGGGTGATCTCATGGTTTCAAAAAGGTTGCCTGTGCCATTTTCTGGGAGCGCTCTGAGAAAGCACAGATATACCCAGATACTGGGGGGAGGGGGGGATGGCGACTTAACGAGTCAGGTGGATGGTATGGAGAGCCCCGGACAGGTGGACAGTACCGCTGGAAGCCAAGAGATGACACTAGGCCTGAACGGATGCTGCAGGATGGGGTGAACTTCAACTGACCATTCCTTTTATTTATTGCCACCTCTCTGTGTAAGCAGCTTTGCATTTGTTGTCCTCTGGGAATTCATGAACATTTTGCACCAAGTAACAGAGGCACAATCAGGAATCACTGGATTCCCATTCCTTGGCAGCTGCAAACCCATTCCATGTTGGAGAAAACCCTATAAGCTATTATCTGTGCTGGCTCTATGAATCCTATCCAAGAGTCCATGACAACCACAGTATGCAAACTAATCTATCCAAAACAGTTTAAAATGGAAAAACTCCCTTGCTGAGGATGGAATTGAATGCACAGCATACTGTAAATATTGATTTTAGAAAGTCTTCCAGTGGTTTTATCCTGTAACATATTTTAGGAGCCAAACGGATACAAACTCAGGCAGGCAAAGTACTGTTGGAAGCCAGTTGTCAGCACTTGTTTCATCCAGCCACTGACCATTATCACTTCTGATCTTCACTGAAGCTGCGTGTGAAGAGACCAATGGCTCCATTCTGCCCGGTGGCTTCAGAAGAAGAGTAGATTGCAGCTAAGTTAACAGCAGTTTGCATGGCTGTATTTAGCTGTCATTCACTTTGGGTCATCTCATATTTATTGGATAGTCGGCAAACTAGCCAAGAGCAGTAAGATATTTCAGTTTTTAAAAATAAAACCCTTGTACAGGAGCAGAAAGAAGAGAACCTTTTGTTGGACCATCATCCAAGTCTTATGCAACTCCAGGAAGGGTGACATTGGTCTGAGATCACCAAGATCACCTTTTCTACCATTATGTAATGATGAAAACACTTAACACTATGCTATTTTTTTAATTACATTAGTTGCTTAAATGTATATAACAGCTCTCCAAAGAAAGCAAAGGGCAAAGAGCCAGCATATCAACATGAAAAGTGCATCAAAACCATGGAAACCATGGTGATGGTGATGGTGAGAAGGAGAAGGAGTTGCTGTAGGATTTAGAACCCATGCCTTTTCTTCTTTCAAGAAACAATAAGACAACATCAACAATCAGTGTTGCATAGTGGTTAAAGTTGAATGGGACTTAGGAAATCTGGGTTCAAGTCCCTGCTCAACCATGAACTCCACTCATTGGGTGACTTTGGGCCCAGGCTCTCAGTCCAACCTATAGCACAGGGTCATTGTTGTGAGGATAAAATGGAGAGAAAGAGAACCTGTAAACTTCCCGGGGTTTCTCGCAAGAGGAAACAAGGTGGGGTACAAATAATATAATATTGTATCATATTGGATAGTATAGTATAGTATCATATCATATCACATCTCATAATACTAAGAAGAATAAAAATGCTAAAATTCAGCAAAATTACAATAATTAACAATATGACTAAAGTTGGCAGCATTAAATCCTTAAACATCTGATGCATTTCTGGATACATGCCTTTAATATTAGGAACGAATGGGCCAGAACACTTCCCTAAGAAGGGACTTTCAAGAGTTACCTATTCATATCAGATTGCTCATTTCTATACTTGTAATTCTAGAATGACAGCACAAAACTCTCCTCTTCCTCTTCCATCTGATAAACCCATCCCAACGGTCAAGTCTTGCCAGGAAACAAGGATTTTTTTTCTTTTAAGGAAGAACAGCACTTGTGGAGAAGTGCTTTGACGCCCGTGCACCCTCCCTTTCCAGTGATGGACTTCACAGCATTAAAGGTTTTGCTTTTTAAGAAGATGGATGAGCACTGGGGATGCATCAGTCTAGGAGACTCCTAGTGCTCACAATCAAAAAGACACTATGAAGCAGTTTCATCACCTTTGCCTTAACATCCTTTCTGTGGTAGTGAAAGCAATGGAAGGACCCATGGGAAAGCCTACCAGTGGAAGCCTATTTTTTTGGATGAGGGGTGCATGAGGAATCCATTTTGGGGATCAGAATCCATTGGATTCCCTGGGCTTGGCTCCCTGGACTCTGCCATGGCCCTAGATCCTGTTGAGCATGCCCAGTATTCACATGGCACCCACCAGGAATCAGGTCCCATGTGCCAGGCAAGCAGCATCCCTTGCTGGTGCTGTGGTTTGTGCTGCTGCACCGGACATGGAAGAAAGTTGCTGGGGACACACCCTTCCAAGAACTTTGCGAGGAAGAGCTTGGATGCTAGAGGGCCAGATTCTACTGAGTTGTGTCTCAGCCCTAGTCCAGATTCTCTATAAAAATGCATGAGCAGGGCAGGGCAATGAAACATAAAAGACTTCTCTGGAATGATCCTGCAAGTTGCATATGCAATGCAGCAAGAGACTTACCTCCTAGTAAGTTGGTAAGTACATAAAAATGTAGTTCACAGGAAGGCTTAGGTGCCCTTGGGCATTCTTTGCTGAACTGTGTGGGAAATGTTGAGTAAACTTCGCATAAATTGCTTTCTGGTTATCTTGTTCTGAAATGGAGATGCCAGAATTTTCTGTTTCTTACATGCTACTCTGTACATTTTAATTTAATAAAGTCAGTGCAATTATACTTCCGATTTCTCCTCTAGGTTTTAAGAAGGAAACATATTTCTTTTCATCCAATTGCAATGATATATTTTACTTCCATCAACCCTTCCCTCTACTCTTCTCATCCTTACATGGTATTCTTAACTGCTATAGATGGCCTGAGCCAAACTTGAATCTTCCTTGATGGTTTGAAAATAGTGTTTAGACAGGATGAATGATTCTATGGAAATTCAATCTTATCTCATTGTGTGTTCTTTAAAAAATGTCTGGATATGTATTGCAATCACAGCAGAAGTTTCTTTTGCAGGGAAACTTTCCTTACCAATGACAAAAGCATTCATTACTGCAAATGCTCATTCATTTTGCTCCAAATAAGATGTGGGCAATTTGAAGATGCAGGGTTCCAAACAGCTTTATCATGGGTAGCTCACTTTTTGAACTTACCACACTTACAAAATGTACTGCATAGTTTCAGAAAAGCAACTTAGATTGTTACCCACTAAATGGAAGGCCAGAAGCATCCAAGAATCCTATAAGCTGCTGGACTATTCTCAGTGGAATGGGAGAAGTAACAGAGGGGATTTTCAGCTCTCTGCACCCCAAATAGCCATTTGCTGCTAGATGGGCATCTGAGCTGGGTCCCACTGTTGGGTTGCCAGCCTCTCCTATGGCTTGCCTCCCTCCCTTCTTTCCTGTTCTTGTTTGAAGCTGGGAGGATAAGTCATCTTGGAGAAGCAGTTCATGGAATTCCCAGCAATGATTATCCCTAGTTGTTGCAGATAAGAGTTAGCACTAGACTAGAATTTGTGCCTGCTTGAGATTGCAAAACTGAAAATTGTGGATTGGTTTTCATTTTTAATATTTATACTTAGGAAAATATCTTCTAATTATATTTAGAAGGTGGGATCCATCCCAACTTTGGGCCTCACCTGCTTTCCAAGTGCAGAGGTGCTGAAAGCTGCACACTGTAATTCAAACTCCGCTACACTCATGGAGATCCATGTAAAGAAGGTGGCATTGAGACCAACACTATTGCTTAAATAGGGATATGCGAGGAATCTGTTCTGTGGGTGGGGATTCATTAGATTCCCTCGGCTTGGCTGCTTGGACTCCAGCCCACTTTGTCGTAGCCCTGAGTCCGAGTTCATGGCAAGAGGAACCAAATAAGAACTCCTGTATCTTTGCAACGCTGCTGTATCACAGCACTGCCTTGAGCTTGTGTAATGGAACAAATAGAAAGGAAGTAAAAGAAAAGAAAACGGGGGAGGGGGGAGGAGGCGGGGGAGGACACATACCGAAACTGATCACACTCCTGCAAAGAATTCAGACTCTGAAAGCAGAAGCCTCAAAGCAGTAGGCCAAAAGCTCCATGCACAGAGGCATTCAGAGGCTTCTCCTCTATATAACATCTCGCCTCCCTTTCTTTTAAGTTGTTTATGGTGCTTGGTTCTCACTGCACCATCCCTCTTCACTGGGGAAATTTCTTCAAACAGTGCATTTGCCCAAGGAAAGGTGGCCCCTGAAAAAGGAGGAACCCTCCTCCAGTGAACAAGAGGAGGCAACAGCTAATTAAAGTAAACAAGGGGAAGGCTGAAGATTATGCCTGATTTTTTTCTAAAAAAAAAAAACAGGTCATCTTGCACTTGGCAAAGTCATCAGAATGTCTGCACCAAGGCCTGAGGATTTTTCCTCCACATCTCATCCTCCCAGGTACCCTGGGAGAAAGTTTGGCACCAGCTGTCTATCGCTATCCAGATTCTCTGGCAGAGGTCTTCCCCACCACCTGCTGCCTAATCCTTCTAACTGGAGATGCCAACTGGGGCTCTCCTGCATGCAAGAGCAGCAGCTCTGAAACTCAGCTATGGGATTTATCCTTTTGCCTATGAATGGTCAAATACGTCCACCACATAAGTCTATATTCCTGCATACTTTCTTCCCCAAATTCACTGTTAATCTCTTAAAATCCCACCTTAACACTGGAAAAGAAATTACTCCCATAAATGGAATCTCTGCCAGTTTTGCATGTCTGTGAGATGCTAGCCTATTGGGAACATGTGCGAATTTGAGAGGTCACTTAGGACAATAATCCCCCCCCCCAACCCCAATAATCCTGCTGCAAAAGAAGCGAATGACCCCTTTTTGGAAGCAGGGATCACCCAATGCTTTGGAAGAATTTGGCAGCTCGCTTTCTGACCAGCTTCCCAAAGATGCTTCCAAAGGTGGAATTGTCTTTCCTGCAACCCCAGGTGGGCACTGCTGTACTTGGCCAGTAGGCATCCCTATGCATAGGTCCCATTCCAGGCTACAGGTAAGTAAAACTTGGAAATCCTGGACGTGTGAAAATCTAGGCAGAGAATCTGTTAAAATAATGTGCACAAATATCTGAGTACTTTATGGGAACTTAACTTTTTTGAAAAGGATGGGGAGCCAGGTGTGTCCCTTCCAAAGTACACCCATGGGGCACCTTGGAATGACTGGTTCAGATCTCACAATCCTGCCAGAACAGGGATTGCAAAAGGTGGTTTGACAGTCATCTTTGGCAATGTATGGATGGGGAAAGGAAAAGGGGACTGGGAATGAGATGAGACTGGTTTGTGGTCAAGCCAAGACGGAGAGGACAATTCAGTGCTGCCACAGTGTTCCCTGTGATACTTGCAAGAGGATTGAAGGGAAGGGCCTGCCGCCTAAGAGGTTCTGCTGTCCTTTTCTAACCAAATGCTTCTAGCCAAAGAATATCCCTGTAGCTTTCCAAAAATAGTACTTAAGGGAGTGGTACTAAACGGTAATAGTCTGGATACTTCCCCTAAAATCAGAGCACTGATGAGCAATCCGTTAGCTGTTGCCACCTACGACTCACTCCAATTCTCCTGCTTCCTCACAGACAACAACATGAAGATAATGATTTCTTTCTGGGACAACTCTCTGCATCCCAGGCACAAAATATTTTAAGATGTGCACTTCATGATTGCATAAGAGTCTAAAAACAAGTACTCACTTCTGTTTTTCCTGCTTATTTTAGTTCCTCTCCTAATTGTTCTCCTCTTAATCGATTAGCTTCCTGATGAGGAAGGAGAATCATGATTGAGCATCTGCAGGTGTTTGCAGGCTCTGATCCAAGATGTAGCTACCAGCCATCTGACCTGCTTGGCAAGGTAGTTCAACCCAGGGAAAACAGAATAGTTTGTAAAAACAAACAAGCAAAAGCATGCAGCCACGGTGAACACTTTTGCATGGCAGTACTGAAGATCTGCATCTGTACACCCATGCAAAGTAGAGCTTCCCTAAAGGTGGAGTAGATAGAAAAATACCATGTGGACTAAATATTGGACTCAGTACCAATTGGTAACCATGTTTCAGTTGCCCCTCCAGTCTCTGATCAATAAAGCTTTTATGAATTCATGTATATATGATTTTGTGTGTGTGGAGGGGTGCACCGAAAGTCACAGAGTACTTCAGATATTCAGGTCAAAGGTCTAAATTTAGTTCTAACTGGGCTAAAATTACTGAAGCTTGGTGCATTTTGACCCTGCCCCTTTCATTTTTGTCCTGCCCACCATTGAAGTATGGCTGCAGGACCATCTACATAATAGAATTCAGCCTGCAGGAAAAAAGAGAGGATCTGCAGCTTTGTTCTCAGGTATCCAAGAACATAGGCTTGCAATATCTCACTGGGCTCTGTTATTCTAGAGCAGAGGTGGCCTAAAGTCACTCTTGATAGGTTTGCTGCTTTAAACAAGCAAAAGCAAACCAACAAACGGCTTTTGTGGTCCAGTTTCCCACAATTTACAAAGCAAGAGAGCTTGCTCACGGTCTCTTAGAAGATGAGACATACATTATCTGTGCTTGCAAGAATGTACACTTTCTTAATGTCATGTCTTACTGAGCCAAACCAAGGAAGACATAGTTGAGTATTTTTGCAACATCCCAGCAACGAGTAACTCATGGTCTAATATTAGCACGCTGCTCCAGAACATCACATTCCCATTCAGTACAATGGGAGCGCCTTGCTTTGAATCATGGCTCCACAGATATGCCCAGAATTGATAACTTGGCCTTGACTCAGAAGATCGTTCAGGAGGTTTTTTGCATGCACACTGTATAGCCATTCTATGTGTTTGTTTTGTTTTTTAAAATTGCCATTTCTCGTGTTTCAGGGATGGCCTCTCAGTTAAGCTTACTGTTGCACAGAAGAGACTCAAGCACTCCCTCGCATATGCTCTGCAAATTGTGTGGCCCTCTTGATTGGAGCCTTTGGCCCCTACAGTATCCTTTATATTTGAAACTGTGGTCTGGCAACTCTGCTTCTGGCATTAGCAGCTTCTTTGATGAATGAGGACTGTAGCCTGTTAAAGCTCAGTTTCCTTGCACATGCAGAAAAAATAAATTGGAATTAGGTCCACATTTCCACTGGCTGCCAACACATTCTGTGGATTAATTCCCACTAAACCTAATTGTTGGGCTGTTTTAAACTCATCTAGCACCATTCACACAAAGTACAATATGAGAACCTGTGCCAAAACCCTTTCAAATTTGGGTCTTTCCCAAAAATATGTATTGTGGTGCCTTGGAAAGCAAAGTATATCCAACATCCATCCCCCTGAGCTATTTTGGCTTATTTTGTTTGGCTTGGCAAGGCTAAAGTATAAATCATGAATCAGGAGAAAATGTGCCAATCTGTATTTGGAGGAGACCATAATGGTAGGCAGTAAAACTTGTTCTTTGTCATTGCTCGTTCATTGAAAATGAATTTGTTCCTATGGTAACTGGTATTCCCATGTCCAATAAGATTAAGGTGCTGATGCAACATGACACTTAAGGACATGAGCAGTTTTAAGGACATAAAATCAAGTATGGGCATTACTAGGCTAGGAACATAAAGAAGATGGCAATACAGTAATGGGAAACAGGGTAGGCATCTCAATCTTTTCTGGTGTCTAACAGGAGAAGCAATGGTATACCCAATATTTGTCCCCTGAGAAGGGCAGGGATATACTTAACCTGGCTGCTCCGAATGTGGAATCTTCTGCCTTGAAATGGTGGCAAGTGACAGCCCTTCAGCCTGACGAGAGCACCTTCAGAAGACCATTCCTGCTGCACATACCACTATTATGCGCAGCTTCAACAACACTGCTGACAATACACAGCAAGGCTCATTCCTTTTCAGGCATGGTCATACACATCCGTAATTGCTCGCTTCCTATTAAAAGGCTTGAAACATTTTTCACTTCCATTTGGGCCGATGGTAAAAAGCAGACGTGAGCAGCTCATTCCATGCTGTTGGGAACATCTCTGTCAATGCCAGCCATGAGTTGGAAACACATTCCCCAGTGTTTCTTGTGAGAGTACCACCTTGACAGCAATGAGCTCTGACTTCCCACCCTCCTGATTCCCTCTTCCCCGCCATACACACACTAGTTGTGATGTGGTCACATCCAGGAACAAATGCAGTGGCAGCAGCACTATGGACAAGATCTGTTTAAGGTTCTCTGCGTCCCATAATTAGGAAAGATTTTGGCTTCCACATTTCCACATATTTCAGAAAGTGAAAGGTTGATTTACTCGTCCATGTGGCCTTCACACCTGGTGCGGCACACATGGATTTTGTACTCAAGTATCTTGTAGCGTGAGCAGTGGCCCAGAGTCTCTAGCGACTGGAAAACTCATTAAAATATTGTTTATGTTTCTCTCTAACTAAAAAGGAAAACTCTGCACTGTGCCAAGATGTAGTTGTTATAAATTTCAATGGATTTCTTCTTTTTCCTCCTTTTTGATTGCTTGTAAGTTTTTGTAATGGGAAAGTAAATTGCAACAACTGCATAAATTCAAGGAGCTTTTAGTTTACAGCACTGCAATTTTATCACAGGCCATATACCTTCCTATCATCATCCCTGTATATGGGAATGCTAGAAAAAGATACTTATGTTAATGAAACATGCCAACTTTCAGCTCTTCTCCTTGTTTGTCCCAACCTTCTGCATGCCAGCTTTACAATCACCTCCTGCCAGATTTGAGCTTTGAAAATTAACATATTTTGTATATGACATATGTTTGAAATTAGCAGGAAATGCAGCCAAGAGCTAGAAATTAACCAGGAAAAAAAGTTTTTATCAAACATTTAGGAGGCAGGGAAGATTTCTGTTGGCTTCAAACATTAGGACACACTATTGTCTGCAAAATTAATTCAATATGTATCACTTAGAAACTGACAGCATAATGCTGCGTGCCTGCCCGCATGCATCTGTTCTTCCATTTCAGATAAAACTGTATACTTGTGTGCCTGAGAACTCCCTGTGTGTACTGAGCATTACACAAATGCACACACAAATCCAGCATATCTCACCGGCTATTCTAAACACTTTGGAATTACACCCACCATACCTTAAGGACTGTCTCTTGCCATGTGAGCCCACCTACCAACTGAGGACTCGTCCTTGGGATTTGTTATTTATTTATTTAATTCTTTTACCTCATTCTTCTACCAAAAAGCCTTCCAAGTGGCTTTCACAGGATCACTGTTAATAAAAGCAGGTTGCTTACCTGTAACTGATGTTCTTCGAGTGGCCAGCGTCGATGTCCAGGGACTGGACAAGTCTAGACATCAGCTCTGCGAAGGAGACGTGGGACTCATCAGGCGACGCAGGACCCTGGGATGTCACAGCGACGTCCGGAGAGGTTGAGTCGACTTCCGAGTCGGCCGAATCGGCACCGTAGTAGGGTGGGGCCGAAGAGGATGACTCCGCCGGGGAGAAGGAGTGGCTGCTTCCACCCTGTGGTAATCGAGGTGACGCCCACCTCGGATCCAATGAGCGCGGTTGGTCACGGGATGGAGGAGAGGATTCTTGCCCTTTCCTAGACATTGCACATGTGTATTATATAGGCAAAAGTCAAGAGAATACAAGTACATATAAAATACAGGTTGCATTTATAAATGGACACTATAAGTATATTTTGTACTGAAAAACAGGCTATCCAATACAATGCAAAAATGACAAATGACCTGAAATTGAGACGTGTGGAATTAACTCCATACTCCCACTCCTAGATAGTTTGCAGGGTTGCCAGAAATGCTTCATCCCAAATGAATGCAGTCCTAGGCCTGTCTTCTCACAAGTTAGGTCCACTGAGTTCAGGTAAGTGCGTTGAGGATTGCAGCTTTCCTACTCTGGTCAATGCCTCACTTGTATGCCAGCTGTTTTCTTCCAGCACTGACTGACAGGGAGAGAGAACTTAATGTTGTCCAGTGAGGCTCATTATATGCATGCGTAGGCAGTCCATGGCCTCCTCATCCAGAGACAGCATGCCTCTGATAACCAGATGCTAGAGATTAGCAACAGAAGACAACTATCTCCATCAAGCCTTGCTTGGAAACTTTAAGCATCTGCCTGGTGACTCTCAATGACAACATCCCGAGCTAAATAAAGGTGTGACCTGGAATGGGGATTTTTATTATTCAACAACATTAGGACTTCTTCCAGGATTTTGTTATTGTGATTTTCTTTCTCTTCGAGTATCTCTTACCCAGTTTATAAACAACTGTGCTGCATCTGTCCTGTACAGCTCATCATTTCAGCCTAACAATCATACCCCTTCCAGTATCACTCAGTCCTTCATGCAACCATATCAAAAGTAACACTCAATTGTATCACCTTTGAAAGACGTTGATATTGGAAGCACAATAATTTCCATATGGATTTTTGTCAGTTAAATAGAAAGTACATAAAAGCCATATTGATCCTGTAGTATGGCATGACTTGGAATGAAAAAAAGAACCCAGTTGCTATTTTAATTTCAGTTCTGTTTCTCCTGTAAGATCACTTATTTCAAATATAATGAACAACTGTTAGACCAAGCAAGCTGAGAATTGTTGTTCTGAGTACCCAAGTGGAGCACTTGTTCTTTGACTCAAGATGAGTGAGACAGAAGAAAATGTAGATGATTTGATATTTGGCTCTTATTCCCTCTTTTGGAATAAATAGCTTCCAGATTGTAAGCTCACAGAAATGAGAGCATGTCACCTCTGCACTCTGCACAGCACTTTAGCACACAATTTTTCCCCTTAAATGTCACAACTCCTTTATTAAATACTATATGGAAGCAGTGCTGGAAAATATTTTCCTTGTCCAGGTTCTAATTATGCAAAGCAATATCCTTCTGAAATATATATAATTGCTTAGGGCTTGTCTGCACTGGTTCACTTTATTTGGAGGATCAAGGTTTGCATCAGATGGTATTTAGCATTCACCTTTTTGCCTGTGAGTTATGCTGTACCTCTTCTCAGCTTCCTTTGCTCTTTCATAGCAAGAAAATATTAGCAAATACTAAAAGTTTACCCTCCTAGGAAAACGCCTTATAAAAATTTCATTTTCTGTGGGCATCAAAAACCCAGAAGAATTGGTTCTTGTTTAGCTGTAGTGGTAGTGAGTTCCAGAGAGTGAGAACTATGATACCAAAGGTACTGTTTCAAGCCATGATGGACTAAACTGCAGAGTCCTGGGCACCATTCAGAGTGTAACTTCTGATGAGTGCAGCAACTGGGCAAGCTGGTGGCAACGCCATTGACCCAGCTCTCTCGTGCCACATTACCTCCATTTTTTTTTTTTTTAAATAAATGGCATCTGGATGTAATGCAAGAATCCTACACTCATATTCACATCTTGGAGGATCCCTGTTAGTGGAAGCGCTATCAATTGCTGTTAATTGCCAAAGAACAATGCAAAATATAACTCTGGGCATCTGGAAGGAAGGGCTATTGGAGTTAGGGACTGATATGACCTATCTGAAAGAGCTTCATGATCCCATGGGGTGGATCACAGACTTCTTACATTTTTGTCCCTGTTTAAACAACCGCAACAGAGCAGCTTATCATGCAGTCTTTAATTCTCTGGGATCTGTCCACAGATGTTCCCAGTTATGTATAATTTATAATCAAATTTTCATAGGAATGCTGATGTGAACTTGTAAATCTCTATTATTGTCAGAGGGAAAAGTTAATATCAAGTGACGAGGTTTTTTCCCTTTAACATGGATAATGAATGCATCTCAACCTTCTCTTTAGCAAATTTGGAGAAGGAATGTAGAAGTCCCTCCCCTAGAATTAGAAGATAAGGTCTGTGCTGAGCTGAAAGAAAAAAGCCAAAGACGCTGGCGCAAATTCGTGCTGACAAAGCAACACTCTAAATAAATATACTTTTTAGCATTTAAAATTTAAGCAGCATGTTTAGCAACAGATATATCTCTTTTTCCCAGAAGCATATAGTCATTCACAGTGCATTTTTGCTAATGTATCACAGTGATTGCTAATATATTATGCAAGCAGTAGTTTACTCCACTTCCTGAAATGGCAAGCACAGTTTTTGGCTTCCCTTCATTCCATTCCTTCTCCTGCTTAGGAAGTGTCATCTTTTCACATAGAGCCTTAATCCAAGGGCAAGTCCTACCACAACAGTTGCCGCATATGTGTTGCCATGTGTTGCGTGATTCATTTATTGAGAAGAGACTTCAAACAGCTAGAATTTCAGCATTACATCACATCTGTCATTCAAGCATTATCTCTGAAGCCTGTTTTACTTTCTGGTTTTCCCTGTTCTTATCCCCAGTCAGCATACTAAAATACGGGAATGCATGCGTCTGTTTTGATTCGCTCATTTCTGCCTTGCTTGCTGTGCCGGTTTGGCATGCATCTTACAGTAAATTCAAGATGGATCTTGGACAGGTTTATGAAAAGCAGAATAATATTACAGGAGATGAAGGCCCAGATTCATAAACAAAAATATTATTTCCTCATGCCCCAATGTATTTCATACTGAATTGATTTAAATTTGTGATTCAGATGCCAGACTGAAAGGATGACAATCAGTGTGGATTCACTACAAATAAATAGGTATGATTTCATTCATTACCAAGTCAGCTCCAGCAGTTTCTAGTGAGGTCCAACAAAATTGGTGAAGCAGGAAGGTCTACAAACTGTTTCAAGTGAGTAAGTTTGGGTATATCCTAAGTTTTTGTTGGCACTGTGGCCTGAAATTCTGTAAAAACACAAGAGATTGGTTTGGAATCTCAAACTAATCTCCCCCTCTTCCTCTCATGAAACAGAAAGGAGGAGACTGGAAGATTTCAGGTTACAATGGCTTATTTTCTCTAAACATAGAACTAGGGTCAATCTTAACTATAGTTTCAGGAAACAAACGAGTCTTAAAACTATGTTTTTAAGATGGCTGTTTCCCTAAACCAGGGGTCTCAAACTCAACTTACCTGGGGGCAGTCTGGGTGAGGCTGGGCCGCATCAAGTATTCCACCACCGCGGTGGTGGTGGGCCACTCATCCCGCGTTGCTCCCGGAGGCCGGCCCAGGTGCCGCCGGCGCTTTGAAGGCCGCAGGGCCTCTCCCCCATGCCCCACCCGTCCCGGCAATTGGCCTGCGGGCTGCGAGTTTGAGACCCCTGCCCTAAACTATAGTTAAAACTGACCAGTTTGCATTGATTCTGATGGAATAGGAAGCTGGGAGGAGTATTCATGGTTCAAGGGCCATTCCCATAATGCTACATCACAGTTTACTGTAATGTCCAAATGAGGCCACTGTGGTTCCATCTTCCTAAGGTCATAAGAAGTTTGACAGGGATAATGCTTTGCATATTGCTGGAAATATTAGGCAACGTCAGAGGCTCAGTTTTGTATACAGTCAAGATTTAGGATGTTTCCAGGTGAAACATGGCAGACTCTACAAATCAGAAAACACTGTGCAAATATGCCATCTTTAAGGCTATCTGTCATAATGTTATACATGACAGTGTAACTGCAGTAATATTCCCAATTTAATTTCTTGGACAAGCAAAAGGATCAAAATCTTCAGCATTCCCAGCACTGATTTCAGAAAGGAGCTGAATGCCAACTTAGAGGAACTAGGCAAATCCCGCAGGAGGGCTTTGGTTATTCAAGAGGTCACTAATGTTGTGCTTGTTTCTTCCCTTCCGTTCCTGAATTTGTTCCTCCTGGCTCTTATACTGCTCTCCATGTCCCCAGGAATTACTAGGAAGTAAGGGTGCCAGAGACATGCCAAAGATCCATGAAGGGATCTTTGGCATGTCTGAAAAAAGGCAAAACACACCTGTAGAGTCTCCCAATTCAGATGAAAGCCATGAGAGAGAGGTTAATGCTGCTCCTCATGTCATTTTTCCAATTGGCCCAGGATGCTGCTGCTAGGAAGAAAAGCCATTTATTCACTGGCAAAGATGGTTCCTTGCTATGGATGCCAATCTTTCAGTGACATTTAATCCTTCCATGATCTAGGGTCCCTTAGTTTAAATTACACAAATGGCTGTGGCTTGAATATTCACAATGGCCGCCTGCATGCACTACGGCTTTCTGTGGCTGAAACAAGCCATGGTGGGCTGATTGACCATGTGACCTGGCCTGATGCATTATTATCTTATTTGCTGCTTTCATCCATTCCTTTGATTGCATTTTGTCAATTTTATGTTTGGCAATCACTTTGGGGTGTATGTTCCTTTAAAGAAAAAGTCATTTATAGTCTTTTTCCCTGAGGTAAATAAATAAAAATAAACAAAAGGTTCATTTATCCAGAGGGGCATATGGCAACTCTGGATGAGTGGAGGGAATTCATATTGAAAAAAATGGTATTTGGCAGCATCCCACAGCTGCTTTAGATCCCCAAGGATTAAACCTTCTCTCCACAACATGTTGTTTCTGAAAATTCCCAACACTTGCACAAGGTATTGAAAGGAAGGAAGGAAGGAAGGAAGGAAGGAAGGAAGGAAGGAAGAAGTCTTCACAGATGCCAGTTGAAGATTTCCCCCCTTCCCCCTTTTTGTAAAACCCCCATGCTGAAGGAAGGAATTTCGAGAAGCAAAGTGTTGTTGGCAAGAGGCAGTGGTCCCAGTTTGAGTCAGGATTAGGCACACCTAGTCTAGAATTTTAAAAAGAGCTAATGCTCGGTTACAGAGTACGTAATGCCTAATCCAACACTTCAGGTGAATTAGTTAGAAAAAAGTCTGAGGGAAACACACCATAAGAAAATATGTTTTGTGCTGCAGGTTAGCCAACTTTATAGAATCAAACCATAGGTGAATTGCCTGCAGCTAAATGCATTATGGTCAAAGATAATTGACAATAACAGTAAGGTGGAATGAAGAAAGCCCAGCTGGGCCAGTCAAAGGGATGATGAATTTAAGCACTTCGGGAACAGGAAGCCTTTTTCCAGGAAGAACATTTTCAGAAGAACCATTCTCTCACTGACAAAGGTAGCTCCTTGCTAGAAATACCTATCTTCTAAAAGTGACATTTATTGGAATAATTTCAAAATGTGATGGATCAACACTGGTGCAAATATAGGGCCTGCTGATGTTTAATAGCTACAGGGATTCTTTTTAGTGCCATCACTTCGCTTGCCAGAGCATCCTTTACCCTGAGTGGAAGAAATCCTACTAAAATGGCTTATACATGAATGTAGAGGCCCCTCCCTTTTATAAACCATTGACATGAGTGCCCTCTAATCTGGCATTTCTCCCAGCTCAAAAGCTGCTAATAGCCCATCATTTCTTTTGCTGTTCCAGGGGGTGTTTTTGGTTCATCTTATCCAGCAAAACCGACGTGCGGCGAAAAACATTGTCCTAATAAAAATGTCCTGATCTTATCTTATCTAATGAGTTAAATCTAGGGGTCACGGTGAGAATGCCATATTTAATAGAGGTCTTAAAGCAATGCACTATATAAATACCTTTCATCTTGCTAACCCTATGACCTAAATTTTTAATTGCTAGAATGAGCGGCTTCTGCTTAAATGGATTCAGCAGAGACATGAAGATGTTGTTAGGTTTATTACTTAGTTCAAATGCTTGCTGAAGTGTAGACTGGAAGATCCTGGGTCCTTGCATAATCGATAATGCATCTTGCAGCTCTGGCAGAGTTCAATTGCCATCGGTATTAGACCTTGACTCCTAATATCTTTACTTGAAATAATTAGCCAGGCTTCCCAGAGCAGACTGTGTGCTACATTATGAATAAAGTGGCAAAGCATTCAAAGGTCTTTTTGGTTCTAGAAAGTTATCCGCTACGGTGCTTCCAGAAACTGTGACTCAATAGTCCATCGTCACTCATGGCTAAGTATAATTCTGTGTTTGGGGAGGGTTGATGAGTGTTCCTAGAAGTCTGCCAGGTTTCATGGCTGGCATCTTCATATTACTGGTAGGATAAAATGTTAGTGACTTGAGGCTTTCTTACTTCCTTTAAAATATTTATATTCCTTTCTGCCTGACAGCCTCCAAAGTGCGTGACAATAAATGAAAATTAATACATAATAAACACAGGGCTCTTCTTTTAAAGGCAGTGCTGTCTTAAGGCCAAACTAAATGTTCTGCTAATGAAGCCTAGTGTAGCAAGACATGGTAGTTTATGCTTATGCTCCAGATTTGCTTCCTCTCACAAATGCTGTCTTTCTCTCCCTCTTATTTTTTAACTCTTTCCACCTTTCCCCAACTTAAATCCCATTTCCAAAGTGTCATGCTCCCAATCTGAATGGGTACTGCACACATTTACCAAAGGTAGGCAAAAATATTGTGTACTGGCTACACTTGACTCCATTTCCAGAACTTTCAGTAGGCCCTCATAGAGTGAGGGCCATAAGGGAGTAATGATGGAAAAGGTAAGTTCCAGGCCCTAGATGTTTCCGGTCATGTGGCTTGTCAAAGTGCTTCCCTCTAAGGCTCCTATAATGTCCATTAGGGAGAAGATCCACCAAAGGAATGTTCCAACCAGCAAGCAGGGACAGGTTTTGGTCCTGGGGTGAGTCTGTGAGGATCTCCTCACCCAGCCATATGGACCATCTATTGCACCTGGGCAATCCTGAGGCCATGGGCAAGATGAATACAAGAGCTTTATGTATTAACTCAATGTGTGTATGGTGGGGGGGGGGGGTTAAAACCACAAAATAAAGGGGCAAAATAGCATTGGGGTGACTTTCATCAAATTACAAAGGAATTCAGATCTGTGTGTTGTGGTTGAGCACTGTGGTGTAGCGGGAGCTGGAAGGGGGCATTACAGGATTCCTCTTTATTCCTCCCTGGTATTCCAAAATGAAGAAATGCCATGGAAGGACACCTGACCACCCAGCGTTGTGTAGTGGTTAGGCCAGGAGGAGAGAAGGAGGTTCCAACTGCAACTTAGCCATGGAGCTCACCAGTTAACTTGGGGCCAGGCACTAACTTTCAGCCTTATCTATCTCATGGGTCCTTCTGAGGAAAGTAGCATAATATAAAGAAGAAGGGGGAGGAGGAGAACATATCTACACATATACTCTACTTGCATGGTTCACAACCCAGTGCTAGACAACTGGCCAATTCTCAATGGAACCTTCTGTAACCTTCCCAAAACATGTCTCTCCCATGCAGGCTAGCTAGAAATGATGGGAGTTGCAGTCCAACACTTCTGGAGGGCACCATGTTAGGAAATGTTGGCCTTGTCGATCACCTAGGATATAGTGCGTCTTGCTGGGATACCTTCAAATAAGGTGGACCTAGATTTACTCCATAAAGACACGACAAGCCAAACTATATGGAATGCTTAATGTATCACTAGAAAGTTCTTTTGAGTTTTTGAATTTCTTTTTTCTTGGGACCACAGAAAAATGGGAAGGAGAGGTTTAACCCTTTCCTGTCTCATGTTAGTCCTGATTACAATTCCATCCATGCACAATCAGGACGGGGGGGGGGGGGAAGCTCCCATTAGTGCCAACAGAAGCATTGCCTTTGAAATTAATAGAGTGCATTTGTTTGTGTGATTGTTTTGACTGAGGCTATGGCAGGGAGGAAAGTGTTC
Organism: Varanus komodoensis; assembly: GCF_004798865.1. NCBI lineage: Eukaryota > Metazoa > Chordata > Lepidosauria > Squamata > Varanidae > Varanus > Varanus komodoensis. The sequence goes on along the minus strand of NW_025336087.1, from coordinate 44,766,544 downwards.
AGTCTCTTTCCATGCTGCACTGATGATGAAAAGCATCCCCCCTGTGCTTATATCCACAATTATTTTTAATTGATAGGATAAGCTGCCTAATGACATGTTTAACATAACATCAAGTTTGACTTTTATGATTCTGAGTAAGAGTACCTGCTTAGGATCAGGTTAGTTATCCTTCTTTGTTAGGATCCTGAGCATGTGCACTTGCTTTGTCAATTTAGGAGACTTCTGTGAATGACAGGTTTACTCTTACTTTTGAAAAAGTATACCACCTCACAAGACTGAAGGCAGTCTGGCCTTCTCTGCCCTAACTACTGAGACTTTTTTCCTCTGGTAGTCTGCTCTAGTAATGACCATTATTATTTTTATAGCCCCGTTTCCTCCTAAGTCTATGAACAAGAAATATGAGCACAGGCCAACTGAAGTTAATAGCCAATTTAAGAATCTATTTCTAAATTGCTTCTCAATTAGGTGCCAGTTGACTACAGTTGTTGATGAAATGAAACCTTTCTAGACAAATGCATATTATGAAAAAAGCGTATCTGAAGTTATATGATACATCCATTCAAAGAAAGGTTAATGTAGCTGTTTTTACCACTATATATTTCTGAAATCATATCCCATTTTTATTTCTCACAAATGTGATAAAGCATTACTATAAAAGTAAACCCAATGGGAAATCAAAATTATCTTTAATGAGATTAAGGCATTAGATTAATTGGGATGGTTCCACGGTTTGTTTGTTTCAAAGATTTCCATGGCACTTTCAGGGCAAAAACTCCCCAAGGTGACAGATACACATAAATTAAATATAAGAGCGAAAAACTTTATAAAATAATATAAGCTTAAGCAGTGGTATAAAGACACTACACAGTTCAGTATAATACTCCTACAAAGCCAGTTAAATAATTTAAAGGAAAGTACTCTGCTGCCATTAAAAGAATTTAATAGTAAAACTCAGTTTAAGATCTCATCTAAAACCAGTTTCAGATAAATGAGTTTTTAAAGATTTGTTTAAAAGCCAATAAAGATGGCAACTGACATATAACCTGGCATAGAGAACAGCATAAATATGGGGCCACTACCAAGAAGATCCTGTCTCTATGGCCTTCCAATCTAATTGAGCTGAATGACTGATCAAACATATTTTTGTTTGTTTGTACATATCAGAGAAAGTGTACATATCTCTAGTTATGTTTGTTTTTGTTTTTGTTCTTTTTTACTTTTTCAGTATTAGTGATGGCTTGCTTGCTATTTCTCGTAACGTCTGAATCCTGCTTAAACCTAATTCAAGTCAGAAGTTTCTTTGTGGAACAGAAAGATAAATTCTTCTAATTAGGGTTATATATTGTTCCACCATAGCATAATCAAACCAGCAATAACATGTGCCGAGCTTCCAGTTTTTCTTCATGCCTGCCAGCCTCCTGCAAGTATAGCAGAAAGAGAATATAAAAATAAGTTAATGCTCAAAGCCAAACCTGCTAAAATTAGTTAACCAAATTACATTAAACTCTCCATCTGTTTGTTACATTCTCCTGACAGCGACAGTGTTAAAGCAAATTTGCTGACTGGTTTATTGAGTGTGCCACTTGTTCAAAAGAGAAAATTAAAACAAAGTTCTCCCCTGCAGTACATATTATTTGTACTCTAATGTTATATTTACGCAGATACTGGTTTCTTGGAGCGGCTGCATATTTAATCATCATGCTTTTTCTGGCTGACGTCTAATGGATATCCTCCTCCACACAGTCATACAGCAATTATTGTTTTAATCATAATCATTAATGCTGTTTACAAAGAACAACTCTAAAACACAGCTTTCTTCCTGTTTTACCTAGGGCTCCTTCAAATGGTGCTGGGAAATTTCATTTCCCATGTTGCATAGATCAGCTCACCATAGTAGATCTTTCTTTCTACTAAAGGCTCTGGCTTTAACAAAAAGCAAAACAAAGCAAAGCAAAAGCACATCTACCCTCCAGCAACTGAGAAGTCTCATAAAAATGAGACTATCAACAGGGAAGCTGTCCTCCGTAGGAAAATCAAACCAGGTCTATGTTTAAGCATTAAGGCAAATTCTACTGTAACATACTTGGACTCAGTGTAGTTCATATTGAGTGGATATGTATAGTACTGAGCCGTTAAATACATTCATCCTCACAGTGGTAGATATTTAGGGCAATAGAGTGTCATATACAACAAGGTGCTGCATGGAGCTCATATTAAGCACTACTAGCCAGTCAGTCAACTACACTTTTTATCCTACTAGCTTCACAAGGATTGGAATAACCCATAGTCTGATACAGCAAAGACTTCAGATAAACCTGCACAGAGTTGGACATGTTGTACCCATCCCATGTGAATGAAGCCACACCTGCTGACACCCCAGGCTGGCCCTGCCATGATGTATTCTCCCCACCCCTTCCAGGTATGATCTTTTTATTTCACTCCCCAGAGCTGGGCTTTACCCCACATCTGGTTTGGAGGAAAGTTAGAACTCTGTTCCTGGGCCTACTGATTTCCTCTGGCTTCAAATGATGCGCAGTCTACAAATCTATAAGCTGGTTAAGAAAGTCAGCCTGTGGCAGCATAAGCTGTTCCTGCAGGCTTCAACCATGAGGTTAAAAATAATACATTCTAAAAGCAAAAGAACTCTATGATGCATGGCCACAGAATCCCCTTAATATGCATAGCAAGTTTCAGGTGCCTCAATATAGCTCTGTTGGACAGACAGATGGGCAGACAGGCAGACCTCCATTTATTCTTATAGATGTAAATTCTCTGTAAGCTGTATTTGTTTTAGCCAGCCACCCAAAATCTCAAGTTTATTCGGTATGATCTGGGTTTGTTAACTTTATGTAAATATGATAGTTATAACTAGTAACTTTTGTTAAATATTTGTCTTGTGATGGTCTGATGGCTGCATACAAATAAACAAATCCGATCTGATCTGAGTAAATAATGTAGCCAATTCTGTGAGCAACATATATTTCCCAGAGGAACACACTCTAGACTGTTGTAGGTTAGCTGGGTTCCAAAATTCTTATTTATTTCACTAGTTGATTTATCAGTATGAATGATGCTCTTTAACTCAGTTGCCCATCCATTTACAAATGGTGCATACATGCTATCTATGCTGCAGGAGCATTGGCTGTAAAGATTTAAAAATAGACATCAGAAGAGTTCCATTTGATTTATTTAACCAATTTGATAAGGACAAAGTACCAAGTAGATGAGTTTATAATTATAGATAAACTGCCCTCCTTCAAGAACCTTACTGAAGAGGAATATGCTTAGGGAAGGAAGGCAGCCCTGACAGGAACCACTCAATTTGCTCAGCACATAATGACAGGCTAGGGACCACAAATAAAGGCTATGAAGATTATTTTCTCTGATATTAAGTATGCAATGAGTTTGGCAAGCAATTGCCATGTGCCTGCTGAGGTCCGCACCAAGAGCAGGCTAGCTAACTAACAAGAGCTCCCTGGGGTTGCATCTCTTCACCACCATTATGACCTGCTCATTCACCTGCATCTCATTCTGGCATGGAGAATGGTAGTGTTGAACTGGAGCAGCAGTAGCTACCCCGGCCTGCCTGCTTCCTAGCTCTCTGCCTGGCAAGCAAAGGAGCAAAGATGAAGAGTGGGAACAGGCGGCAATGGAGATGCGAATATAGGTTCTCTGAACAGGAGGCCCATTAAGGATATCTGGCCTGAAGTCCTTAAGCACTCCTTGGCATTTCCCAGAAGGGACTGAAGACCTCCTGTATGAAACCTTGGAGAGCTCCTGCCAGTTAGACCAGAATAGTGGTCTGGCAATGTAAGACAGATTCATAATGGCATAGCTTCCTTTTTATGGCAGGATGCCACTTGGTCAGAAACGGAAGGGTAGATGTGGTGAATGCCAGCTTGTATCCTGAAGTTCATAAGATTACAGGGTAGTACTGATAAGTATTCCAGTTATTAATCTCAAGGTATGTGGCAGGGCAGGGGAAAGCATGAACTTGCATTATAATTTTATAAGGGATCACCTTTTGAGCTGCGATCGTGATTATTCTTTGCAGTCTGGATTTTCTGGAAGTGTTCAACTGAAAGCAGGAGATGTTCCGAGGCAGGCATGCAAGGCCTTTGTACTAAGAGTGGTTAGATGCAGGGACTTGTATTGGACTAATGAAAAGAACAAGACCTTGTTTTATACATCCAATCATGTTCAATAAACATTTGTTCCTGCAGGAGATATAGGTTTATTTCCACAGTTCATATTTGCTATGTGACTTGTTTATTGTAATTAAAGTGACTGCGTAAGAGCCACTGTTCTGTTGGATTACTTTCTAAGTTTTCTTAGAACAAGATATAAGCCCTGCTTAGTCATCCACCTGAATGCCTGAGGGCTTAAAGAGGACTAGAGAGTTGAGCTTGTGCATGCTAACCCCTCCCTTTATATCTTCAGGTGTGCCATCCATGCTTCCTCCCGTTCAAACTTTGCTGTGCTACATTGGCAAGGTGTGAACTGGAATTCTACTCACATGCCTTGTGTAGGAGTTGAACTGTCTGCACAATGCAGGCAGGGACTCCAATTGTGCACCAGGTTCTGCTCATTCAAGCTGAAGGTCTGAACTGAAGGAGGCATGGCCTGAAGACATAGGGCAGAACCAATGGGTGCAGTGCTTTCCAGTTTAACTACCATGAGCAGAGCTCCCATATTTTCCTATCATGGGAAAAGTGGTATCCAAATCATAGAATTAAACTTTTCCCTCTCTGTGCTGTTGTCCTTCAGGAAATAGTGCTCCCCATTGAAGCAGTCCTTTGCCCTCAAATCAATGAGGATATAAGATTACTGTGGAAACTGCTAGGAGAATCAGCAGAAATAGATATAGAATGTATATTTTCCCCTTGTCTGTTGGAAAAGTATGCTAAAACAACCACAAATCATTATTCAGAAAACCAAAGTGGAATAGCAGTTACTTTGTGGGTTTCCACATAATAATATACAATTCTTTGTTAGTCTTTGTCAGGAAGCACCGCATGCAGCCTGAGTTCTTTATTTTAAAAAAAGACCAACCTCCCCCCTTTAAATATTCCCTTACTTTGACTGAAGTTGGGTAACAGAAGCAATTTAATTCAGAAACATGTGATAAAAGATAAAGATCTTGGCCGAAATCCAAAGAGTCACAAGGCAAATTCTGCACAGGCTTATATTTCATGAACAAGCTCAGCACCATAAGGCAAACTGCTTCTAAAACTAATGGGACTTTCAAAAAACAGTTTGTACTATGCCACAGGGCAGCCTTCCCCAGCCTAGTGCCTTTCAAATGTTATGGACTTGGATTCTTCTAGCCTCAGAGGAAGGTTAGGATGGCTGGAAGTTCTAGCCCAAACCATCTGGAGGACAGCAGGTTGAGAAGGCTGGTATGAGGAGCTGCGGTTCAACAGAAACAAAATCTAATATTCCACTACATAAGCTTCAGCAGACTTTAAATAGCTCTATAGATCCCAGCCATGGGCTATAATCTAGGATAGAGTTTGGTATACTTAAGTCCACTGACATTAACGTACTTGGCTGCTGGGTTCAGAAATGACAAAGAATCTGTGCTATGATTGTGTAACTACCCAATATATGTAAAGAATCCCAAGGTTCCCATCTCCCCAAAAAGCCACTGAAAATACATCATTTAAACACACACACACACACACACACACACGTTCTACATATTCATAAAGGGTTGACTGTTAGAAGGAGAAAGGGTGTGGGCCACATTCTGTTTTCAGGTTCAAGCAGAGCACAACTGCACTTAATTTGGTTATATTGAAATGTGAAAGTGGAGCCTGCCTCCCTGCCTGCCTTCCTTTCTTTGAAAAACCCACTGCTGCCTCTTCTCCACTGTATTCGCTAGAAGCAAGTCCTGTTAATTTCAGTGAAATATACTTCCAAGTTACAACGGTCAAGAGGATTGCAACTTTAATCTTGTCAGTCAGTCTCTTTCCAAGTGGTTTTGTGGCAAAGCACATCACAACACCTGCACAAACATGCTTCCCTATGCAGATTGCCCTTGGAGAGCTTTCCCAGGCTTCATGGAGTGGTTATATCCTGGTCAGCACAATAGAAACTAGCGTAGACCAGGAAATAAAATTAAAGAGGAAGTTTTATGCTGCATCTACCACCATGTCCAGGGAAGATTATGTTGAAAATGAGTCGGAGTGGGTATACACAAAACATTGGCAAGAGACTAATATAGCAATGCTATCACTAGCATTTCAGCTTCAAACTCAAGAGCCGAGAAAAAACAAAGAACCTTCAGACAGTAATACTTAAAGCAATCACCAGAACTGTTGTAACACTCATTTCCTACTTAAACAGAGCTAAGGAATGCTGCTGCTTGTTTAGCTTTGTGAAAGAAGCCTTTTATAATGTTTGCATATGTTCATCACCATACACTAAATTTTAGTCATCCATTCCTCCAGTACTGGGCACTATCAGTTATTTATTATTAGATATTATATTTTACAAGTAGGATCTGAAACTGAACCTTGTGCTGTGTCCCTGATGTTCTGCTGCACATGTGTATTAAATGTGCCTTCTCTGCCTTCCCTTCTTTTTCCATTCTTGCTCCTTCCTCAACCCTTTTCTAGTTCTTCTTCCAAGATCTAGCACACTAGCTTTCTCACTAACTAAATGTAACCCCTGTTTGGCTGAGCAGCTTATTCAAGTCCACATGTGCTCCAAGCTACTTTTCCTCTGTGTGTGTGTGTGTGTGTGTGTGTGTGTCAGAGAGAGAGAGAGAGAGAGAGAGAGAGAGAATTGTGGGGGGGGGATAGTTCTCTTATATAGCTTTAAAAAAAACCTCTTTAAAAATGTACTTCTGAACATTTCAGGGTTCTTGTAACCTTGCAAATAGTTCCTTCTTTCTAAGGAATGGGCCATATTGGCTACAACGTTGTCAGTGCACCTCACCTCAGTTTACTATTAGAGGCAATAATATTGACTGAGTGTTGCCCTGGAAATTGAGCAACATATAAATATTTTAATGAAACAAATAAAATATATCCCCAACCCAAAGTAACATTTTCATTGTTGCAAAATGTATGCAAAATAAGCATTAATGATTACCTCTCCAACATTTAGTATAATTTTACCTTTACATTATTTTAAGGCTTAGTGAATATGGTACAAGTCAATCAATAGCCTGTTGACTTTTTCCTTCCTTCCTTCCTTCCTTCCTTCCTTCCTTCCTTCCTTCCTTAATTTTTCTAAAGTTGGAATTTAAGAGTGTCTAAGACCTAACTTACTCATATATGTCCCCACTGTTTATCTGATATTTCAATTTGGAAAAAAAATCTTTCCACTCCAATCTATACTTATACTTTATTAAACTGGATCACCAGCATAACATTACAGAGTCTGGGCAGGAGACAATTTGGAGTGACATAAAAGAGAATTCTTTGTTTAAATTTGTCTAATGGTCTTAGAGGTCTTATGTAGATCCTCCAAATAGTCATAAAAGGGAGGAGATTGTCTAGCAGTTGTCCATTTTAATTCAGTGGAAATAACAACTGTACCTACACTCGCAAAAATGAATCACCGTAGCAACCAAGAATTCAAACTTTCTGGGTAACCTCACTGTATGTAACTCTGCACTGCAATTTAATGGTGCCAAAATTGCTGACCATATTTATCCTATATTTTTCCTATGGTATTTCATTGGATTGAGCTTTGTTTATTGTAACTAAATCTAAGTTGTAATCAGTAATATACACTGTACATGGAAAGGTTTAAATTCCATTGCATAAAGTCATTCAGTTTATCAAACGTGGTAAAACAGATTGTGGTGGGAGTGAGAAAGATGGCTGCTTTGGTACTTGTTTGCAAAGACTGCTGGGTGGAAGAATCAGAATGTAAAGCAGAACTGGGGGGAGCTTGGTAATGTGGGCCATTCTGGGACACTGAGATGAGGCGAGTGGAGATACTTATCTCAAGCCAGACTCCCCAGGTGGGCAGGCACCCTCTGGAAATAACCAAGCTGTGCAGCTGGAGGAAGGGAACCTGGAGCAGGAGAGTTTCTCAGACACAGACCAGGCAACTGCAGCTCTTGGCCCCATGACACAGTGTCAAAAGAGGGAGGCAGCTCAATTAGAGGATCCGCTTGCAGAGAGGAGGAGTGCTCATTTTCAGAAGGCCTCTCCCAAAGGAAGGATTCCAGACATGATCATAAGGAGGGTTGTTGGAGCTGCATGCTTAGAGATTCATTCTCGGTGCTTTATGCTTTTTGATTTTTATTCAAAAAAGTCTTGGGTTTTTGAATGCATCAACTCCTGCTCACAACAGATGGCATGGCAGCATGCTAATACCATTTAGATCTCAAATGCCCTTCCTCCAATTTGACCCTGTTGTAATGTCTACCTTTAATCTGAACTATACTCCCACAATTCTATCAAGAATTTAGACCAATCAACCTTATAAATGTATCTCTAAATTTTTAATGCTTGAAAGCACTATCTACATTTTAATTGTGCTACCACTGATCTTAAGGGGCCTTCCCGCATTGATGTCATCTGCCCTAACCAAAATGCTGAATATCTCAAAGCATAGAGCCCTAGACCTGCTCAAGTGTAGGCATAAAGTGGGGAAGGGGCTGTGGTCATGCCCAGTTGCCACCGAGACCTTGGGGCGTTGAGCGCTTCATCCTAAGAACTGTGGGCTTTTTTCTGTCTGAACTTGCTTAGCATTGTACTTTAACTAAACTAATTAAACTGAAAACCAATCATAACTAATAAAAGTTTTCCAGGACCACAAGGAGGAGAATCAATCAGAAACAACCTTAGACTTATATCTTCAATAACTGAAATCAGTAATTCATAGATATAGTTTATGACACCACATCCTTAAGATCCAATTCAAAATGGATTATAACTAGATAGCAGAGAGTAGAGTTGATGAAATTATTAATCATGTACATTAATAAATCTGTCTTCCTTGTCTTCTCAATAACTCAAGGCAGTAATTAATGTCACAATTTATAATGGGCAGGATCCAAATAATAGAGAGTGACTAAATTTTGGGCATGGCTAAGATTTTTTAAAACTTTTTTTCTTTGAATGACAGTTCCTTACCTCACCTCAGAAACTACCGGTTTCAAAATACTAAGTCTAAAGGCCTCTTGGAAATGCAGTATAGTTTGGAGCCCGGCCATAAACTCCATGCCATGAAAGTTGGAATGTAAATTTGTTTGGATTGGAGGCACTTCACAAGAACAGGAGTATGATTGGAACTCACACAAAGTCCCTGATTTTCCATTTCCCTCTTTCTTCTGTAACTCCCTCCTCCTGCTGCCATATGTCATACCAACCCTCAGCAGTAGATTTAAGACCCTCACTCCCAATAGGCTTGCCTCATCCACAAACTGGGTAAAGGCTCCTTCTCCCTCTGCCCACTTCAACAATAGGAATGATAGAGCTGCTAACCACAAATGGAGGAGCAGCCTCAAGGAGGGTAGATGTAATTAACTTAGATAATCCTAATGAAGTCACTCCCACCCCTGAGTCTTTCACACCTTGTAATAATAGAGTTTCATCTGCGCTTAATTGCACAACGATAATATTACGTGGTTAAGCAATCAACAATGGCTAAGTGATCGACAATGATTTTGGCAAGAGGATTGAACAGGCAAAGTCAGCACGGATTCTAGATCTGTGCAATGTGAAATGATGTGGAGGAAGCGCGAATCCCTTTCTGCAACTTGTGACATGCCACAACCAGAAGGACCACATGGAGGACAAAGTCATTCATGTAAAATTCAGGCTCAGTCTGAATCTGCAATATGAAGACTGGATTGTGCGCTGGATTGTGCACTTCTGCGCCCCATTTGGAGGCACCCACAAAGCACTCTGCATGAAGCATCAGAAGCACACAGTACATGTACTCACATGAAAAGCTCAGACACTTGGGTATTTGTAGAGACTTTAAATAAAAATTGGATTGGTGCGCCTCCGTTGGGTTGAGATGTAGGTCCAAATTTTGTCATGACTGTGGCTTGTTTTAACAGTTACAGACAAAAGCACTGCTAAAGGTAACAAAATGATAGAAAAAATAGTTTGCTAATTGACCTATGTTTAAAAAGCTAACCTAAGACAAATAGGTATAGACAATGAAACATCATGCTGGGAGGGGAAAAAGATCCAACCTAAATTCCAGTCTAACAAGCAATGTGTATCACTATGCCTGGGGTATAAGGCAGCTTCCAGTGTTCCTTCCCAGGTTGTCCAAGGGGCACTCTAGGAATAAGCTTTCTATGAGAGGACCCACAGGGGCTGCTTCCAGCATTTACGGTTTTATACTCCTCTCCCACCCATTTTTTGGCAGTAGTAGATGCCAGTGGACTAGGGATACCCAGAGAAGGCTAGAGGAACCACTGTGCTCACGCTCCTGCTTTAGCTGATAGGAGTTGCTCAGAAGAAAGTAACAGATTTTAAGAAAAACATTTCCAATTGGCCATTGTCAATAAACAGGCCATCTGGACTGCAGTTTAGAGAAGTGGTCTAATAGCACCTGATCCAAAGGACCTCAACCAACAAAGGCTACTGCATGTGTCATTCCCATCACAATTTCTCAGAATTTCAGATTAGGAATATACAAAGAACTGCCTGCACTGGACCGAAAAACCCAGAGAGATCCATGGGCAGAGGACCTTTTGACTTTGCTGGCCAATTGTTTAGTGAATGGGAAACAAAATCCACTGTTTGTGTAGAAATATATCATGGTGTATCTATTGGGCCACATTCTTCCTCGGATGTATCACCACTTCTTGCTGGCCCCATTGGTATGTCAGATGAGGGAGTTCATTCCAGGCCTTATGGTAATTATTCAGGGTTGTGGAAACTGGTTCCTGGATCCCAACTGGGTGGGATAGGGGTTTTTTTAACTGTCATAGGCTGATACCTAAGTCAGGTGTCAGATCTCTTTAAGTCCTTGAACTCTCTGCTGCCACAAGTTCCAAGTCTAAGCTTGACTCAGTATTCAGGTATAGAGTTTTGGCAGCATCTTCCTACAAGCTAGTGCCTGGATTGGATCATGACACCTGATACAAGTGCCCATTTGCCATTTTTATTTAAAAATCTAATAGGTTTTATATTAAAGGAGTATATTGGATGAAACAAGTTGGGCTCTTAAGAATTTGGTAAAATACTTTGCTCAAAACTCTCTAAACAATTATTGTTGCATTTGGAACCATTCTTAATGTTTGGGAAAAAGTTGTGTTTCTGAGTGGGATTCATCCTATGCCAAGGCAGCTGCTAGTGCGGTAGCAATCTGCAGCAAATTAGGTGGCAGTTAAAGTGAGATTTTCCACAATCAAGAACAAAGCAGGACCAGTTAGTATGAGGACAGCTTGTTCTTGTTGCTAATGCGCTTAAAAACTTGCTGTGCATAATTTGAAACAGCTCCTGTGGAAGGATGCTGACTTTGGCTTCTGCAGTCTAGTGCTAAATCAAAACCAAATGGAAGGGGCTGAAGAAGATGATGACAAATTAGATACTGACATCTTCTGCTCTGGCTGTAGAGATCATTCTTCTTTCTCATTCCTAGTATTGATTTAAAAGTTAATTTCCCACAATATTAAAATACTTAATGGAAGACAGATGACTGAAATGTAGGATTTCCAGCCAGCTATTTGCTGAAGGAAAACTAACAAAAACGACCCTGAACATCCAATACAAATTATTTAAAGGTGTAGTAAACCATTATTACAAAAGTTGTTGAGTGTTTCTTTAATGGTTGGTTGAACTAAATCACAAAAGCTTTAGCAAAACATTCCTCCCTCCGGCTCCATGAACTGGATGAGTGTAATATTGAGACTAGGGGAAGCATGGCATTCTAGAACCCCCTGGTTGTCTCAATCAGCAAGATGGACCAGGGATGGACCAGATACATGACTCCTTGCACCTGTACGTGCATGTATGCTTCTGCTGGTGAAGAGGCTAGACAAAAAGTGCATGCACAAACACACACCATGCTGCTGCAACACTTTTTTTTTACCTTTCCAGCACAATATATGAGCCATCTTTCATGACACATCCTCCTGCTGTGGCAGCTTGATAAGTTTGCCTCTGTCATGCATGCTCTGGTAGTAACTTCTCTAATAGTTCCTATAATACTAGACTATTGTAATGCTGTCTATGGAGAGCTATCATTGAAGAAGAAACTTCATTTGGTCTAGCATGTGGTGTCCTGATAATTGCCTAGCACTAGGTGCAAGGAGGATATTACTCCCCGGGCTACCAGTTGGCCATATTGTTCAACTTGTCAGTCTGATGTGGAAGAACTGTAATCAGTTCTGTCCATAACTGTTGCTGGCTTTGGGTCAACCTAGACACGATCATATTTGTGCTATGGCTATCAATGTTTACATTAATGAATGGGTAGCAAATGGCACTGGGAGTCTGGCAGGGAGAGGCAGCCCTTCTGCAATACCCATCTTGAAATTATTTTTAATCCCAGGAAATAAATTCCCTTTGACTTTCCCCCACAGAGTAGCAATTTAAGTTTTTGAAACGTGGAAATAAATTGCAGTCATACAAGTAATATTATATATAGCTTTGCCATTTGGGTCATTTCAATGGAAAGCATCAGGCCGTTATTGTAACGGGTCTATCTAGCAGCCAGATCAGCCTCCTGAATGAGGCAAAGCACACTGCACTCCAGATTGATGTCTACAGGTCCAAGTGGGGAAAGGAAGTAAATGAAGGCTGTGAAGAAGCTTCTACTGGATTAAGTAGCTGTTGTGGATTTTCTGTCAACATTGACACTGATTGGTTCATTCTGGTTTTTGATATACAAGAGCATCAGAACTCCAGAACGTCTATTGGACATCATGCAAATGGTTATATGAGTCAGCATGAATGAACATGCTATTTAGGAACAGGGTCAGTTTTCAAATTAGCTCCTGATCCCTGAGCTACATGATACTTGTGATCTTGAATCAACAAAAATAGAAGCAATTAGCAATTGTTAACAGGTGCAAAGAATGGTATCCATGTGTCATTCTTTACAGAGAACTGTTCTGTTTGAAGGGTGGCCTACTCTGACTCCTGTGTAAAGTTAAAGATCCATAAGAAACTGGTGGAAGACTTTGAAGTTGCCTATCAACAGTATCTGGTCAAAAAACTGACTATGCACACAGGTCACTTAGAGAATTGAGTTTACTTTGGTGAGATGCTTTGTATTCTTTCTACATTGCCATCTCTATAGTTAATATAACATGTGAATATTTTATGCAAACTCCTTCTCTCAGCAATGTTTTAGTGGAAATCCTACTTTCCATGGAAGGTAACATGTTTACATTAATGTATTCTTCATCTTCAATTATGTTTTTGAAAGCAATTTCTCAGGATTAGCTAAGAATATAGGCTAGAAAAGAGATGGAATAATGATCACCCTGTTAAAGGTCCAGTGCATCCTACTAAATTCTCAAACATTATGGGAAACATCTCTTAGGGGGAAAATGCTTTCTAGTACCTGGTTCATGGTCAATTAAGTTAGGCTGATGTCCAGAGAGTCCAAGATTTTTCTAATCATTTTGACATGGAGGAATTCATCCTGCAGTACTCAGAACTTCAGAAAGCAGTAAAGATTTTGCTTTTTCTTTTCTGAATTGTTTGTGTGGGGGGTGGGGGTGTCTGACTTATTGTTTTGCAATTGCAGGACAACTTTTATTCTGCAATTGTGTTTATACCATTTTTCTACTGTTATTTTGATGAGTAAGCTTCGTTGATTACTTGTTGAAACCGGTTTATTGTAAATGGTCTTAATGATTGTAATTTCAGGTGAATTTTATGCAGAATAGTTGTTTAGAGAAATCTGGTGCCCTGAGGGCAGACAAATTAGTGCATTCATATGAGGGAAACATAATGGTTAGGATGAGCAAAACTGCTGTAAGCACCAGAGGCACTGAATGCTCAGGGTAACAGTTCTGAAGCCAAGGCTTCCTTTGAACCAAACACAAGATGCCTTTGAAGAGTTATGCATGGTCTCTTTCTCTCACCCGCTCTCTTTAATCAGAAGGGTATACAAAAGTATAGAAAGATGTCATGATATAACTGAAAAGTGACCTGACTGAAGCACTTATGAATGCAAACATTAAATACTGCAGTTTTCCATTTTCATAAAAAGGAATAGGAACAGAATTTCTGGTCATGAAGAACCCTCTTTCTTTTGATAGGCAATCTTCCTAGGAGAGAAAACCCTTGAAGTCTTTTAATTAGACTCTTTCTAGAAGAAAGAACTTTTAAACAATGGCATTTAAAATTTTGGACATATCTAATAAGACAGCAAAAAGACTTTCCTGTTTTATATGACTGCCCACCACAGCTAGGCATGCATCCCTAGAGCATTCTGTGTCGCCTTTCAAAAAGGGGTCATTATGGCCAAGTAAATAGTCGAATCAATTTGTCATCCTTTAACTTCAAGGGACCTTTACAGTCCTCCTTGCCCACTCCACAGTACTTGGATGAGTCTCACGGTTTTTTTCTAAAAATCATAAGTATACAGAAAGAGCCCCGCTGGATCACACTGAGGTGCCATCTAGCATCCAGCAAGATATAACTAGATCTATCCCTCCCTCCTCTTGATTCAGAATTGGCTTGCTCTTTTAGAGCTTTTTCAGAAAATTCTCAGGATCATGGCTATCTCTGACATTTTTGGTTCCAAACTAAATGCTTGTCTGCCAGTTTCCATGTCCTCAAATTTCTTTGCAGCATGTTTCCTTCACTCTTGATTGCAAATGGTGCTGTTTCGTTGTTCACCTTTCTATGTTTACCTTGCACTTTTCAGTAACAATGGCAGAGGTTGAGTAATTACACAAGCAAAAAAGAAAGGAAATATGTAACCAAACTGGTTTGGATAAGTTTCATATATGCTAATTTATATTTAGAAACAATTGGTGTAATTTAAATATAAGAAGTATGACTGCTAAATCTGTTGTCCAAGTATTAACTATTGATGGGCCAATGTATAGGCCCATGCATTAACTTACACTATCACTAAACAATACTTCAAATAGAGGACTGTGCTGAGCAAAATAGGTCACCTAGTCAGGCTAGCACAAGTCTGTATGGAGGAAGGGAATGGCTATATCTTGAGAGGAAGGAGATAGCAGAAAACTCCTCATACAAAAATCCCTGGGACTTATAGAAACCCTTGTAAACTGTAAATGACAGAGATGCATGTTTGTACGGCCATCGGATATAAAGAAAACATAAACAGTAACCCTTCTGGAAGGCAAGGCAACTCATTTCTAGATCTCTAGAAATGCTGCGACATCATGATTTCCAACAGTGGCCAGCTGGATGCTTCCAGGAAGCCTAAAAGATTGGCATGAAGGTTACAACCCAGCCTAATAGATCCTAGTAGGAAGGGTTGGGAGTTGCAACTGGGAGAAGTAACAAAATGTTGCAATCTTGGATGCTCATTTTCATGGTTCCAGAAAGCCAGGTGCACCATTTTGCATGACTCTAAAGATGTATGTCCTTCTTCAAAATTAGGGTTTTACTAAACACACTGTATATCTCCTTTGTTTCACAGTGGATTCAGTTTGGTTCCAATTGTGTTGTGGCTCAGTGGCTGAGTTAGAAAAAGTGGCACAGCATTGATAAAAGATAAAAGCAATACTTTGCTACCTCTCAAAAGTCTGAATACCACATCGTACACACTTGCTGGTGTTTCTGGAGTCGTTCATGATTGTACAAATTATGTGAGAAGCTGAAAGGGGCATTGGAACATCTTGAAGAGCAATTCTTCATGCCAAAAAAGAAGCAAATACTCTCCAGATTTAATTGTGAGACATTTCAAAAGCATTCTGGTACCCTATCAATGTCTGATGGTCAAAGAAAAAATAAATTTATTTATTTAATGTATTTAAAACATTTATATGTTGGCCTTTACAATATCTCAGGATGGCTGACAACATTAAAACCAACAAGCAATAAAAACAAGCAATAAAACAGTACAATAAATAGAATTAAAAATCAGTAAAAATGCAATAAAAATATCTCATTGTATGTGCACAGGACAGTGGATTTACCTGAAGTAGATTTTTATGTCCTGGTCTCTGTGATTCATGAATGTATGGCTGATTTTTAAATATATACAAATAAGAAAAATCTATACCAAAGCACAAAGAAGAGGTAGTGGTGAAAGAGGCTAATTCATATCACTGCTTAGGAATTTGGCTCTGATTATTAATGCTGGGCTGCACATATTACAAGCTTGAGTATAATAACATCCCAGATACACAGGAGAAGCTTCTACAAAGAGGGTTTTCATCTGGGATTCATTGGATAATTTGTTGACATCAGTCACTTTTCTTCTGAGGAAAGATGCAAGAGAGTAAGACTAATTGGTGTTGTCAACCATATGATAAAAAATTCTAAGTGACACTATTAGCTGTTCTAACCATAGCTGTTCAAATGGCAGTTTAGTTTGGTGAGTGGGGCTTGATCCACAGAGCTTTAGAATTTGGGGTGCAAATCACACAGATCAAAAGTATGTGGTGAACCAGCTTCACCCAATAACTGAGGACTTACCGGGGTCCTAAATAAGGTCAAGAGAGCTTGAACAAGATCTTTGCAGCGAAAGGACATTCTACAAGCTTTAGTACACCTTTCCAGCCATGAATGAAGACAATTTGCTTGCCTGCACTAGCTGAGATGAATGCCATTGCTCCAGGATGGAGCAAGATATTACTGAAAACCCACAAGGAAGGAAAGACCCTTCTGAACCTTCAAGTGGATCGGGCAGATCACCAACTGTGCATCGTCCGTTCCAGTCAGGCCTCTCAGTCAGTTCACCTTTGAGCAGCCCCTCAATTTGTTGATTGTTGAGTTATTGAAGGCACAACATGACTAAGGGGAATAGGAGACTTCAGCTCAAAATGAAGTTGTTTGAAATGAAGAGGCTAAGAGACAGCAGGCTTCCTTCTATTGCATATTGTTACACAGTAAATTAAATTTGTGAGCCTCTGAGATTGGCTTCGTGCTGATGTTCCTGCCGTATGGAAAATCACATGCTTTCAATTTTTTTCTGCTTCTAACAGATGACAGTAATAAGAACTAAAATCATTCAAGTCAGCATATGAAAGGAAACTGTCTTCTTTTTCATGTTTAAATAAAAAAGCATCTCTTCAAACCATCTGCTGAGGTACAATAATGTTTTGTAACAGGATGTGTGTTTTGGGGTGAAAGCATTTTAAAAGGCATAATGCGTGCCTGTCCTTTCTGTAAGTCAAAGAATTATTGCAGCTCTCTGTCTGGTACAGAGCAGAGAGTCACATAATTAATTTGGATGTGTGCGTGTTTTTTAATTTAATGTTTCAAATGCAACTGATGTGAATTTCATTAAAAGGCCATGCAGAGTAGGAAGATGAAGGAGTTGCAAAAGACCAGAAACAAGATACAGCTATGTCACAAAGATAATGAACCTCAGGACATTCTTTAAAAGAATAATTACTTTGTGATTTACTGCAGTTTAATAACTTACTTTCATAATTAGATGGCTTTTGATATCCCACTTATTGCCTTATTCCCCATTTAGCTGAGCATCTTACCTTCATTTACTCTTCACTGAATAATTAGCATATTATACCACAATCCCATTCTGCATGTGTGTGGGCTTGAAGTCATTGCAAGTAAATCATTCTCTTGGTCTTAGTTCAGCTCAGTCTGCCACACCCTCAGCTATGCCGCACACTTGCCCAGATCTAGAAAATTATTTCCGTTGCTTAGCCAGTTCAGTCTGTCTCTTCCCTCCCCTTTGCTCATCTCCTTGGCACTACCACCTCCTTTTATTTATTTATTAAAACATTTCTATGCCAAGGCCTCGGGGCGGCTTACAACATCAAATACAAAATACATCCTTGTTTCACCACTGTAGAATTTCTGGTCATAATACAGTGAGGAAGTTCAAGGAATAGGCTACATATATCCATCTGGATTGGCTGATTTCATTTTCATTAGGCTTTCTTATCAAAGTTTAGCATTTTTTTAAAATCAGGGATCTGGGTATGTGGGTGTGTGTATGGATCAAGGTAGGGTTTATTTAGGAAAAGCAGCATGGTCAACTTTGATCGAAAAATTCAAGGGCACGTCATTGTGGATTCTCTGAGTATGACTCTCTTAGCACTGTAATTCTGAGAAGATATCAAACAAAGAAAATGGTCTTTTATGTGAGAAACATATAATTTCTCCTCTTGTTCTTTCTGAGTAGGTGAAATGTGCACCTATTTTGTGTGCTAATGAGCATGATTGTTCTGTTCTCTGCAGGCATATAATTAGGCCTTCCCAATTTTCCCTTACCAACCACCTTCTGCTATTCAAAGAACTCAAGAACATTACCCATTCATTTGCAGTCACCCTATAGGACATTTTAATACCTTAACACACACTGAAACAAACATTGGGATGGAAATGCCCACTCAAATTCCCAAGTTCTAAATTTACATGAAATTTTACTTCAGCACTTCATTCACACAAAAAAATATGACTGCTGACTAATAAAGGAGCCATAACAGCTGGTGCACTGAAGCATTTTCTTACTGCTCCATTCTTTATTCAACTTGGCATAACATTGCCAAGGTGTCAGAAATGCAGTCCAAGTCAGTATGGAAAAAAAAACATGGTGGCCAGGAGTTCTTTGAACACCCTGCTGTGTACCGGAGTGCAGGGCAAGCGTAACCACAAAACCACACTGTAGTTACAGCGACTGCTGTGATAATCTTTGAGAGGCGGAATCAATGTGGTGCTATTTTGCTATCCACTCCAAGGTCTCTCTCAATATTAATGGGTTGATTTTGCTTAGTCTGGCTGGCGAGGTTCTTAAAGACTCATGCTGGCAAAGTCAATTTCAGTCAGCGAGACATTCAATCCCTAAGTCTCCTCTCTCCCTCGGATCTGGAAACACTGCCATCATTCAGTATTCATTCATAGTTTTTCAAGTTTGAAAAAAAGTCACTTTTAAATAATTTATGGTGCTATTACACAATTAATGTTTCATGTCCAGCAGCGCAGTAATAATATAATGAAAGCACTTTCAGCAAACCTCTAGTCCTGAACTGAGAAAGAATTCAAAGAGTAAAAAGTTAAGTTGGATCAAATGTAGTTAAACACTAGACTTCCTTGATATCCAGCTAAACACTAGAAATCCCTTAAATGCCAACTAATTGTGCCAGAATATTTATTACGCATTAGCAACTGAATTCCATGTCACATACCTTACAGAGCTGTTATCTCTCATGGCTAATAAAAATTGCAAGTACTGTGTACTCGTGGTTTTCAGATATTTGCATGAGTATATTGCACCTTATCTGCCTCCCTCTTCCCATTATTTAGTCATGGCTCTTTTTATATCTGACATCAATATGGGCAGCTTTTGCAGCGGGGTGGGTGAAGGTACACCTGGATCCAGTGGTAGATCTTCCAACCATCTGGCAGCATAAGGGAATTTTCTCTGGCCAGCAGAGAGGTGTTGCTTGTGTCCCCTAAGATGTTCTGCTCCCTTCTGACATGCAGCATAGAAGAAATATTCAACTGCAATTCAGCTTTTGTGTGTGAAATGGAAGGATGCCATATTGGGATTTTGCTGTTTTTGTTTGGTTTTGCCTAAGACAGAAAAACTCCTGGGCCACCTCTGTTGGGTTTGATGGGTTTGCAGTAAATTGGGAAGGATTCTAGCTCCTAGTTGTTAAACAACAGTAGCAACAAGTCTCTCCTCCCATTCTAAATTATATTACTGAAATGGAGTAACCAGGAGTAGATTTTTTTGTTTGGACGGACAGGACTGTGAACACTATTCAGCACTATTTTCACACTGAAAACTAATTTCTGAGCTCAAAATGATGTCATCCCAAAAACATGCTTTCCCTGTAAAACTCTGGCTGATAGATCTCAGGGTTGAGAAAGAGAGAGAGAGAGAGAGAGAGAGAGAGAGAGAGAGAGAGAGAGAAAATCCCACAAGCCCAGAGTCTGCTCAGCCCTACTTTATAGAAACATCAGGACTCCCTGTGCCATAGAGATTAAACCTGCATCCTAGAACAGAGTTCCTGAATACGACACCCTACAGATGGGCTAAATATAACTCCCAGCATTGCCAGCAGGCATGGCCAATGACTGAGGAGTTGCCATCCAATCCATCAGCAGGGTGCCATGTTGAGGAAAGCTGTAGGAGACCCCAAAAGGCATGTAGAACAATCAAGGTTGCCCTTTCCATGGCAAAATATGAAACGGTCACTTTGGGCATTATGTTCCAGAGTTAGTTTGCACTTGCACTTGATATTTTTCAAAATGAACTCAATGTAAAGAGAAACAGGACATTTGGATGGTTCCTTTTAGATGCAGAGATTATGTAATATAGCAACATTTCCCCAACAGCGTTCCAGTGTCATGATCCCTAGCTTGGTATTTCTTGTCTCAGAAAAATCCAGTGCTAACACGAGTCCACACTCTGGTTGGCACTAGATAGTCTAAGTTAGGAAATGCCAGCCAGGTCTTCCAGCTCCCTTATCAACAGCCATGAATTCACATAGCATCCTTTCATCCCCTTAAAGGATCAGATTCACAGCTGAGAGGTGCGTCTGATCCAGCAACATCCTTGGAGGCTCAAGTGGGATCTGTAGATCAAGTGGTTTTTATCAGCTTTGGCTGAAACCCCAGCTGCAAACCTACCTAGGTCAAGATAGCCTGATCACAGTTGCCCATGATCTGCCAACCCCCACTGAGATTATTGCAATGTGTCATACTTGTGGCAGCTGCCTTTGGTTATGCTCCAGGAACTGAAACTGGTCCAAAAAAGAGTTCCATGACCTTTCGCTGGGCCTTCTCCCAGTGCTTTATCAGCTGTATTGGCTCCTACTCCATTTCCAGGCTGAATTCAAAGTGCTCATTCTGACTTTTAAAGCACTCAGTAACTTGGAACCAGAATGCCTAAGATAGCCTTCTCCCATGGATACCTACCTAGACCTTGAGGTCCTCTTGAAAGCTCTGGAAGAACCTTGAGGGCTCTGAATTATGCTGATTTAAGTGCCAGGTAAATATTTTTTAAACCTTCTCCCAGAATGTTAAAATGTGTCATTTCAAAGTTTTGAATTGTAACCTACTGTTTGAATGATGTGTATGGGTTTTTTTTCCCCCTGATGCCAATCGTATTGATAAAATATTGCATTTATTATTCTCTACTTTGAAGCAGCTCAGAATATAACATTATTGGGTGACTAAATGCTTCAGTAAAGAATCAAATAACTATTTCTACTTATTTATGCTGTCCGACCTCCTCAGTACATTATTATTTACACTGTTATTTCATATTTAGCTACTGTGCGTAAATTTCATTATTCCTGTGAAATGTAGTTAATCTTGTCAAATATTAGAAAACCTGCTTGAGAGACATATGATAGTCCTGTTTAAAGGCAATGTTATGCATGTGACTTAAGGCCAGACTATACTTTACATGATTACATTTCATATATAGGTTTTTCCTTAAAGAGGAGCTGGATGTGGGTGGTAGGTGGCCAGATGGTGGCATATGGTTACACCTTCTGTAGGCCATCAGCCTAAGAAAACTTGGACACCTCAGCCACTGCTCTTTGCCACAGAAGACAAGCTGTTATTGGCACCTCTTGCAGCTTGCCCCCACAGAAGAAGTTATCCGTCATAATTCCAGTCCTACCTGAGGGATGCTTCCGCAGCTGCAGCTTAAAAACAAACAGACAAGGGACATCTGATTGTATCTTGAGAACAATGTTTAGTTTGTCCCTAAGGTCTGTAGAAGTTCCATGGGTAATTTTAATTGGGAGCAGAGCTAATGCCCTGTCTCGTAGCACCATGGCTCCAATCCAAACTGCCATTCCATTCTCTTTCCAATATGGCTGAATTTACCTTTTCAAAACAGCTACTGCAAATGAGCCTTATGGCTTTCCTACTTAGTAGTCAAAATTTATTTAGCAGAAGTTTACCTCATCTCAGCTAATCATCCAAGGTGGTGAGTTTGGCCCCAATGCTGTCCCACTGTGGCCCTGGAAAGGCCGCAGTCTTAGCACAGCTCCTAAAAGGTGATTCCCACGTATTCACCAGCTGTGATCAGTCCCACCTCCTTTTCCCTTCTGGTGGGAAGTTGCTTCTGAAACTGACAGAACCTTCAAAAGCAGATTGTGCTATGCCATGATAGCCTGTTGCTGAAAGGGGAGGGGGGGGGCAGTAAAGGTCTCACTGGACATGTCAAAGCTTTTTTTAGCATCTAGATCATAGATCCTCACTAAGATCTACCATTTTTAGCTAAATGACAGGAAAGTTCCTTTCAGTGCTCTTATTTAAAACAATCAAACCAAACCAGAAGCAACATTATCACCCATGTGCATCAGCTGAGGTGCCAATCTTGATTAAGCAGTAAAATGTTTATTTACTGCCTCCCATTTTAAAAATCCTGAGAATAACCAGGATTCAAAATCCACCCTTTTGAGAACAAAACACTTGATGATAGAATCCATCAATTCTGGTACTTCTTACGTATGTCTAAAAAGAAAAACTATATATTCTTGTCCCTACTATAGAGAATTTAAGGAATACTTGTAAATTTTTATCAACATTAAACAGAAATGAAATTTTCACCCATCCCTACTTGAGATTCATTTCTGATACTGACATTCCATAGACACCTACTGGACACAATGCTAAAAGAAAGTATTATAAATGTGAGCCAGGAAACAAGTGTAGCTTGGAGTGTGGGAACAAAATAGGAAGAATGCATTTTTATTTACAGTACATTGTAAGTTAATTGCACATTGCATGGTGATATGTTTGGACCCATGAACCAACTGTAGCAGAAGAATCCACTTTCACTTATTATTTTATTTTATATAGTTCCCCATTTCAATAGGCTCTGTGTGGTTTACAAGTATTTTATGCATTTTTAGATTAGGTAACCTAGATATAGGTACAGATACCGATAGATATATAGTTAGAAATTAATTAAATAAACAAATAAATCCTAGAACTGCCAACTGGTTACTAGAAAAAATAGGATGCATATGGAACAGAGGACACTCAACGGTCTTGCAATTAAATCAGATCTTTTGAAGGCACTTGCCTTTTATCACTAGAGCACTTAAGCTTTCCTTTCAGGGATTAATTTTTTTCCCCTGGTTTTAGTAGAGCCAAATTAATTATTTTACTGCTTATCTTCAATCTACACCTCAAGGTCAGTGTATGTCTGTCAGCATTCAGCTGGGTAAATGATCCTTTATTCATAAGACTGCAACCCGCTGAAGTCTTTTCTTAGGATGTCTAGTCTATTAATCCAGTTGCTAATTGACTCTTTAATGATGCAGTGAGAAAGCAAAGAAAATCTGAAGTTCTGAAAGGGCACAGAGAAAAGCATGGTGGCTAAGCTGTCCCCTTTGCACAAGGATGAGATGTGCTTCTATAAAAAGAAAATCTAGAGGCACAAAGGGGATGAAAAGCTCTTGAACAGTATATATTCCTGTCCAGAGTTAGATCTCTGAGCCAGTTTCCACATTAGGTCTTCAGAAATGTAGGGGAAAGAATGCCACTTGCACGGTTAAATTTATGTGCTCAGAGGGTAGCACTTCAATCTGATTGGCAAACAGACCCATGAAATCCAGGATTCCACAACGTTTTGGAAGGATGCTATTGGTGTGCTGCAAGATATGGCTGGACCAGGATATGCAAAGTCAAGGACAGCACCAGAATGCAAAATGTACCAAGCAGCCCAACCACTACCTGGCTCTTTATAACTGCAAAAACAAACTAAATTTACATTTCTTCTTAAAAGAAACAACTGGAACACATAACATCCAGTGCATATGCATATATTTCTTAGGAAATTGTATCCATTTAATGCCAAAGTACCGCATGGTTTTTTTTAAAGCTAGAGCTGAAATGTAAAGATGAAAAATATCATTATCTAAATGCAGGGGATGGCTATTCCTGTCTTAGTGCAATGCCCTTCTGTTCCTTGAGCATGATTTGTTCAGCTAAATGAATGACTTCAATGTGTCCTTATTTTGGTATGTTCCTATAACAAAGTAGCTTGTTCTTTCTGAAAGCACAATTAATTCAGGACACCAAGATGGATAACATGAACTTCCAGCTGCCTTTGGCCTTTTGCAAACAAATGCTATTTAAATCCTACACCCACAAATCTGCGATTTGAATGTTCGGCCTCCATTGGCCAGCATTTGCGTTTGATTTTAAAACCAGCTTCCCTCCACTTTCACACCTACCTTAGCAGCATTCATAAGTGACACAAGTCCAGACTAAAAGGAAGTCTTGATGGTCACTTGTGGGAAAAAAGCCCTTTTGATATGACTTAAAACCTGGGGGTGCTCGCAGGCCAGCAGGCCGCATTGCGTGACAAAGGCCGCCTTTGTACAGTTAGCCATTCATTGGCTGGAGCTATGACACACTATCGGGAGGCTGTTATAAACGACGCCGAAGAATCTATGGAAGGATTAAAAAACGCTCCTTCCATGCCACCCACAGTTTCCTGCATTCATTGTTACACAGAAAAAAGGAAAGGAAACCAACAGAAACCAATTATGTGTCTGAGACGGATCAAACTGGTACTTCCTTTGAATCCGGCTCTCCAGCCTCTGCTGCCCAGCATTCGCTCCTCGGTTGGCTTCTGCAGTGCCATTCTGTGAAAACCCTGACCGCTCTTTCCCTCTCCCCCCGCCATGACTGACAGTTGCTTCTCCTTGAAAAGCCAACAACCAACCACATCGTTGCTTCTCCCTCCCTCCCTCTCATGCTTTCACAGAATGCTAGTAATGGTAAGGCACTTACACAGTTAAACCACCCACAAACACACCACAAATATTTGTTTATTGGAAAGTAAAAATATGGAGAGAGCTCCAAAACTGAAATGTGTCTCATTAACAAGAGGTTTGAAAGTGCTGTGGTTGAACTCTGGCAAAGACCCCTGGTAGTACAATATTGAAGTGTTTGGGAAGTCATCAACCAGCCCTTTTAAGATCAGAAACACATGATATAACCACAAGCTGCACTTTATGAAATCTGAAACTGTAGCATGAAGAGTGGCCTAATTCAGTCCATGTGGTTCCATGTGTTTGATGTTAATAGATCTGTTCTTGCTGTGTGGGAAGGCAATAGGGCCTTTAATAAAATGCCAGCCATGGCTTGCCATATCATTCATCCCTGGGGACTAATTCTGTTCCTATTTATGTTTGATAATTCATGGATTCCACAAGGTCTCCTTGTATGTCTTACACATCCCTTATGAAGAGATAAGAAATTTCATTCTTCAAATACTTTCCTACATTCTGAGGGAATGTGCAGAGTACAGCCTGATCGCACGCATCTGCCACCACTGGTGGGAGTGAAAGACCCAATTAGATCCTCAGCCAGGATATGATTTTATATTTCAGCCACACCACAACCTTTGCTTCTCCACAACTGCTCAAGTAGTCAGGCTTGTAAACTTTGTTTAATTGGCTTGCTTTATGTTGCTGCTTTTTCCCACCCCATCTCTCTCTTACATGTCTCTCCCCTTGAGAGCTCAGGAACTCAGCAAATAATTAGATTACCAGCTCAGGTATTTAAGCTTTTCAGAACACTTCACAAATTTTACTGTAGCCTTTTTAGCTGTCTTAATTCAGAAAGTTAGCCTCCACACAGCCTCGCCTTATCCTCCTACACTTAACCAAACTTTTCCTTAGATAAGTCAGATCTGCACAACATGTGATTCACCACCTAAAAACCCCATACTTGACCTCTTGTTTTCGTTGCCCATGATAGCTGTGCAATGCTATCAAAAGAAGCAGATATATATATAGATATCCATCTAGAGATGGGGAAGAGAGAAATGCTGTCATGTGCAGGTTACCTCCCTCTTTCCCTCCCCTTTCAAACTCAAAATGAAACCTTAGAAGTGCAGTTTTTTATTGAGTCTTGTCTGGTTATAAAACCGTATAAATCAAAGCTTTCCGACAGAGTGGTGGGCATGAAACTGTCCATGTAAAGAGTCAAACCCAAAATGAAAACTTCTCTCTGTCCCTCACTTTCAGTAGAGTTTCTGACTCCCTCCCACAACATGACTCTTGTTGCTTGAGGGCAAGACTGTGGAAATGCCAAAGAGACTCCAGCCACCCCAAGTCCCTCCACCTCTTTACGGGGTCAAGGACCAGGCCTTACATCTGCTTCCCGTTCTGCCCCTTCCAAAGCAGGCAGATTCTCACTTTGTCTGAGTAACTTCATGGGAATCAGTGAGCACCTTGTCTCCCTCTTGCTCCTTTAACTCCCACTCAGGATCAGGCAAATCTATCTGAGCCAGTTCTGGACACCAAGATTTAAGAAAGATGCAGGTAAATTAGAAAGGGTCCAGTGGAGGGCAACAAAAACGATCCAGGGTTTGGAAACAGTGCCCTGTGAGGAGAGACTGAGAGAACTGGCATGTTCAGCCTTAAGAAGAGAAGGCTGAGGGGGGACATGATATCCCTCTGTAAGTACCTCAAAGGCTGTCACAAAGAGGAAGGTCAAGATCTCTTCTTGCTGATGCCAGAGTGTAGTACACTGAATAATCAGTCCAAGTTGTGAGAACCCAGGTTCAGGCTGGACATCAAGAAAAGCTTCCTTACTGTCAGAGCAATATGACAGTAGAACCAGCTGCCTAGGGAGCTGGTGGGCTCTCCCACACTTTGTTTGTTGTTGGTCACAAAGTTGTGCCCAACCATCACAACCCCATGGACAACATTCCTCCAGGCTCTCCTGTTCTCCACCAACCCTCAGAGTCCACCCAAGCTCACACCCCAGTGATTCCATCCAGCCACCTCATCCTCTGCCGTCCCCTTCTACTTTTGCCATCAATCGTTCCCAGCATCAGGGATTCCTCCAATGAGTCATTCCTTCTCATTAGGTGGCCAAAGTATTTGAGTTTCATCTTCAGTATCTGGCCTTCTAAAGAGCAGTCAAGGTTGATTTCCTTTAAGATTGACTGGTTTGATCTCTTTGCATTTCCCACACTAGAGACACTCAAAAAGAAACTGGACAGCAACCTGAGTGGGATGGTATAAATTGGTGTCCTGCAGCAGCAGGGGATTGGACCCAATGGCCTTCCTGGCCCCTTCCAATGCTACTATTCTATGATTCTTTGTGCTATCTGGAATGAGCCAGAGATGGACCAGCTCACTGCACACCCACCTACACACAGACACCTCCTAACATAAAGCAGGGGGAAAAATCCTGATAATACTAATCAGACAAGCCAAGGTGCCAAAATACATTGCTTCTGGGGTTGCCTTCCTTGCAGCAGCACTTTCAAGATTTTCACATCTCTTTTAAAAAGATATAACACCTTCATACATGTCTTCCAGACATCGTATGTGCATGAATGATAAAGGATGAAATAAAATTCCAAACTCAAGAAGCTGTTCAAAGAAGCATAATCAGTGCAATCAGTCAAGAATGATTCCCCTAAAACCCATCCAAAACATGCTGATCAGAGAGAAAGTGTGTATCCATATGGATGGAGAGCATTGTTTGCTAATTCCTATCCAGTTCCTTGAATTGCTGCCCATGCCCAGTACCTTCCTACAGATATTTGGATCAGGTCCAAGGCAGACATTCAAGCTACAAAAGAAATAAGAAGCATTGGGACTTACTCCCAATTAAATGTACTTAGGACCAAAGTTTTAAGATGCAATCCAGCACAAGTTTAGACAGAAAAAATGGCCTACAACCCTGAACCTGCCTCAGCAAGTTATGTTGGGAATTGTAGGCTCTTTTTTGTCTAAATTTGTATGGGGATGTAGCCTTAACCTTAAGTTGACATATCTAAGTCTTTATAGCCATGTAACCAGATACTTAGTAGACCTTTTGGTTTTGTAGCCCACATTAAGATGACCAATTTTACCAACAGTTAAAAGAAATGTGTGTTGTTTTTCTGAAATACTGGAAACTTTTTAACTATGAAAAGATTTAGCATTGAAAACACACTCCCACAAAAAGTACTTCCTGTGTGATGTAGCTGAGTGCAATTACACCTTATGGGTGTCTAAATCTTACCACACAATAGATGTCGAACAGGGTGCTTGCTTTTTAAAATTGTGTGAAAGAGTGGTAATACATGCAATCAGTATATGTTGTGATATGTGCTCCATTTCTGACTATATACTTTGCATGTCTAGGCAGAAGTTAATGTTCAGTCTTATAGGAAGTATTGAAAATACAGATCAAAATATAGATCACATTTTTAAAGAAAACATTGTCAGGCTATTTTGGCAGACTCTGACTTGTTTAATTAATGTTCTTAATGTGTATGACAGGTTTTGGTTAATATTAGGTAATTTATTAGCAAAATTTGCAAAAAGTTCTTCGCGGATGAAGCTGTACTTTTGAGTCATTCTGAGGATTGCCATGGAGCAATTTGCTTCAGGTCTGCTTCAAACACTATTAAAGAAACTATTGTGACATTTGCTTTATTACAGAGGGTTGTACAGTAATGGTGCCTTGCTTTAATGTATAGGCATACGTTGCATGATAATGTATTAATAAAAGTTTTCCATGTAATGTTATCCTTTTAAAATAGGACTATTATTGCACTGCTATGCACAAATCTAGTGAAAGAGATTGCACTGGGTGTAAAAAGTTTGAGTTGAATGTCTGTATGAAATTGTTTCATTATGCATCTGCATATGTATACTAACATGGTGCCCTTTAAACAAGAGAGTAACAGACCGCAACTGAACAATGCAATCAATAGGAATGACTTGAGCCCCCAAAGATCCTGTGCACACAGTTATAATGTCACCTATTGCACTGCAGCCTCATTGAGCCTTCTAGCATTACCATGGAAACATCTGTATATTCACAGAGTCCCTATCCAGTTGTGTCTGGCATATGCATTTCCCCCTCTGGCCTCTTTGATTGGCTGCCTCACTTTTACTATCCCAGTCCCACCGCAGCAATTGGAAACACTTTCACCTTCATTCCTTAGGAATATTCAACCCAAATTGGATACTGTCCAAAAGGCTCCTGTTAGCCTTTTCTCAAGGGTTCAGTTACAAAGCTGCTCCTCCCCAATTGGGATGTTAAATGTCAATAGACCAGTTTCCTTTCGGCTCATATGGAGCTCATTCCCTTTGTACAGGGATTCTCCTGAAATGTTTTCCAGAGCCAAATCCCTCCTCACTATAACACCATCTCATCAGCACATGCAGACTTCTTGGCTTGGCCCTGTGCATGGAACAGGTAGCATTTCAAAGAGAGTTACCTTGGTCCTCTTGGCTTTCATCCCCATACCTAGCAACTTTGATTTCTAGGACTTCACAATTGCATGTCCCTGCTGCTAATGTACAGTTCAGCCATCGCTCTATGCCAGCATGAACGACCCGGTTATCAAGATATGTGCTATCCACATGGGAGGCGATTCACCTTGATATCTACGTGGTTGTCACAAACCCAGTTGCCTGTTGGTTAAATCTGACCAATTTAATATGGTCAAATTATGGGGTACTGGGAACTCTCTCCCTACAGGAGGCACAAGAGGATAGCTACCAATCACCCAAAGACTGGATCACTTCTAAGGGATAATCCATATTTGAACCTAATACCAGTTCCTATATCTTGGGTCAATCCAGTTATCACTCAACAACACTAACCACAGATGACTAATACAGACAACTATTTTACCTTGTGAACAATGCTGCGATGCTTCCCATTAGATGGGCAATCCCAGCGGCACTACATGTGAGCAGACATGTACTACATTTATAAGTAACATGGATGGCCTAGTAACCTTATAGTATCACATCTTACTGCATGATGAGTGATAGTCATTCTACATTGTCATCTTGTGTGCTGACTGAGAATCTTTTGTCAATGTAAGACCAATAGCCTGTAAAACTGATATTGCGATCCAGGAATTTCCTGCTTCCTCTGCAGTTCCAGAATTGTTTTTGCTGTGAAAACTGATATGAATGAAACTGAAATGTAATAATTATGAAACTTACATTCAGGAGTACTTTAGGGTCCTGTTATTGTATGTAAATAGTCTGATATGTTTTCTTCACTTATTAAGAAAGAATAACTCTACCTTTGCGGGTTAATGAGACCTTTCTCAAACACTCTTTTTAGTTATCTGTACTGAAGCTGCTTATCAGATTTCCCTAGTTACCAAACTACTGATTGGCTTCTGTTGCTGTTGGTTTTCCATGTAAACATCTATTTTCTTTTAGTTAAGTAGAAATCAACATCCGTTCATAGAGAACATCAGGATGCGACAACATTTGACCTTTCATGAGTTTACCCAGAGGGACTAGAAGACAAATATTTCTGGTAGGTCTATTATCAATTAATACAGTTCATGAAACCAGGCTTTGCTGCATGCTTAGGCCTCTCCTAAAACCACATTTATTTTCAATATTTATAAATATTTGAAAATACACAGCCACCGCATTCAGTTTATACCACAGGAAGCCTATCTTTCCTAAGATGTAGAACAGACCTCCGTTTGTATGAAATGGTGCCATTCTGCGGACCTAAGCAGAACTGGCATGGTGCAGCTTCTCTTTGCCAGTGCAGGCCCCCATGTAATCCCTGCAAGTCAGGCAGGCTTCCAGAGCTGGGTAGCATGAGGACTGAACTGGGAAGAGAGGCGAAGAAATTTCCATCATGCCAGCAGACACCCAGTGCCCAAAGCAACTGTGATTTTGTGTTTGTGGAGCGTTTCAAAGTTCAGACTTCATACTGAATAAATTCTAACCCTGCAGCAAATTCTGGATACACATTGATACTTTCCCTTGAGGAGCTGAACTACTGCATTCACGTCAGCTGTTGCATCTTTGTGCTTTGATGGAGCCTATAGTTTGCACTTCATTATTGGAGCCTTAACAGAATACCCGGGTGGGTTATACCATAAATAACTGATCAGGCAAAACTAATGAAAACTACCTAACTTACTTGCTCAAGTACTGTTGCTTCAAACAGCCAAGATGTATATAAATCCCTTTAAAGAGGATCTCGTAACTGAGATGCCAAAAGGTACTTAACCATATATTGAGGGCCCAGCATTCCAAAATTGATGTACAATACCACATTGAAAATAGACTCTTTTGCCCTTCCAGGTCCTTTTGTATGTTTGTGCTTCATATTCAGTTGTGGGAACAAAAGCAAAGGAGGTTTACGATAGCAAATAAAAGCAAGATAAAGAAAAAAGTCTTTTTCCCCCCTCAAAGTATTGGTTGATTCAAAGAGTAACTGTAGAGCCACTCAATGCTAGAATAAGAATTCTTTAATGGGAATGTAAAGTGAAGGAGAAGAAAGATGCTTAAGTGACAGAAGTTCGGTATCAAAGGAAAGAAAATAGTGACAGGTTTTGTACATAGATGGTTTACCTGGAAGAACAGGTTAAATTAAAAAATAAACTTTAACAGCTATCAACTCTGTACAAACAGAATAGTACACTCTCAACTTGTAAAACATTATTCAACTAGTGTTCATGCTGTTCTAAGATGAAGGAAGGCGTTATTGCCACTATAACAAGAATGGGGAAATGGAACTGAAGCTCCAAAAGATAAACCTATACCAATTGTGGCAACATACCCTCCTCCAACTAAAGGTAGTCATTACTAAATCTGCAATCCTATGTCACGGAGCAAAGCTGAGGGAACCAAGGTTCCATTTAGATGCTAGGAAACACTTCCCTACAGTTAGGACCCGAGGGTGTGGAATGGGCTTCCACGAGAGGTCATTGAGGCCCCATTGGTGAGGGTGTTCAAAGATAGGCTGGACATACACATGGTGGGCATGTTGTGAGCGGAGCCGGCTGGAGCCGGGGGTCAGACTAGATGGCCCAGGAAACCCCTTCTGACTCGCTCTGTTTCTATGTTTCTATGTCACTTTCATAAGAATGAACTCTATTGAACTCAGTGGAACTTCCTTCAGAGTAATCATTAAATGCATGAAAGCTAACATGCAACACAATCCCAAGCAGGTATGGTCAGAAGTGAGTCCCTCTAAATTCAGTTGAAGAAAGGCATTAGGATTGAATTTTTGCCATGATTCAATATTAGGTGACCATAAGGAAGGCCGAACGCCTAAGAATTGAGGCCTTTGAACTGTGGTGCTGGAGAAGACTCCTGCAAGTCCCTTGGACTGCAAGGAGATCAACCATGACTGCTCTTTAGAAGGCCAGATTCTGAAGATGAAACTCAAATATTTTGGCCATGAGAAGGAAGGACTCCCTGGAGAAGAGCCTAATGCTGGGAAGAATAGATGGCAAAAGAAGAAGGGGACGGCAGAGACTGAGGTGGCTAGATGGAGTCACTGAAGCAGTCGGTGTGAGCTTAAGTGGACTCCAGGGGATGGTGGAGGACAGGAAGGCCTGGAGGAATGTTGTCCATGGGGTCGCGATGGGTCAGACATGACTTTGCCACTAGCAACAACAACAACAACATTAGGTGAATTGAGAGCAGTATGTACAAAACCTTTCCCTTCACTTGCCATAACTTCTCCAAGATTTTGTACACCCAGCGGCCATTGGGCAGCTTGTTAGGGTTGCAGGCAGGAATGTCCAAACATATATCTGTGGGTGAATCTACAGCAGGGATGGGGAATTTTCTTAGTCCCAGGAATCAGATTACTTCTCTCAGCATCAGTCCAGCAGGCTGGAGGATACCCCATCCCTGTGCTATCCAGCTGAGCTCACTCCTGGATGTCCACTTGAATTTTATTCATGCTTCGATTTATGCAGAGACAAGGATGCGGATGGCAAATGGAAGAGCAACTCTTCAAATTCTGGCCATGTTATGGGCCTGCTTTCTATGCCGTCTTCCGGGGAATCCCCACTGTTATCTCCAGTGTTTCAGGTCACACAATACTATTTCAACACCTGGGTCACATGCCACCTGCAGAGAACAATCTGCACCATCAGTATGCTTCCCTAAGGACGCAGGTGGCCACAAAGAAACCTAGCACACAGGACCAAGAGTAGTTGGGGACAGAGGAAACTGGGTTTGATTTACTCTCAGTGGGGCATCCAGCACCAGTGGGACTGCTGCACCAGTCATTGTACCCTTGGATGGGGTTTCCTGAAGCAGCAGGTCATCAGAGTAGTGAGGCACTGGGGCAATAACTGGTGAGCATCAGAGTTGTGCGGGCAAATATGGAAGTGCAAGCACCACGGCCACAGCCCCAAGGAGAGTCGAACATGCAAGCGGATGCAAGCACAATACCATATTGTGCAGTACATAACATAAAACCCATTATATCAGGATCAGCCTTGAGTCACAGCACAGTGACCTGCCAAATGGCCATGTTGGGGTGAGCATGATGGACATCCATGTGCCTGATCCATCATTAGGTTCACTGAGTGACCTTGGGCCAGTCACTATCTGAGCCAGCCCTACCTGATGGGGCTATCAGGAACATAACATCTGTGGGCAGGAAGAACATCCTGAACTTGACGGAGAAGGGGTGGGATGCAACCCTGAGAAATACCACAATAGCGGTAGTGCTCAGCCCGCCATTTCCATAATAGTGAGGCTCATTTTGAACTGTTTGTAACACATTTCAGGGCAATTATGTTACTTTTGAGCAATGTTTTGAACCTCCCTGTAATACAAACAGCCGACACCTTCATGCTAGCAGTTTTTATCATGTGTTGATCTAAGTAAAAAGTCAGCTAAGCTTTATTTATCCTTCGAGACAAGCCAGCCTGCCTTATCTCACCAGCAGGAGTGAGATAACCCTTTACAAGGCATGATGTAACTTTAAGTTTCTATATGCTAATGAATGTGATATTAAGGTTCATCAATCACACCTGCAGCAGATCCCAAATCAGGATATATCATGCAGATGAGCTATCATCACCATTCACAACACAGCAAGGGAAACCAAGGCAAGGCAAAAGATGTTATTTCTGCAAAATAAAGCACAATCATACAAACTCAACAAGCAATGAATCCATGCCAGTGCTTCCTTGTTTTTTCTTGACATATATTGGTGTAGGGCATGTGCCCCTTAAATGTAACCACTACAGTTGTCTGGGGCTGCTAATCAGCACTGATTAATTAACAGAATGCAACCAGTTCAAACATAACCTATCAAAGCAGATTGTACTGTGATTCACAGTACAAAGGATTTTGTTTCACTTCACTGTGGATCCTACAAGTTACAGCATTCAGATCTTTTTCATTTAGGGGAAAAAAGCAAATCTGGAAAGACACAACAGAGGTGCAGAACATCAGGCATGGTGGATACAGTGGATACAAAGACAGTGGATACCAAGAAGTATCTCTCCGCTCCCCATAATACAACAACCCAGGTTCATCCCATGAAGCTGACCAGAGGGAGATTCAGAGGAAGTTTCTTTCCACAGCACATCATTAAATTTGGGAATTAGTGCTGTGTTGAATATCTCTTTATTTTCCTTTCCTAGCATATATGGGGACCAGGAGGATGAGCGAGATTGAGAAGGACAGTTATGAGAAAGAAGTCTGGTGGAGGTGACTATTGAAGTAGGAGTGGAAGAAGCAGGTTTATTTAGTTTAATATAGGAATGCTGCGACTGAACAGATCTTTGCCTATTTTTTCATCTTAAACTGCTTTCTTCCTGAAGTTTAAATAAATCCTAGTAATTATTTATGTATTTGCATGTATAGATATAAATTAGGCATGCAGATTTGTATCCTGTGGTCTTGGTCCCCAAATCTTTTAAGTTCTTAGCAATGTCCTATCCTGTGGCATAAAGGCAACACCAGAATGGGTTCTTAGAATCATTTATGAACATAACAATAGCTTGGACATATGCTAAGGACCCCTGAGAACACACTTCTGGGCCCGGTCTTGATTCCACTCGACTTTCCAGCCTAACACGTGATAGGCATCAGGACAGATTAGCAGGGCACGCAGTGTTGCCAAGGGACTGGAGCGGGCCCCACATGTACCTAGAGACCCTTTCCTGCATTCAGTTTGGATGTAAACACCCAAACAGGGCTAGACACACCACCCCATTCTCATTTTACCACTCATTGCCAAAATATCTTGAGACTACACGATGCTACTATAACCAGGGGCCTATCTCAGATCTCGCGTGTATAAGTTCCCACCCCCTGCATTAGTGAGGGGGGAGGAAGCAGGATCAGAAATGTCCCTTTATTTAAATTCATACATAATTGCTAAAAATCATTGAAATGTTTTATGAGCAAGAAGGTAATCTGGACTTTGTTCTATACGCTTGCTTTAACATTCACTTCTATATTTGAATATTTTCTTTCTTTTATTTCAGTCCCATTTCCATGACTCTAAACCTTGTCTCCTACAAGAATATGGTAATAGAGGCAATTATGTCATTGAGAATGCTGCTCAGCTCTCAGGTTAAGGTTTCACACCTGGGTGTCATTATTCTCTTCCATATCAATTCATTATTTAAGGACTTATTATTTGAAAGGTCTCGCTGTGCTCTGGCAATTAGAGTCACAGAGATTCTGTCTGCATTAAGTATATTTATTTTGCTTTCCTAGCTTTTTTATGCCAGAAGCATTAATGCCATTCTAATGTAGCACTTACTGGCCATTTCTAATTGCCAATACAGTCCACTTTCCATATAAACCACCATTGAAAAGCTCTATAGAGTGCATATGTGTGGCTTACAGGTACATACACAAAGCCTGCGATATGGCTTAATTAAAATCCATGGAACTGTTGCCATTGTCCTTAATGGGATGCAGGTTACATAAGGAAAAAATAGGCTTCATAGGAACACTGCAATAAAAGCACGCCAAAGGGTTTAGGTTTACTGGTCTGTATGATAGCAATGTGTTTATTTGTTCTTATTGTAGTAAACATGATGTAGTCAGAAAACTGATGGGTGTTCAGTATTACATGAAGAAATGACAATAAATTCCCACATTTTTAAACAAAGGAACCCATTTCCTTCAGGCTTCATATGACAAAATGAATAAGTGAAGGTAAGTTTATTAAGCTAGCTATAACATCTTATCAAACAAGAATATGTTCTATCAACATCCTAATTCACAAGCACTAGAGGAAAAGTACTTCACTATTGCATTTAGACTGCCATTATATTATCTGTTCCTGCAGCTAGCAGAGTATATCCTTTCCAGGGTCCATGGGGTATGTTGTACTCAGTCTCCTGAAGCCAAAGGCACTCCAATCAGTGCAGGGCATCGTTCTTCCCACCTGCAGCCACCATGGAAAGGACCATGGAGGAGCCCCTTGAAGGAACTCCTGGAGGAAACTCAGAAGGCAAAGAGCAGGATGGGAAGAGCAGAGACTGTGATCTGCAAGCACTTGTGGCCTCTCCTTGCCATCCCTCCCCACCTCCAGTAAGTCACTTGTGCAGCTCAGAGGCCTGCCTAATTGCAACTGGATGCTTTCAGGAGGAACGGTGGCCAATATCTTTGCCAGCCTTGCTGGTAAGGCATTAGCTACAGAAAGGGCTCCATATATTTCAGTGTGCATAATTTCACTTTCTTTTTCCCCAAAAGTGCTTTGTGTTTATGCAGTGGTCCTTTCCTGAAATTGCATGTGTGCTACGGGGGATAAAAATTTTGATGACTGTTTAGGACACTATCCATGTTTGACTAGCAAATGCCAGGAACAGATACAGGGCTTGTTGCTCAGAGGAACATGTTGTTTGCCTGTAGAAAGTCCCACTGGGTACACCGTTAGCATCTGACATGGTAGGGCAAATGCCTGGACTCAGTGGGATGAATTTCCAACATCCCTTTTAAAATAAGTATGGTAAAGTTTCTCCCACACATATGTGCTAGTTGTGTCCGACTCTGGGCTGGTGCTCATCTCTGTTTGTAAGCCGAAGAGACAACATTGTCTGAAGATGCTTCCGTGGTCACGTGGCCGGCATGACTAAATGCCAAGGAGCATGGAACACTGTTACCTTTCCCACCGAAGTGGAATCTATGTATCTACTAGCAGTATCAGGCTTTCAAACTGCTAGGTAGGCAAGAGCTGGGACAAAGCAGCAGGTGCTCGCCCTGTCACGAGGATTTGAAGTCCCAGCTGTTGGGAAATCAACAGCCCAGCAGCTCAACGGTTTAACCCACTGTGCCACTTGCATCCCTTTAAAATAAATACATATGTAATATTCTTCTTGGTGCTTTGATAAGAAAAGGCAAACAAAATAGACACAGCAGCTACTTTCTCCTTTACCTTGGAATTTTTCTGAGCCCCAGCTTAGCCTTTTTCCTTTCCTTTCAACAGGCATAAGTTAATGATCATTAACATGCCCATATTTACCTCTCCTATTCTGTATCTGAAACTCTTCTAGCAATTGCTCCTGTTTTCCTGAGAGAAGTCTTCTAATGGTTTTTTCTTTCAATTGCTGCATAAAAATTGCAAAGAAAAAAGTCTCATCCGTTACATTTCCAGGTGGGAAATATGTGCTTATTCACTAAAATGTATAAGACTTGTTAATCTGAATGTTGAGGGGGGTGCATATAATCATTTGAAGTATTGAGATTAAGCTAATTGCACTTGAATATCTAGCTCATTTTGAGGTTTTGTAAATAAACATGATTAGAAGAATAATTAATAAAATGTAAGCAGCTTTCTGTAACTTTCAAAACACAAACAGAAATTAATGATTTAGGGTTGATTCAGTTCTAAATTAACAACTTCATCTACAATTTATTTGGATAAGTGGGGACAGGCCTTACATTAAAGTAGCATATACCTCCCCTCCCCACAAACCCGGTACTGTAAAGTGAGCAGCTGGTGATGATTTTGGATGTTGTGGAAGGCCAGCAAATGGTTGTTTTGATTGATTATTGCTATACGGTCTTGCAAGGAGATGGGAAGCCACTTGAGGGGTTTTGGTGCACCAGCTCCAAATTTCAAATGGTTGAACCATCAAGGGTTTACTGTGACAAGAAGGTAAGGAGCAGCATGATTTGCCACTCTTGGGCTGTACCTGCCGGAAAACAGATGTGGGAGAATGCATTCCATATACATTGCCCTTATTGCAGCCTGGAATGCAGAGACTCAAAAACTCTTTGGAGGGGGCAGGGGTCGCACCAACTGTGCATCTTTCCTATGTATGAATGCAATGAAGGCTCAGGTAATTGCACAGAATTGGATGTCCTCTGAACGAGACACAATATCTATGGACTAACATTTGGTTTTGGAATAGCTTCATACCCAAGTATAAACTGAAGATAGTATAACTGCAAACAGATCTACTTTTTAAAAGCTACACAGATAACAGAATACTTTCTGAAGGCACTAATATTTACATATATTAGCAGATGAACCATAGCTTAGGAAAAGACCATCCAAGCCTCAGAGCTCTTCAAGGTTCTCCAGGAAGACTTATTTCAGATCCTTTTATTGAAGAACAGGACAAGTAAGCAACACGGCAGTTTGTCATGGCCCGAGCTTGAGGAATCATCTTCCAAAGAAAACCCATTTGAATCTTCACACACAATGACAGGAGAGGTTGAACCTTCCCTTCCCTGTGCACTTCATGTCACCCCTAGCAATCAAATGGGTGGAGAGGTGCATGATTTCTGTGGAAAAGACAGCATAAAGGGATGACTCTCCTCATATACTAGCTGACCCAGTTACATCCGGTGCCCAACAGCCCAACCACAAATTGTTGGCAGGCCGTGGGAAGTCCGTGCTGGGGAAGTTGGTGCACCTGTCATCTCGATGTGTCCTCTTCTCTAGCATAGTTTCAGCAGCAGCATACAGGGAGCCGAATTTTGTGAGGAGCGGCAGCACGGACTCCCACTCTGGGCTGCATAGTAAGTCACAAGGGCCACATTCAGGTTGCCAACACGTGTTATAAGCCATTGTAGGTGTATATGAAGATGTAGCTTCCATATGGCCTGAGGTGCCTGACCTTGCCTAATCCTGGAAGCTAAGCAGGACTGGACTGGGTTTGAACTGTTGCCAGCTTCTTCATAGAATGATACCAAAGGCATAGAGTGGTTATTAACTAAAATTATTTCTTGCCATTTAACATATGTCATCTAGTTGTGAGAAAGAAGGGGAATTGTAATAAATAGTAAGAAGATACGTGAAATCAACAAATCTTTACTAGTGAATGGGAGCATGTTTTGTGGGGAGGGAGAGAAAGGGATTAAATTTGAATTGATTTGGGCTCCTGTTTCTCACTGATAATTTAATGTCAATTGAGATCAAAGTGGTTTGAAAAAGATGCTACTTCTTTTAAGTCAAGCAGTAAACATGAGAGGGAGGGGTAATGCACATGTGCTTAAGGCAGGGAAAACAGTCTCCGAGCTATTAATAAAACATCGGACAGCACCTATAAATAATTGACAGTTGTCATCTAGCTGTTTCTTGGTTATTCATTGGTTGAGCGTTGGTCTTTTATATTGGTGCTATCTAATCTTGTTACATCACTTGCACTCCTCAACCCAAGCATTAATATGTCTGCTCTGACATGTGCTATAACCTGACTTCTCAGAGATATCACAGCCTGCTGAACTACACCAGTCAAGAGCAATGTGGTTGTCATTGGCAGACAGAAATACTGCAGCCAGACAGAGCAGTGTAAATAAGGAAAAGGCAAATCTTCAGGAGGGCATGATGAAATCACCATAATGAGAGAGAGAGAGAGAGAGAGAGAGAGAGAGAGAGAGAGAGAGAGAGAGATCTTTTCAATCACACCCACTGTACATCATTCCTGAATTAGAACAGTAATGCACTAAGTGGAGAGGCATCGTTCATCATGCCAACACCTGCATTCTTTTGATTATATATCACACAGCATCCGAGCAGGTGTGTGGGTCACAGAGAAGACATTTTTAGTAGATGACATGTACAGATTTTCTTTTTCTGATTTTAATGCTAGTTTTAAACACCTGTAGAGGTGGATGGCACAGCAACTGAGCCGAGAATATAATACAATCATATATAGCAAGATGTGATATATCTAATTGCCGTACCTTAATGATGTACAGACAATCTAAGGGCACAATTAACCAGCTTGATGCATTCATAAAAAAGGAAAAGATGAGAAAGAGGTGATGAAATATAAATGCTTGGAACATGAAACCTACAATAAATTTGTGATCAAAAATTATTATGCATCAACTGACAACACGAGTAACAGCCTTTAATAGTAGGGAAATTAAGTCTGGAATGCTGCATATTTGCTACACAATAGCAATAGGAATCCAATATAGCATTGATAATGGTTCAAGAAACTTTTATAATTAGTGTTTAGGAGAATACACTGTTTTCCAACCCCCGAACAACTCAACTGAGCACAAGTTTTCAATATGACTTACAAATTGGCAAGGGGCATAAAAGAGACAAATGAAAATAGTGGTTAAAAAGGCAATGGCAAGAGATCAAGCAGTGGGAACAAGAAGAATGAGGAGAAGGTTATTAGTAGCAGGGGTGGTTTGTGTTCTTGCTCAAACCTCTAATTATGACCGAGGAAGTGCTGCCATTTTAAATGACTGTTTCCAGAGATTTACAGCTTTGCTTTCAAATTTGCCTCTTGAGTGAAAAAAATTCTCATTCACATTCTCAGCTAATGGTGACTTACTAAGCATTTTCCTTAAGAGGTTTGCTTTAGAGAGACATCTAAGAAGGTGCTTCAGTAATGAAAAAGGTGATATTATTCCTTTAATCTGCATTATTTTTCCCAGGCTAAAATGCTGCTGATTTAGTCTAGAAAAAAGCAAAGCTAAGCAAAACAAAGCAAAGCGTGTCTGAGCAAGAATCTTGCCTTATCAGAATTAGGTCACGACAATCAAGGTAAAGCCAATTCTGCCATGAAGAATTTGGAGGAGAGGCAAGATCTGGCAGAGCTTAGCTCATTGAACTCATCACCAAAGCAACATCTTGACTGATTGTGAGCAATGTAAGTATTCTGCTTGACTGATTATAAACATGAGAGAAACAGGCATTCTCTTAGAAAACTAATGCAGCAACCTCAGTTCTTGGTCAAGCATATGTGTGAGAGGTAGGTCTGTGCCTTTAAAAGCTTCTGCTGGAATCTGTCAGATGTTCTATATTGATAGCCTTGTAATCAGCATATCTAAAAGGCAGCTCCTAGTATTCCATCATCCCGCTGCAATATTCTGTAACATCCTAAAGCAGTGGTGGTGAACTGATGGCATGCGTGTCACAGTGGGCATGCAAAGCCCTCTCTGTCGGCATGCGAGCCAAGTCACCCCAGCAGCTGAGCATTGGATAACAGTGCACAAAGGGGCCATTTGCATGCTCAGAAAGAAGTAGCCGCGCCAGGCAATGATGTCACAGGCCACGACTCATTAGCCGCGACTCACCCGAGCTTTTTCTTGGCCAGTTAGTGCGCTACCAAGGAGATGTATGTATGTTTGCTTGGACTGGCTGTGAGTTCTTTCTTTCTAAACTAAAACCTCCATTTTCAGGTTTTATTGTAGTGTTGGCACTTTGTGATAAATAAGTGGGTTTTGGGTTGTAGTTTGGGCACTTGGTCTCTAAAAGGTTCACCATCACTGGATTAGGGTTAGAAAAATGAGGTGTCCTGGCATGGTTTTGATGGTTGGAATATGTTTAGAATGGGCAGAAAGGATGGGCTGTGCAGAAAAAGCTACCCAAGGAAGGCTTTTTCAAAATCGCTCTCTTTTCAATTGAATTTTAACCCTATATTAGGGTTAGGAGAGTGCACCAGGGTAGGGTTAGGCCAGTGGTGGAGAACCTAAGGCACATGTGCCACAGCGGGTATGCACGTCAGCACATGAGCCAAGTTGACCCAGCATCGCCCCAGCAGCCGAGCATAGGAGCCATGTGCATGCTTGGAAAGGAGTGGTGGCACCAGGCAATGACATCACGAGCTGTGACTCATTAGCCATGACTCGTCCGAGCTTTCACATGGCTGGTCAGTGCACTGCCAAGGAGATAGATAGATAGATAGATAGATAGATTTGCTTGGACTGGCTGTGAGTTGTTTTTTCTAAACTAAAATCTCAGTTTTCAGGTTTTATTGTAGTGCAGGGCCGTCTTACCGCATGGGCCTGATGGGCTCTTGCCGGTGGGCCCCATACTAATCTGTGTATGTTAACCCTTGGAAAATTGGAAACTTCCAAAATTAACAGTAGTTGTAGTTGTTGTAGGGGCCCCAGTACACTGCTTTGCCCGGGGCCCATAATGCTCTTAAGATGGCCCTGTTGTAGTGTTGGCACTTTGCCATAAATAAGTACGTTTTGGGTTGCAGTTTGGGCACTCGGTCTCTAAAAGGTTCACTATCACTGTCCTCGAGTGACCAAGTAGTATAAGTTGGGTCCATATCGCTCAGCTAAGGTCATCACAGACTTTAAGCATGTGTAATATGTGCTTAGCCACTATCCACTGGTGTTCACATTGTTTTCTTCCATGATGAGAAAACAACTCTGGCCTCGATCCAAGTGTTTTCTCCCATGTCACTTAACTCTTAGGGCAGGCATGTCCAAAGTCCGGCCCGGGGACCAATTGCGGCCCGTTTTCAAATTTCGAGCACCCCACAGCCTCTTCTCCCTGCCGGCTCAGCCTGTCACTCATCCCCACCAACCGGCGTTTTTCCCTTCAACACACAGCGGTTCCCGTAGCTGTCCCTGCTGCCTCCTGCTCCTTCAAGACTGGTGGTTGTATTTCACCAGAAGATGGCAGTAGACCTGAGTCAGCACTCTCGCCACGTGACCCTTGTGACACAAGGCTTGTGTGCCCATTTCTAAAATGGCGACTGTAACTAAAAAAAGGAAAGTTGACAGCGAGGGCCGCCTCTTCCAGGACAAGTGGAAATTGGAGTATTTTTTTCACTGAAATATGAAACAATTGTGTCTGCCTAATTTGCCAAGAGACTGTGGCTGTTTTCAAGGAATTCAATATCAAGAGGCACTACCAGACGAAACATGCTACCTACAACAAGCTAACTGGGAACGAACGCAGCGAAAAATTGAAGGAACTGGAAGCTGCTTTAACGGCACAGCAGCGCATTTTCACAAGAGCCCGTGAGTCAAATGAAAATGCCACAAAGGCAAGCTACGAGTTGGCAACGCTGATTGCCAAGCACTGCAAACCTTTTACTGAGGGTGAATTTATTAAAGACTGCATGATGAAATGGTGGAGAAAATTTGTCCTGAGAAGAAGCAAGAGTTTGCCAATGTTTGCCTGGCTCGTAACACTGTGGTATGGAGAATTGAAGACGTTTCATCTGATATTAAGAGACAGAGGCAAAAGGAGTGGAGTTTGACTTTTTTTCATTAGCCTGCAACGAAAGCACGGATGCATCTGACACTACTCAGTTATTGATTTTTTTGAGAGGAGTGGACAATGACATGAACGTGAGTGAAGAGCTACTTGACCTCCAGAGCCTTAAGGACCAAACAAGAGGAACAGATTTATTTGTTTCTGTTTGTTCCGCCGTAGATGACATGAAACTACCGTGGAATAAAGTCACTGGGATTATTATGGATGGCACACCTGCCATGGATGGTGAGCAAAGTGGAATATCAACCCTAGTCTGTAACAAAGTCAGCGAAGAAGGAGGCAAAGCTATAAGACTCCACTGTATTATTCTCCAACAAGTTCTCTGTGCCAAACATCTGAAACATGATCATGTTATGAAACCAGTGATAAAGGCTATTAATTATATTTGCTCCAAAGCCCTGTGCCACTGCCAGTTTC
The DNA here is from genome assembly GCF_004798865.1 of Varanus komodoensis. Lineage (NCBI taxonomy): Eukaryota > Metazoa > Chordata > Lepidosauria > Squamata > Varanidae > Varanus > Varanus komodoensis. The sequence goes on along the minus strand of NW_025336087.1, from coordinate 44,722,883 downwards.
AACAGTTTCTACTCGACATCCAGGCTGAATACGGAGATGTTGTGTATCACAATGAGGTAAGATGGCTCAGTCGGGGGTCTGTACTGCAGCGCTTCTACTCTCTTAGGGAGGAAATGGGACAATTCTTGGCAAAAAAGGGACAACTGATGCCAGAGCTATCTGATCCTGTTTGGCTGGCTGATTTTGGATTTTTAGTTGACATAAAACGACATCTGAACGTGCTGAACATGAGACTTCAGGGGCAAAATGCAGTGGTAAGCCAACTGTATTCACATATCAAAGCCTTTGAGACCAAGCTGCTACTTTTCCAAAGGCACCTGTCACAAGCGCAGCCCAAAACCACACATTTCCCATTGCTGCAGGAAATAATGACCAGTTTTCCACAGAACAATATGAGTGCGCAGATAAGGAGGTATGAAGCAGACATCTCATCTCTGGCTGAGGAGTTTCAACAGAGCTTTCGGGATTTTGCAGCTATTGAAAAGGAGATCACGCTTTTTCATCTCCTTTCTCTGTGGACCCTGATGACGCTCCAGACCACCTGCAGCTGGAGCTCATTGAGCTGCAGTGTGACGCCGAGTGTCGCAGTCGGCACCAATGGCTCCCTCTTGTCAACTTTTACCGCCAGCTGGATAAAGACAGGTTCCAAGAGATTCGAACATTTGCTAAGAAAATGCTGAGCTTGTTTGGTTCGACATACTTGTGCGAGAAGACATTCTCAGTTATGAACATTAACAAGAACCGCATGAGGATGAGACTAAGTGACTTTCACCTGTGTGACATCGTGCGCATCAAAACCACTGTTTTTGAGCCAGACCTGGCCTATATAATGCAGTCGAGATCTCAGTATCACCCTTCACATTAGTGCAGTTAAGTTATTTGTTTAGTCTTTCATAAAATAGTTCATTTGCATTTAATGTTAATGGTTCAAAGAATGTCAGGCTGAATGGTCGGCCCCCACACATTTTCACCTCACCAAATCTGGCCCTCCTTGCAAAAAGTTTGGACACCCCTGTCTTAGGGGGAAAAGGAAGCACTACACTTGCATACACCATTGTAAGCAGAATCTGTCTGATTTGCACTGACAAAAGACAGTATTTTCTGTCCTAGTATATAGAGGTATATCTTCTGGGACAGTATTTAAACCTTCTATCCACATTTGTAATAATAATGAGCATTTTGTGAGTGATTAAGAATATTCCATTCTGGCTGGTGTGGAAAGCAAATGACATAACAGGGATATCCCTCAGATCTGTCTTCTCCTGGTGTTTGGTTAGGACCTTCAGCTCTTGTCCATAGGATCCCAACCTCCTTTTGGAGGTAGGTGTTCTCATTAACAAGGTTATCAGCCATCATAGTTCTTGTGTCTGTCCTCCAGGTCACACAGTGCCCACTCTTTCTGAAGAGGTAACTTAGCTGGAGCTATAGGATGAGAGAATGAGGAACTGCTTCTCCGGAGAATTCAATGACTACATTCCCCTTAAATAGATTTATTTATTTCATGTCTATGTGGCCCAGTGGCCATAAAGCCTAGCTCTTAAAAACAGTCAAAAATAAAATGCATATAAAATGTAAATGTTTAAAACTACAAGATAAAATAGAATTAAAAGCTAGAGTAAGACCAAAGCAGTACAAAGGTTTAAACTACAGTACAGGATTTAGAACAGACTGAAATTAAAATTCCTGGAAAAACAAGAAGGTCTTCACTTGGCACTAGAATAAGGACTGGGGAGTTCATTCCACAGCTGGGGCGCCACAACAGAGAAGGCCCCTCTCTTAGGATCCACCGCCAGGCTTGCCTTGGCAAGAGTTCCTGCCAAAGGAACCACTGAGGATGATCTGGGAATGGGAGCCTACATGAGATGGGGATGATCTAGGAATGGGAAGGATAATCCTCCAACTAACCTGGGCCAAAGCTTTTTAAGACATAGAATATTAATACCACCTCCTTGAATCAGGCCTGGACAGGATTGACAGTCAGTGCAGATCATAAAACACTGGCCTAATATGATCACACTGGCCACATGGTCCACGTGAGCAATCTTGCTGCCCTGTTTTGGACCGGTTTAAGTTTCCAGTCCATTTCCAGTCCCATGTATAATGCATTGTAGTAATCTAATTGAGGGGTTCCCACAGCATGGGTAACTCTGTCCAGATAAGGATGTAGTTGCTATATCAGTCAAAGCTGCCAAAAAATGTTCTGTGCCATCAAATCCACTGGTGCACCTAAGGACAATGCTGGATCCAAGAGGTCTCCCAAACTGATTTGGGGGCAGGGACAAGCTCCTCCAAAACAGGCTGAATATCTGGATAGGTAAATCACCTGCTCCATCTACCTCCACCTTGTGTAGACTGAGTCTTCATTTATTCACCCTCATCCAGTCCATCACTGTGCCTAGGCACTGATTCAGAACATCCGCTGCCTCTCCTGGGTTTGATGAAAAGGAGACATAGAGTGGAGCAACAGCTCTATATTGATGTCACCTCAGCCGACACCTCTGGATCACCTCCCTCAGCGGTTTCATGTAGTGGGAGTTGGAATACATTGGCACAAAGGCACCTTACTCCAAATGGGAAGTGATCTTAAGAGTTTCTTGCATGGCGTTACTCATACACTCAAACCATTCCTCCAACTGGTAAGGTTGCCAGCATCAATGTAATCTAGTGCTGCACCAATTTTGATGAGGGATCAGGCAAATCAGAGGCTGAACAACCTCTAGGAATGGAAATTCTAGAAGGGAACTCAGCCAGCCGAACTCAGGAGAAATTTCCTGAGCAGAAAGACCTAACAAGAACATGAATACCCAAAGTTGTAAGCTTTGGAAGTGAGAGTTCTGGCTACTGGCATCCTCAGATGCTTAGAATGAAATTTTCCTCCCCCATCCAAATGTCAGATGCATTTTGATTATCCAATTTAGCAAGCCTGTCATTCATACTGTGTGAATGAGTCACATGAAGTGGTCGATGGGCGGGTAGGTTGGCAGTGATGAGTTTACAAAGGAGATTCTCACAGCTTGCGGTCAGTCAGCTGGGAAGAAACTCAAAGCCCGACGTGAGAATGCTGCTCAGCAGCGGTCGTTATACTCAGCTATGCTGGAAGCTACCATCTTCCTTGGAACTCTAGAGGCTGTGGCTAATTGCTGCATTTTTAAATCTGTCCTTTCCCCCAGAAGGCTCAGGCTGGCCTACAAATAGTCCAGTCAGTGATATTGGAGATCATGGTGGTTCTCCATCTCATCACTCATCTCACACCTGATGCCTGTTCACACTTGTGATTGTTGCTTGCTCTGCATAAATGACACAATTGCACAGGTCAAGCAGCGATCAAACATGACATTTGTTCAGTTTTCCTCAAATGTGCATGAAGTTCGTTCATAAACTAACATGGGCTGATTCAGTTAACAGGAAAATCTGTGCAAAAATCAAACTGGGAACTGTGCACAGATTGAACATGTGCGTATGTCTGGCAATTCGTTGGCATTGTTGATTGGCACATGTTCACATTCACAGTCGTGTTTTGTCCATTGCAAGTTTTGTTCATGTTTGCATGTTTTACAAGGAAGAACAAACTTCTCATATATCTCTAGGGTAGCATAATCATTTATCCTTTCTGTTCCTGAGTTTCACAATGTACTTGTAGGGTACGTTAGGCTGCCAAGTACAAGTGAGCTTCATGGATGATCAGAGATCTGAACCTGAGTCTCCCTAGTCTCAGTTCATCTCTTCACCTGCTCAAATAGTGGCTTTTCTGGCCTTACTAACATACTGGGAGGTACAACAGTCACATGGACATTGTTCACATGACCTCTGCGTAAACAGTATGACAATCTTACAGGATAGAAACATTCATGTTGATCAACTGATAGAAACAGAAGTGAAATGGAAATCAGCTTTTGCTGAGGGTCTACTCAGGTGTAATTAGAGTCAGGAATCATTGACTTGGCTCCTAAGATACAGGAATAGAAGGGAAAGTTTCCATCCCTTCCTCCCCATGGCAGTTACTTTATGAAAAGTCTCTCCAGTACCCACCATAAATATGGGATTGTAATTCCCATAATCCTTGACCACTGGTCATGTTCAGTAGGGCAGATGGAAATTGTGGCCTTAAACATCTGGAAGACACTAGTATGCCTGCCGCTGATCCAGAGGGCCTCTCCTGAACTTTGTGAGATGTGGTTTGCTGCTATGAGAGGGGGAAATGCATTCCCCATCTCACATTGTTCGAGAGAGGCCTTTCATCCTCTAAAAAGCTTTTTTAGAGTGCACAGGTGTTTGCAGAGAGGAGCAATGGGAATCTTTCCTTACATAAAGCGGCTTACATTCATTGGTCTTAAGCTCCAAGTCATTGAATTTACTATATAGCATGTCAACATATTTTATTAAAAATACATAACATACAAGCCACTTTTCAGCACTTTGTGAAGTAATTTAGCAAAGCCATGTGCTTATTTTTAACTAACACTAATTCCTGAACTACTCTAATGTATATGTACACTGTATTTGCCTGCACTTTGGATAAAACCAATCAATTGATGCAAAAAATTAGCAGGCATTTTATGGCACAACTGATAATGAATTATAACTGGTGCTGCTGTTGCTGTGTCTAAAAAAATACCACTGGATCTTCTTTAAAAATACATTACATTGTTCCTGGCCATGACACTACATTACAAAATGTTCCACATTAAACGTTTATAATATATAACATTTCCTGAGGCACCTCTATCTCCTGGTTTACACAAAATGCTATTTTAACACAACAATTTTTATCCATCTCTATAGCAGCCGCAGTAAAGACCTTTGTTGTGTCTAACCTCTTAGGACTGATTCCTACCCCCTCCCTTCTGTAAATCTATCATCAGAGGAGGCGCCATGCTATACATCTCATAATATAGAAATTCTCTAAGGTCTTGAAAGATCTATTTCTCAGGATACTGTGGCCAGCCACAGCCAACCTCCCTGCTTGATGGATGGGATGTTTGTGCTAACAAACAGCACCAAGGAGTTCTACCCAGCAGCCGGCTGCTAGTCATTCCCTACCAGGCATTTCAGCAATGAACCCAAAAGCCATTTTTCTGGGCCCAAGGAGAACTGCATTGTGGTTGCTAAGTAACTCGAGCATGGGCAGGTAGTGTTGAGCCATGACTAACCAAAGGTCAGGCCATCTCCAGAAGAAAGGAGGGCTACACTCTATGCCTGCAGTCCATTACTTCTCCAGTGATCTCATGTAAGCAAGACACATTCCTAATTAAGTGGAACATGCATTTACAGAGCTGGCACCCAAATTCCATCTACCCTCAGAGATGTCATTACTCAGGATCCTCTGGAGAAAATGAGTTGTTCGTTACAACCTGGGTTTATATGTCTGAGCAATGGGCACAAGTGCAATAGACATTTGTGGCTTGCTATCCACAGGGATTTCCACCTGAGACAGCAGGGCTGTACTGCTGAGTTAATGGGCCAAATCCAGACCACATGATTTATGTGTTTTTCCCTGCATATAAGACCATAACGGGAGCTGTTCTGGATCAAACCAGAGATTGGATCAGATCCAGCAGGGTGCAACATGGCAGCCATTCACATGGGCCAACCAGATGCCCAAGGAAAGCCCACAAGCAGGATATGAACATAATAGCAGTCTCCTGCTCGAGGTACCCAGAAACACACAACCATGGATAGAGAACATAATATGCAGCCATCACAGCTAGTGGCTTCTGATAACATTATCCTCCATGCCTCTGCTTGATCACCTGCTTGATCAAACTATCTAAGGTCATCTCCTATATCTTGTAACAGCGCATTTCATAGTTTTTGTGTGAAGACCATATTGTGTGAGAAGACACTGGTTTATCTGTCCTGCATCTCCTACCATCCAGCTTCATTGGGTGACTGGATTCTTGCACTTTGAAAAAAAACCCCATAGTATTCATTTGCTCTACAGCATGTATAATATTATATACAAGTACTATGTCCCTGCCCAGTTCCTTTCAGCTAAGTGAAAAAGACTTGATCTCTCTTCACAGGTGATTTGCTCCATCCACTTGGTAATACTGGTTGCCCCTTTTATCCAATTTACAATATGCACTTTGTGGTACGATGACCAAAATGGTACACAATATTCCAAAAGTGATCGTACATAGATTTGTATACAGGCACTCTTACACTGGCAGATTTATTTTTGATTGCTATCAACCCCAACGTGGAATTTGCATTTTTCATAGCATAGTGACACACACGGTGTCAGTATTTTTTAAGCTGTCCACCAAAATCCCAAGATCTCTATCACTGCCAGCTGAGACCTCATCAGACAGACTTGAAGCATTAGGCAAATAGCTTTCATGTGCCATTTCCAGGTCAATGGGGTGGGGAAGTCACAGGGCTGGTGCCACTGCTGGTTACAGTGCTGAACTGGGGATGTGGGACATCCAAGTTCTAGTTCCTGCTTGGCCATGGAGCCACCCGGTGACTTGGGGCCAGCCACAGACTCTCAGCCCAACCTACCTCACATGGATGTTGTTGTGAGGATATAATTAAGCTATATAGGCTTCCTTGGGATCCTCACAAGAGGAAAGAAGGTGGGCTCTAAAAGCGAAGTAGCAGTAGTGATAAATATTTATTTATTTATTTATTTATTTATCGGTTTATATCCTGCCTTTTTCCTGCACAGGGCTCAAGGCAGCTCACATCATTCTCCTCCTCCATCTTATCCCCACAACAACAACCCTGTGAGGTAGGTTGGGCTGAGAGTCTGTGACTGGCCCAAAGTCACCCAGTTGGCTCTATGGCTGAGTGGGGACTAGAACCCAGTTCGTCTGAGTCCCAGTCCCATGCTCTTAACCACTACACCACACTGTTATATTATAACAATATAATAATATGTTGGTTCCATAGTGTGTCCACAGACCCAGTGGAGTCTCTAAAGAAATTCCGTGGGTGGCGGCCAATATCTATAAATTTGCCTTGGTGTAATGGCAGGCTTAAGATTTTAATGTAAAATTTCCCAGCACGTTTATTTTTACATACTAGCACATTGCAATTAAAAACATGTGAAAACTATTCAGAGAGAAAGAACAGTTTGCACAAATGCTACCCTGATGACATGCAAATACATGCAAATAATATTTGGGGATGCTGAATCTGACAGCCCAACTCAGAATATAGAGCTTGTTACAGCCTCTGCATATGCAACAAGAAGAGAACCTATTATGCACTGTAGCATCAGTAGGATGTTTCCTTGGAGGATTTGATTAAACCACATTACCAATTATCACAGTTATTACGCTAGCAAGGGCTGCTTTTCACCTTGCTTTTGAAAGAGATGGTATCATGAGAAAAGATGTGCTGCTTCCGGAGCTGTATCTGAACTGTAACTCAACATATTCAGAAGCCCAGGTGAGCCACAGTCCAAAAGGAACATGTTCCCTTTCCCATTTATCTGGGGTGATGGGGAATGGTGGGAGCTGTAGTCCAAGCGGGACAAACCGTGTCACTGCAATTCCTGAGAAAAATTGTCTAGCTGTTGTTGTGAGGAACGGTCACCACTTGAGGAATGGTCACCAGGTGGAAATGGGTAGACACTCCGGAGAGTATCTTAAGGTGATAAAGTTTCTCCCATAGAATGGACAAGTAGGTCCACCACCAGCAAGGGAGAGATGTAGGGTGCATCCTGTTAAAGAGGACCCTGGACTTAGCAAGACACAAATGCACAACTGGCCACAATTAACTAGGAAATCCTTAACTGAGAGTTTTGATTGGCTTCCTTCCTGTGTTAAACTTTCTGCAGTTGTGTGTTCCCATATCACATGTGCCCAGCTACAGGGGAAATTAAAATAAAGCTATGCTCACTAAGGACAGTGTAGCATGCTTTTGAAAGTTTGTGTGCTAATATATCCCTCGCACTAATTTAGGAAGCAAGGCATAGAAAGAGACAAAATTATCTTGCCAAGATAAGGCTCCACATGTGGTGACTGAGAGCCAAATTAAAGTGGGAAGTCAGCCATGTGGTACCCTACATGGGTAATCATTTTTCTCACGCTGGGTGTAGCTTTTGCATGGGACCTGGCCTTCCCTGGTGCAGTGTGCACATCTCCATTGCATAGCACGGGTCAAGGGTTTCCTCGGTGTATGTGGATATTGGTTCTAAAGTCATTGGCTTTCCTTTCCCAAGATTGTTGAAACTACCCAGTCAGCAAGGGATTATCCAGCATCTTTCTGCCACTCTAGCAAAAAGGATGGAATCCTCAAAAAATACTCGGGTTCATATCAGACCAGAGCCATTGCATTTCAAGATGCAAGGAAGGGGAAGAGGGAGTGAGAGAGAAAGGTTTTCTCATTTTTTCCCTCTTCGTGTGTCATCTTTTCCTTTTGACCTCTACCATTTCTAAAGATCGTGGCTCTTGTTAACTTTTTATAACGTGTGAAACTCTTTTGCCTCCTTAAAAGAGAACCCAAGAGGGGAAACACAATTTGACCCTACGGCCAGTTCAGAGGCTGTACTTCAGGCATCACAGCTGACTTGTTCCATCAGGTTCAGACACCAAAGGATGTACATCCGAAAACTTCTCTTTGTCCAGAAACCCACTTACTTGCCCTGTCATAGTTCAGCTGGAAATTAGTTACTCTACTCCATCCAAAGATGCAGGGGAAGGGAAATTTTGCAGGTAATGCTATCTTTACAGTATTGAATGAGTGTAGGGATAACATGGCTTAAAGCGAAAGTTGTGTGGCTATTTATTGGGTTAATCAGGTCAAGGCGACCCATCACATAGAACTTCATTAAACATTATCTTTCACAACAAATAAATAAATAAATAGGTGTGTATCTGAGCTCGCTAGGGAGGGGCAGCCAAGAAGATGCTCCAGCACAAGCAAGCATCCCCAGCAACCTACTTTGTGTGTTGACTTTCTGTTTGCGAGATATATAGTCAGCATTTCTAATGAATCTGCTGGAAGCGGCTGGAATATTATGATTTATAGCACCTTCCCACTCTCTATCATAGCATTTTATTAGATGGATGGGAAGCCAGTAGTAATGAGGTTAGGAATGAGAAAACATCCATCAAGCTCAGCTACGTCTTCTCCGGAAAGGCAACACGCTCTCTCGTATGTCACAGGCAGTGATCTGGGTCAGGATGATATAAAATGCGTGATTAAAACCAAGCGTTTGACACCAGATAATAGGCATCCAGTTAAAAAATAGCTCCAGTATTCCCGACTTTTAATTAAGCCCCACTCGTAAATATGCACCGTGGTAAATATACAGCAGAATGGGGCTTGTTTATATTCCCCCACATAACAATTACCTCCAGAACGGACCCTTTATTTCACTACATGATGTTATTATACAGGATAGGGTCGAAAATACAAATGCTAAGTCAGTGATGTCAAGCCGGCACACAGATGGATGCCTTGCTCCCATGTTGCTATTATCAATCTAAAATAAAATGCTCTTAATCACCCACAACAATCCTTCACTGCACTTCTGATTGCATCCATAATAATGGGGAGAAATGCAGGCCTCTTAAATGCTGAAATATCCTCACAGACTGTGGTTTCACTTTCACTCCCCTATTACATTGGACTCATTTGGATGTTCTTCATAAACTTCAACATCGTATAGAATATTTTGCATAAGTGGGGAATCTTCAGTCTTCAATAGAATTATTTTCAAGCAAGCCTCATTGATTTCAATAGCAGAGGTTTCAAGTTTGGGCAGAGAGATTCCCATTACTTTCAATGGGTAGACATAGAGTAGTGATTAAAAACTAGGAACTGGACGGTCTTCCTTTTCAAACCACAAAGATGCTGAACAATTTTAAGCAAGCTATTGCTACTTGGTATTAGCTCTCTTCCTTCCCTTGCCAGATGCCATGTCTATATTCCAAAGGGAAGACAACCACCAATAGGATAGCCAAAAAGGACACAGACTTGCATCAAAGGTACACACATGATTTACATCATCATCATCATCATCATCATCATCATCAGTTAATTTCTATACCACCCAATAGCCAAAGCTCTCTTGACAGTTTTCAGCCTGCAAAGATGCAAATTTAGAAATAATTACTATAATTTAAATAGAAATATCAACACAGTGGGGAAGATTTAAGACAGCAACAAGGAGACTCAGCCTCCCTATCCAGGTGTTGACTGGTGTCTGACAACTTCAAGGATTTTTCCTCTTATCCTTTATCTTTTCCACAGGCATGGATTCTGCAGTCCTTCCAACAGATGAATATTCTCTGGCAGCCCTTCAAATAAAGCTTCCTCAAATAAAATTACAATTAAGTATAGGCCTATTTTCAGAATTGTAAGTACAGTTATTGAGACAATATATACACTGCATATTTTGAATGGTTGTGAAAAGCACTTTATGAAAGTAAATACTTCAGCATGTGAATTCTATTGACATCAAATAAAGAGCACACAATTGGTGAGATCTCAGAGTCAAACTACACATTACACAGATCATATTGTTGAAGCCTGTTTGCTTTCATTTTAATTTTTATTCTAGTCTAATTACATGCAAACTCAGTTCAGAGCAGGACCACCATACTCCAGCAGAGGAAGATTAAATCTCCCATCACCACCATTCTTGTCCCCCAATCCCAAAAATCCTAAGTGATTAACAAAACAAAGCTAACCTCCACTGATGCCAACAAACACTTTTTTCTTGTATTAAAGTGCCAACCTTGGTTGGTACCCAGGATAATGTGGAAAGTCCCCATGGACTGAGGAAGCTCTCCCCTTCACAAAGTTGCTCTTTGTAGTGGGAGAAAGGGATAATGAAAGGGATGGAGCTAGTATGCTCTCCTCCCTTATGTGTTTAGTTCCTTTTCACTCAACAACCGAAGAAGGCTTTTGTGTCTCTCATGAGAAGCCAACTCCATGCCTGCACTTCCATCAAACCCCTCTTTGCACAGCTCTTCCTTCATCCAACCTTTCTTTAGTTTTCCCACCCTTAGCTTATCTGTTTCATACCAGCTATCCTGTGCCACTTATGATTTAAGCCAAAATGAAAGCATTTTCCAGAAAACCTCTTATCTTAGAGGGCATCACCTGAGCCCCAGATAGATTTCTGTCATCAGAAAGTGGAAAAAGATAGCACCTTTGGGGACTCTCTCCTCTCTGACTGACTACTGGCAGAAAAGGCAACAATCCTAGCATAATGTTTCCATAGTACATAGCATAGCTGTATCTATATATTTTTAAATTGCTGGTTTACCTTTCTCTGGGCTTGTCTACCTTGAAGAGGATTTTTGAACAGAGAAAAATAAAGGAAGAGGTGATGCAGATATCATAAGCTCTAGAATAAACAAATATATAAAAATAACATGGTAATTTAATGATGAAATACCAGAAAGAATGAATTTCATCAGCAAGCATATACTTGTGGCGTTGCCAGGTGCCAGTTGCAAGTCCTCCAGTGCAATTATTTTAAATACATATTTTAAATTATAGTAATAAGTGCAACTTGACAACTGAACAGTTGAACAAGTTACAGCAGTGCCTACTTATTATGCTTTCCATTGCTTAGACAAGACGCAAAAGCAGCTGCTGGCCTGATGGATATGTTACAGTGCGTTGCATTCTCTGACCTAGACTCATCAGTCATTTTCAGGGTAAACTAGGCTGTGTTTATCATGTCAGACTCACAGGGGTCATCAGTGTCACTTCCAACAGCCATGCAAAAGGAAGTATTGCTGTCTGTGAAACAGAAGGAAACAATCAAGAAGAAAGACAATGTCATGTCAGCCCTATTAAGGACTGTTATTCAGCAATACAAAGGAATGTCTTGGGGAGTTTTCAAAATTGCCAGTAAGAACTTTCGCCCTATTCTTACCCTTTCTCTTTTTAAATTTCCGTGGAACAGGGAACATTTAAACATTTCAGAGTTCAGTTTTGTTTATTAATCAAGAGATACAAGGGATGGAAAATGTCTCTGTTCATTTCCACTCCGGTGAACGTTATGTGTGACATATGAAAAGACGTGCTGTACTTGAAGCGAATGATCAATAATTGCTTCCATAGAGATGTACACCGACGAGGCAGGTAATCTTCTCTACTAGTTGGAGGAGACGGTAGCCATCTTCACAGCAGGAGGTCTCATTTCGTGGTAATGGAAATCAGATGAATTAGTGGCGATATCATCAAAGAAGTTGGGGTGATGATGGTTTCGTTGCTTTTCTCACAATGACTCTCCAGAGGAGAAACATAATATTCCATCATAATAGCAATGCATTTCTGTACTGTTGCACTTGCAGCCACGACTCACGTCCACTTCCTTCTGAAGTACCAACCTACCCACCAATCCCATGCTGCCACATTGCCCCTTGCTATCCAAGACGCTAAACCCTGGCCTGAAACAAATGGACCAATTATGTCCAGTACAAAAGTTCTATCTAGTGGTTATCCTATCTTTTCTTGAACAAATCCAAAAGGATTCAGTCCTTATTTTTAAACTTATTTCAATTTATATGTTTTTAAAACCCACCTTTAATAAATAAAAATACGTTTACAAGTTGCATGCTAACAAGACAATATAAATTCACCATTTTTCCAACTCTTTTGAGACAGGAACATCTTTTCTTTGGAGCCTTGTATTTCAAAGTCTACATGACATCCAGCAGTGCAAAATAGCGGCCATTCAGGGAGTTTTCACATGTCTTTCTCAATTCCATTTACTTTGCATTGTACTCTGCCTTATATCTCAAGTAGTATCACATTTCCAAACAGTGACTGATGATCTTCTAGGCCAGTGGTGGGAAAGGTGAAGTCTATGGGCAGTGTGTGGTCCCTGGTGCCCCCACTCAGTGCTGCCTTTACTGTCCCTGCTGCCTCCTCAAATCTCGAAAGAATCTGCATTGTGTTACTGGATGTGATTTACTAGCTTTAAATATGTCATTTTTACGCTACTTCTTTTAGGGCCTTTCTCTAGCAAACAAGGGATAGATACGATTGACGAAATCGTTAGATAGTCGTTCATGCTGCAAGTGACAACCAACCCATCTGACATGAGATAATTCAGGCTGCAGTGAGGAATGGTGTTTCTGTGATTTCTGTAGCTGCTCATTTAAGGGGAAGTCCTTTAACACAAGAGAAATATACTTTACTTGATACACATCTCATTAGCCAATCCTATAATGTCTACTGAAAAGCAAAGCACATTGTGTTCAGTGGAACTTATTGACAGGTAAGTGTAATGAACCACCTTTGGTCCAGAACCAACTTACATTCTGAGTTCAGAATCATATTTGTGTACCAGCCTGAAAGCGCAACTAATCCGGCAGGCATGAGAGGTAGGGACCCCCACTTTTAGACCTCTGTGCCAACTGATTGCTACAGGACTGTCAGATCAGAGTTTGAGACCTGCCTGCTTTGTCAGAATTAGGCTTCAGCCTGTTTCAGTCCAGATTCTAGGTGTAGGGTTGACAGTGCTACGTAGCCTGATAGAATAACCTGCCTGAGGAGCGGCATCCAGAAGTGACACTTCTGCCCTTCCAACCTGATGCCTTCCAGGGTTTGGACCACAGCTCCTAGCATATCTCACCATTAGTCTTGTTGGCTAGCACCAATGGGAGCTGTAGTCCAAGACCTGAAAGATAAAAGAGTGAGGAAGGCAGGGATAGATGAAGGCCAGAACTGGTGCTGAAAAATGCAACAATGATTTCTGTTTAAAGCAGTGGCACTAGCAGGGAGGGGGAGAGTACAGAGCACCATTTTGGCTCTGCTTCAGGCCACCAAATGACTCAGGAAAGCACTGCTCAGGTAACAGATAAGTAAAGAGAGATATAATGAAGTAGCAACACACTCCAGATCTCTGGATGATCTCTTCCAGCAGCTTCAGAATAGCATAGAACCATGTGAGATGTTGTAAGCCAAGGGTAAACAATCTGACACTCTCCAGATGAGTTGGACTAAATTCTCATGGTCCCTGACCACTGGCAATGCTAACTCTGCATAGGAGAATTGCAGTGCAAAAAGTCTAGAGGCACCCGGTTGCCCATCCTTGCTGTAAATCCATGGCCAAGATGTGTAGCCATCACAGCCTTCCAGAGGTAACCACACAGGTAGGACCAGAAACACTGGGTGGGCTTCCACCCAACAGCCACCCATCATGGCAACAAAGAGGATGGAGAAGAGGTGGGGTATTGGGCTGGCAGCATGGATAGGTGTCCTCTTGAGCTGGTGGCATGGATGACTGCTCCACTCTGTGCCACCACCTGGTCCTTAGGGCAGCAGTGTAAAGCCAAGCTGTTATCTGTGCTTCTGGCTGGAGAGGTCTCCACTCAAGCCGGCCGAGCTCATAACTGCTCCACACTACACATGGGATGGTAGCGGGTGGTGAAGCAGTCATCCATGCAGTTGGCTCAGGAGGAGATGCGCCAGCTGGCTCTCCCACCACTAGCACTGGTATTCTGTGCTGCTGAGGCAGGCAAAGGCAGGGATGCAGTCCTGGTGGCTGGCTCTAGAGAAGACCTCTGCTGCAGGCTGCCGCCAACAGGGCTTGTGGCAGCACCAGACAAAAGAAACCAGAGAAGTTTCTGACAGCCACCACAAGGAGTTGCTTCAGGGGCGGCTGTCAGCACCACTCGCTGGCCAGTTGCTGCCAAGGGCAGCAACAGGATTTCACTACTCTTGTCCAGTGGCTCACTTGCTGCATGACTTGATTCATGATGAGTTATGTCATCTGGGTTCAGACAACTTAACAACCCATTTTGCAACAAGCAAACCCTGAAACAAACCATGATAAGAAGCAATCATTGCGCACAATAAGTGGATTTGCACAGTACAATAACCAACCAATGACAATCCACAATTGTCGGTTGTTGGGCCACACAAACCCGGTGACTGGGACTGTGTACTGGCTTGCTGGTTCTGGAATGCCCTTCCCAAGAAGGTCAGTTTGGTCCCTACTTTCATGTGATTATGGCTATGTGTAAAGGTCTCTTATGTGGTCATCCCTTTTGCCTGATAGCTATCAGAGTGTTTAAATAAATAAATAAATAAATAAATAAATAAATAAATAAATAAATAAAAGAGTGCACCTAGATTGATTTATTTTTAATCTCCTTATTTTATAAAAGAGATAAACAGATTGATGGCCTGTGGGATCAAGTATTTTTACTAGAACTCTGAGAGAGTTTGGTGCAAAAAGTGCACACTTTGAATTTGAGAATTCAGAGCGTGGAGATTTGTTCTGAGTGCCAGAAAAGATAGAGCTCACATTCTTTTGGCACACAAAAATCCAGTCCTGGTTACCTGGTTAATGTTCTTCCTTTCAGTAGCACAATTTAGAATCGCAAAGGCAGTCATTTTTTCAGAATCTCTGAGTGTCCAATAAATTAAATCATGAAACCAATGCTAGTTAAACAACTGCTGCACTCAGCCAAGGTTCCACTGATACAGTGGGTTTCAACCTTTCCACACCTGGGGCCTGGCAAAAACAGGAAAACCACCTTGGGGACCACTGAGACAGAAACAAAAAGCACCATACACATAATACAGTATTCTCTGCATTAGTTTTCAAACACAATGCCGAGAAGAGAAGAGAAGAGAAGAGAAGAGAAGAGAAGAGAAGAGAAGAAGTAAAATCTCCAAAACAACCAGAAACCAACCAACAAAAAAATGCCAAGAAAAGAAAATACTAAAATGGGCGCAGCGTGGCTGCCATCGAGTTGTCTCTTCCCTCTTTGCCCCCCTCTCCATGGCACCAGTGGACCCCCCACAAACACGATGCCAACCAAGGAAGAGGTGGTGGAGCAGATCCAGCCCCACGCTGGTCTGCGGCGAGTGGGATGCAGGCCTCCCCCTCCATATGGACCAGCAGGAAATCTCCTGTGATCCAGTGCAAAAAGATAGGGACGTTTTTAAGAAATATACAAGGGTTCTTCAAAAAGTTTCTGCACTTTTAAAAACTCTATTAAGAATTTCAAAATCAAATTTCATCACTTGTCTACATAGTCACCTTCCTCTGCGATACATTTTTCCCAGCATCGTACCAACTTTTTAATGCCATCAGCAAAAACTAAGTAAAATATATTTATATAATATCAAATATAAAAGTGCAGACACTTTTTAAAGCCCTCTCGTGATGATAATGATGATGATGTTCCAAGGGATGGTGTATTTACATTAAATGATAATTGCCCCTTTATTATCATTTTATTTTCTGTAACTGCTCCTACCTGAAGGTTAAATTACTTTTCAATTCACCAACTTATTTTCCACAACATAATTTGTCCAGAATCAACTGATAGTCCATGAAATTTTCCTTTGAGAAAGCAGAACATGAACTGAAATATAATTCAACTATTGCATTTAATTGCTACTGGAAAGCAAGATGTGTATTTTGCATCTTGAGGACTCTATTCTATATGGCTTTTTTGGAGCCAAGTCTTTTTATTTACTGGAAATTAAGCTATGGTTACTTTTTAAATTTTGCTATGCTCAGTAAGTTGAAAGACATAAAACTCTGTTCCTAGTGAAAGAATTCTGTTCACCTTGAATGTTCGCCTAATGTTTCCAGCTCTCAGAGCTGGGCGTGTTGTACAATTTTCAGTTCGCTCTTTTTGATGTAACTGTGTTCCCAGCCAAGCTTTCTCCTGTTGGTATCATGCTACAGATCCAATATGGATGGGCTAAACCAATAGGCCATGTTCCCACTTGCACTGAATCAACACACTGTAGTAACAAATCTGTCCAGCTGTGATTTATGTCTATCCAAATGTACTCTAGCTACTTTGAAGAATACATCCGTTCTGGGCAGCCGCATATCATGCTGACAGCTACTTGAGGAAAAGTTTTTCCTGGCCTCAGATGTAGTAATTGAACCCAAAGCAGGTAAGTATCTCTATGAAAACAAGTTCACCAAATCCTAAATAGGGATGCTCAAGGAGTTTGCTCAGTCTGCATTTTAAAGAAAAGCGGCTGTATCAGCTCTTCCTGGACTAATGCACAGATTGGAATATAGTTGTTCTTCTGTTTTTGCACTTTGCCCAATTTTGCAGTGATCTTCTTGGCTTAAAAAGGTACCAAAATGTGCATTTAATATACTGTATTTATAAATACTTTAAGACAAAATAGCTTTAAGATTCAAAAATACATACTGAAATACATTTTTTTCATTTTTAAAAAAGGTGCCTATTCTTACCGGAACATCATAGAACAACTTATAAATAAACACATGCAATGTGATGCCTCATAGAAACAGGGTGATCCATCAGTATTCCAAAATCGGGTCTTCAGTTCAAGTTGTGGCTAAGCACCAACCACCCAATCTGTTGACTGTGTCATTCAGGCCTGAGAAACCACTCAGGATCTGCATTCCGGTGGTGGGAGTGGCCGAGCGAAAATGGGGTGGGCCCAAAAATCCCTCAAATGATTTTGTAATTTGTCCATAACTGAGCCTTAGGAAAGGCATTTCAACCATTTAGAATTGGGGGAAAGTGCTTACAAGCTGCAAAACCGCCAAACAATTAAAGACTGGGAAAAAGGGACAAAGCCATGGCCTTCAGGACAGATTGGGCCCCCAGATTTGTCTCCAACTTGGGTACCTGAAAGTTAGCTTTTTCTTTACTGAGGACAAACATGCATGTCCCAGTTTGGATTGGGATAAGTACATGCAGTTAGAATTAAGCTTATCTTCCACCATTCCCCGGAGAATTTTTTTTTAAGTTAAAAATGGTCTATTGGCTTCAGTGAAAGATTCTTCCTACAATTTTAACCATCCTCTTGAGGTGGAGAAACGATAAGGGAGGCTTAATTCTCCAGTTTAGGTACACAGTGGCCCTCAGCCGAATCAAAGCTACTTGCATGTACACTAGAATAAAGAAAAGACTAACCCTCCGTGAATCTACACTATATCCTACCCTAAAAGGGTTAAGGGGAAGAACAAAATGGTAAAACTGAGAAGCACCCCTCTTCTCCAAAGCAGAACACTAAACTCTAGAATGCACGTGAATCCAAAAGTTGAAAAAGGCCAAAAAGAGATATCCTATGATGAAACCATCTCCAAAGATACCTTTCCTTTTATATATATATATATATATATATATATATAGAGAGAGAGAGAGAGAGAGAGAGAGAGAGAGAGAGAGAGAGAGCACGAATCTGGAGGGCAAATATTTAAAAGTAACCAGACTTTTCAATCTAGGTAAACTGATGACAATTCCACCTGGATGGCCTTTCACAAATATCTGAATCTCTAAGAAAAAATTCTAGATAGGCTAGACATGCACATGGGAAGCTGGAGTCAGACTAGATGGCCCAGGAGACCCCTTCTGACTCGCTCAGTTTCTATGTTTCTAGATACTTTTGAAGATGGCCATTTAGCAGAATGAATCCTGTAATGATGTTGGGTACTAGGACTTTTGCTTCAGCAGCAATGAGGTGTGGTGGAGTCAGATTATACAAATAGCTGGCAAAAGAATTGATAGCGTAGCCCTTTTACTGGTGGTCACAAATACTGAAGACTCCTTTCTCAAGGTTGCCTAGAAGTGCCTTTATTCAGACAACTGTCATGGCAGAGCCAACACCAGAAACGGGCAAGGTTAGATAGCTGTTAGAACCCCTGCCATCTCATGCACCCCTTTGGCAACCTGCTTTCCTGCCACATCTAGCACCCCACCACTAACTGCTGAAGCCCACTTTAAGTTTAAATCACCACTTTAGCTTCATTTAAAACCATTCTTTCTAATTGGGCCTACATGGCTCTATCCTAAGGAGTGGTCTGTTACTAGTCTCTTCGGTAACCAAGGTTTTTTTCTGCCAGTTCAATATGCTTTAAACATATATTTAAGGAAAATTAATGAATATTTTATATTCTGGATTCCCCAGCCACCAAGCCATTCTGTTTGATGACTGTTGTTTGCTCGTTGACACATATTCACAAGGTATCCGAAACTCTTCTGTTCAGTCTGAGTTCAAAGTAGCTCTTCTCCAATGGCGAGTACAAAGTTCACCATGCAGTTGTTTAAAAGAGAATTGTGTGACTCTGTTCCTATTTATTGTGGCAGGAGCTGAAAATACAAATTGACCCATCTTTTTTTGGGTGGGGTGGGGTGGGGTGGGGGAGGAATTTGAACATCTAGAGAGAGGCCTGAATTTCACAGATGTAACTGCTTTAGCCTTTGCTGAGGAAAGAGAGCAGTTTCTCTTGAGTAAGAGAGTTGAAATGTAAGATGGAATGCTTGCGGTCACCTTGACCCTTGAAACAAGTGATTTATTATCTCAGCATTTATTACACAACCGTTTCAGAGGAATAAATTATAGCTTCTATTGCTGAATTAATACTGCTGTGACATAGCTGCAGTTGTATACACTTTTGTCAACATCTTTTGCACAATGCTTATCAAGCAAAATGTGAGAATATTAGCAAAGGTAAATTTAATGCCTTAAGTAAAGGTCATTATTACCACCTACCGGTAACACAACTTTTAGTAGTATAACAGACTGTTTACTTAGTACTAGTGTTGAGCTCAGCTCCTGCTGGGGGACATGAATATGTAGGCTTTTGAATGAGAACAGGTGCGAGTGAAAACGATCCATATCTTATTCAGATACAATCTAAAATAGCTATAAAGCATGTCCATGACCTTATTTCACCGAGCTGGTTTCCCTGCCAGGGTTTTCTGGGTGTGAATCTAATCTACTCACATTATGATGGCGAAAGCTGAAAATAAAGGCTGACTGACTTCTGGGTGGTGTTAATGCTTTGGCATTTAAGCAAGGATAATTTATAGACAGGCACTCTATCATTATCACTGTAGACAGTCTATATTCAGCAACCTGCGTGCTGCCCCCCACCATGCCTTTGTAACTTGGTAAGAATTTTAAAGAGAGCTGAGCTCTATCTGGTAGGCAGAACAGCTTTAGCTAAGTGAATACGATGCGGTAGCTTCTGCCAACAAACACACATGCAATCATATAGCTGATATTTTTAAGAGGTCAGAGGACAATTGTTTACTAATTACATTATCATCCTGTCATTCTTCCGAGGGATTCAGTTGTTCATAGACTTGTCGAAGAGTAGGAAGGGATCAAGAGCTCCATCAGGTCCAACCCTTTGCTCAGTGCAGGACACCAAGTGAAACCATCCTTCTCGGATGGCTTTCTAGTTGCATCTTGAATGAGTCTAGTGTGGGAAAGCCCACAGCTTCCCTAGGTAATTGGTTCCACTGTTGTACTGCCCTAATAGTCAGGAAATTTTTCCTGATATCTAGCCAGAATCTGGCCTCCTGTAACTTGTGTCCATTATTCTGCATCCTGTTCTCTGGGATGATTGAGAAGAGATCCTGTCCTTCCTCTTTGTGACTGCCTTTCAAGTACTTGTGGAGTGCTATCATATCTCGCCTCTGTCTTCCCTTCTCAAGGCTAAACATGCCCAGTTCTTTTAAGCTCTTCTCACAGGGCTTTGTTTCCAGTCCTTCCTCTGAACCCTTTCAAGTTTGTCTGAAATTGTGGTATCCAGACCTAGACACAGCTTTTCAGATGAGGTCTAATCAGTGCTAAGTAGAGGAAAACTGGCACTTCACATGATTTGGAAATGATACTGCTATTAAGGCACCCGAAAATAGCATTTGCCCCATTTACAGCCACATCAAGCTGCTGACTCATATTCAGCTTGTGATCTACAACAATTCCAAGATCCTTCTCACTTGCAGCAATATTGAGCCAAGCATTTCCCAGGATGCATTTGCTTTCTTTTCCTAGATGCAGAACTCATTATTTCTCTGTACTGATTTGCATTTTGTTTTCGCCCAGAGCTCCAACCTATCGAGATCAACTTGGACCCTGTTCCTGTTTTCCAGGAGATTAGCTACCCCACCCAGTTTTCTGTCACCTGTAAATATGATAAGTGTTCCCTGTAGCTCCTCATCCAAATCATTAATAAAATGTTGAAGAGCATTGGGCCCAGGACTGAACTCTGTGGTACCCCCACTTGTTACTTTTTCCCGGTTTGAGAAGGTGCCATTGATGAACACTCAGTCTGATTCTGTACCCAACTCTGAATCCACCTGATATTGTTCTATCCTGCTCACCTTTAGCTATTTTGCTAATCAGGATATCATGGGGCACTCTGCCAAAAGCATTGCTGAATTCAAGGTATGTTATGTTCACAGCATTCCCATAGTCCATCCAGGAGGTTACCCATCAAAAAGCAAAGTCAGATTAATCTGGTAGGATTAGGGTTCAAAGAAATCCAGGCACTCATTTCATTCACACAAAAGCCCAGAGAAGTAGAAGAGAGTGAAACTTAATAGGGTTTCACAAGTTCCCAGTATATTCACATGGCCAGTGTATGGATGGTCAACCAGGACCATGCCTATTGGCCCCACTTAAAGTCTCTGAGCCCTAGGGCCAGAAATCCATGAATTCATCAAACTTTCAGGCAGGAGAGCCTATGCACTCACATCTGCAAGCATGTGGGCTTCTCCACCCATTTGGGAACCCAGAATATGCAGGATTTGGGGTTCAGCAGAGAAGTTAGGTGCATAAAGCTGAGCATGTGTGGAATTTTTCTTTCAGAATGTTTGACTGGAAGTATAGTTGTTAGGGTGGACTTGAGCGGCTTCAGCCCCTCCCACGCAGTCATTATAAGTACAGAAGCCAATGCGCAAACAACCTTCATGGTGGAACTTCACGAAGACTGCAGCTATTCCCAGTAGTCTGCCACAGGATCTACTCTACTACACAGGATGGATTCTTCCTCATCCTCCATCTGTCTGTGTGTAATTAGGCCAAAAGAATTCTGTTCATTTATGTTGAGATTTCTCAAGGAAAACTGAAGTCCATGTTTACTGTTTTCTCATATCTCCTTTGGTGTACTCAGACAAAATAACATGCAGTGGATATCAGAGTTTCATTTTGTGTGGACTAGCATGTGAGGATGCATGCAGCCCCTGAACCTCAAGGTCATTCCCAATATTAGACAGGATGAAGCCGCTACCTCAAGGTGTCAAATGCTGGGAGGTGAGGGATGGTGGCTGGCAAAGTATTCCAGCAGCATTACTATAGTCCATCCAGGAGGTGTTCCAGGTGTTCCTTCCAAGGAGTTAGCATTAGGCCTGCCCTGTGTGCCCTAAGCTACTCAGTGCTCTCAGATGTTGTGGAGGACACTATCCCTTTAGCAGTGTGGGAGTAAAATGCATCCAGCAACCTTGTTGACTTCTGTATGCAGTATGGGATAGTGGTACCATCTCGCCTTCGTCTCAAGCAGCAAACATTCTTGGGGCAGCCCTGCTGAACCTGGAGGTTGCATATTGCCATCTTGAAAAGTAGTCATTCCACATCCAATGAAGGCTTCCTTTAGCGTGCTAGTGAGTTCCTCAGAACTGTGGCTGCTTTGCATATTTGCTATAACGGATGTAAAACAGCTGTCTGAATACAAAAGAACACATCCATAACTCATTTTGTTCACAGCAGTGCACACAATAGCATGAACCCTTTGCTACTCAGCGAGACTTCGGTTAAGTGTCACCGTCCTGACAAAACTTCTCTCTCAGCCATTGTGTTTACTACCTTAGCACAGAGAAGTTAAACAGTGGAGTACATTGGTGTATAAGCTCTTCAACCATTGAAATATTGAATTCTGATCTTTAATAAACCAAGCCTGATTTGCTGCACTGCTTCTGTTTGCTTAGTTAAGCTCCACTGGCATAAGCAAAGGTTCACATAATTTAATCAGATTGCCTTTTTCATTTTATTTTTTTATTAATACAATGAGCAGGCACTGAGCAGAGTGATTTCTTGAAGTTCTTACAAGTATAACATTATTTCCTTATTTGGCCCAGATCCATGGCTGATGGGAAGCAGCAATAAAATGTACAAGGGAGTTATATAACCACCAGTGGAGATCCTGCTCTTTGGTAGATTCTTCATTTTTGGAGGCACCATTCACTCTTGGGTGACTGCTTCCTCACAGCATAATTCCACTCCACTGAGACAAGTAGCTGCGTCCCATAGGCCTGCATGGGTAGGAACTAACGTGTTCATCCAAAGAGGGCAACCACATTATGGAAAGGATGTACACAGTCCAACATCTACCTAGAACTGATATCAAAAGTAATGCTCATGAATGAATGAGGCAGTTGGCAGAAATTGACAGCAGGTTTTTTTTTTTTTCAGTATTGTAATGCCTGACTCACTTGGTGTCACATGATGCTCACCCCAACCTTCCTTCACCTGCTATTTCAGCCAATATATCTTGGATTTCTTCTGACCGTTTATATCATTGCTTCTTTTATATCTGTCATGTCTTCTCGGTGTACAAATGTGTGCAAAACGTGTGCTTGAGGAGTGATTCCAGTAGGCTGCTGGGCTGCAGGGGTACAGGAAGAGAAAGTGTCCTCTCAGGGCATTGTCAAAATGGTGTCAACTGGGAGATCTTTCCATTGTTTTCCTGCCTTCCTTGTTCCTGTCCCCAACCATGGCTTCTTCCTCTTTATGACCTGCAAGTGCCCCTCCCTTCTCCTCCCAAAAACTGCGGTGTCTTTTCGATCTGTCCTTTGTTCTCTTGCTCAAGACTCAATTAGCTCAAGCACATGCCCACTCAGCATTCAGTGACCTTATTCTCAATGAAATCACTATTGTCTTCAGTGCTGCTAACTTGTGGGAAAAGTCACATGAGAGGGGATTGCATTTGCTTGCTTTGAGGTAAAAGGGAATAAGGGTACTGATCCCACTGGCTTCACCCCTTGGGATGACAGGAGCAAACCGCCCCCACCTTATAATATTTGCATCCACTCATTAGGTCCAATAACAATGTCTTCCCTAACTTGTGCCTTCTCGACACATTTGGACTGCAACACCCAGAATTCCCAGTCCTTGGCCCTGCTGAATGGGAATTCTGGGAGTTGTGGTCCAAATGCCTCTGAAGCCCACTAGCTTGGGAAAGGCTGCAATAGTGCGTACAGGGATGGTGCAATAATTACCTAACAAGTCTACTATTATAGGCCAAAAAGTGGGCATCTCTGTCATGAGAAGCCTTTATTAACATTTGCCATGCTTGTATTTTCCCTTTTATCAGAGGTTTGTACTTTTGCCTAAGGGAAGCATATTTATTAGTCAAAAGGTCTGAATTGGAATACCTATACTTATGAAAGAGACTTGCCCCTGTCTTTTGGCATGTTTATACTCATTGTCAAACCACCATTAGATGCTTGATTTTCCTTTAGCTATTTTTCTTCCAATTAAATCTCAATTTTAATAGCAATCTATCAGTCAGAGTATTAAATAGATTTATGGCCTCAGAAGCAGGAGTAGCTGAGAGGATTGCAGCATGGTGGCCATTAGGTCCTCCGTATGAAGGAAGTGCGTTATGGCTGCTGTCAAAGCTGGTGTCCACTTAATTCTCTTGCCAGGAGTTACACCTAGATCTTCATCAGAGACATGTTAGGTTTGGGGGTAAGATTTGTTATGTTTGGACCATGCTAGTATAATTGTTAAAGTAAGATGATCACTTTCAGTATTAAAACCAACTGCAAACCCAGTGACGTGCCTATATGCAACGTGAGAAATTGCATCATAGTCAATCAGGCCACCTCCAAAATTAGTGTACATTCCCCAGGTCAATCACCATCTGCTCTACTGTTTAAAATGATCAACTCTTACAAACAGGGCTAAGGAAAACCCCAGATAATTCTATCTAATATCCTTGGAATATTGAGAGAAACCACATTCTAGATAAACATCTGACTCCAGAATCTGTTCATAGCAGTTGTACAAGCTCACATCACCAATGCCAATGGGAGCACTGAAATCTCCTGCAAAAATAAATACAGTGTCAGGATATGATAGTTCAAGTGATTCAGTATAATTCTCTATTATAACTACTAGGTGGATCCAAAATTGGCTGCTAAATCAGACACAAAGAGTGCTCATCAACAACACCTTCTCAAACTGGAAGAAGGTAACTAGTGCAGTGTTGCAAGGTTCAGTCCTGGGCCCAGTGCTCTTCAACATCTTTATTAATGATTTAGATGAGGAAGTACAAGGAAAGATAATCAAATTTGCAGATGATGCAAAACTGGATGGAATAGTGAACACCCTAGAAGACAGAATGAAGATCCAGGGCTATCTTGATAAACTTGAACAATGGGCTGAAAACAACAGAAGGAGATTCAATAAGGACAAGTGCCAAGTCCTCCACCTACGAATAAGAAACCAAAATCATTGATACAAGATGGGGAACACATGGCTCAACAGAACTCAAAACGGAAAAGACCTTGGAGTAATTGTGAATAACAGGCTAAATATGAGCCAACAATGCGATGCAGCTGCCAAAATGGCAAATGCTAGATGGGGATTCATTAATAAAAGTATTACTTTCAAATTATGAGAAGTAGTAGTTCCCCTATATTCCTCACTAGTCAGACACCATCTGTGTTCAGTTCTGAGCACCAAGATTTAAGAAAGAAGCAAAAAAAATAGAGCCCAGAGGAGGGCAACAAAAATGATCCAGGGTTTGGAAACTGCCCTGTGAGGAAAGCCTGAGAGAACTGCGTAGGTTCAGCCTTGCGAAGAGAAGACAGAGAGGGGGGGACATGATATCCTTCTATAAGTACCTCAAAGGCTGTCACAAAGAGGAAGGTCAAGATCTCTTCTTGCTGATACCAGAATGTAGGAAAAGTTTCCTCAGTGTCAGAGCAATAGGACAGTGGAACCAGTTGGCTAGAGAGGTGGTGGGTTCTCCCAAACTAGAAACATTCAAAAAGAAACTGGACAGCCATCTGAGTAGCAAATGATGGTGTCCTGCAACAGCAGAAGGTTGAACCCAATGGCCTTCATGGCCCTTTCCAACTCTACTATTCTATGATTCTATGACTTGACCCATATTCTCCCTTTTTGAGGCAAGTAGAGGTTTAATGAAATGACTGAAATTAAAAAATGGAAGCACATCTTTTTCAACTAGTTGAGTCTTCCTTTTCATGGTTGGAGTGGAGAACCTGTGGCTCCTAAAAGTTAGGAGAATTCTCTTGCAGCATCCATTGTCAATCAGACCTGGACTGATATCATATCCATGACTCTAGTGATGGGATCTAAACACAGTTTTAGATGGTGCTTAGCCCAAAAGGTAGAACCCCACAAGATCTCAGCACTAGGCTATTTGCATGAGCAGGCATTCTTGCTTCTTTACCTCTCACTAAACTATTCAGCAACACATAATTAGGCTTGCTCTGCCCCTCCTTAGGTTGTGTTACTGGAGGCATAAGGTTTTCATTGGAGCTTATAATCCAAATGAACCAGCTTCTTAGCAATGAAATCTAAACACTCGAAGACAGTTTGGACTGTCAGGCTAGTCCACACACAACTCCCCTCCAGCAGGTCCACGGTTCTGCCTGGCAGTCTCTGTTTGAAAGTTGAAGGAGTATTACTTTTATTAGCTTTGTCCTTCATTTTAAGTCCAGAGAATGTTTGCTTGGCTATTTTTGTGCACAGAGGAGGAGTGAGACAGTTCTGTAGGGGGATTGTGGCTTCTTCGGAAAGCAAAACATGATTGTCCGTGCTGCTCTCTTTGAATGTTGCTGGCTCTGAATCTCTGTCCTTATCAGGACACCTGTGTCTTTTTACTCCTTGCATCTCACTTCCCATGATTAAGTTCAAACACTCTATCAAAAAGCAATTCTTGTTCCAAATAGAGAGTTCCAAATAGATATGGTTTTTGTTTTGTTTTCTTTTGCTCTGGTACCTTCTAAGGAGATAATGGAATGTCCGGGGCAAAGGAGAAGGAGCTCAGGAAATCCAAACATGCACACACTGCTGCTTGTGCCGCCATCTTTTCCCCTCATCCATTTGGTCACATTCTCACATGGAACAGGAAGAGGTGTGCTACCTTGTCCTTTGCTCCAGGTGACAAAACACTTGATGGAATAGGATCAGAGGAGCAAGGAAATGAGCTCCAACCAGAGGCAGCTGAAGACATGAAGGAAACAAGGCTGGGCACGAGGCTTCTTCCTCCCTAAAGCTTCTTCAGCTTTCTCCAGCAGTGTTCCCATGCTCCCCATTCCCTTTCATCTTGCTTCATGCTCTCACCAGATTGGCTCTCGCTCTGTCCTCCTCACAAGTCAGTCTGCTCTCTCACTCAAGTCACTAATGACATTTTACAGAGTTGCAGTAAATAATTCAGTGCCAGCGTTAATAATGCACATCAGAGGAAGAAAGGAATTAAGAGGGATAGCCAAAAGGGAGAAGATAAGTGTTCAGCAAGGATATGAAACAAAGCTGAGAGATAAAGAAAAGTTTCCTCCTGACAGCAGGAGTCACCCCCCCCATCCCCCAGAATGGTGTCAATGTAATGAAATTGCCAGATGGAGAGGAAAGACACCCTTGCTATCTATGCAGAAAAGGCAGAAGCATTAAAAAAATAAAACCAGACATTTCTAAAGGATGCCCTGAAATGAAGTGCTTGGTGAGTAACGGAATGATGCTAACTCCATAGCTTTCGTTGTGTGAATATTTTCATAATTGCAAATAGCAGCTGTGGAGGTGAGCCAACAAGATCAGGACCATAAGCAGATGACAAGAAGGAGTTTATTGTTTTCCCTTCCCACTGTTCCCATTATTAGGGCAACTTTCACTGGGACGATGCCACAAAAGAAAAGGGTTAACCCGGCTGTACCCAACCTGATGCCCCCCAGATATGTTGGGACCACCACTCCCATAATTCTCAGCCAGCCATTGGCCATACTGGACAGGTTGGGGGAGGCTGAATTGAACCTTTCCCCTTGTATGCAGGCGCCCTGCAAATGCAAAAGCATGCACACAACTTAAAGTAGTTTGACCTTAAATGAGCCCAATTCTAACATTGTCCCTGAAATAACAAAGAAATAGTTTGATATGATACATATACTCTATTCAATATCCAATGTAGATTTCTTTATGTCATAATGAAGTATTTTAACTGGTGGTTTCAAATATTTTCCTGCATGTTAAGGGTATCTTATAAAGTAGCATTGCAATGGGAGATTCATGGATTTTTTGTTCAGCATAATTTACAGTATGTTCTGTCATAACTGCATGCAGAACTCAGGTGCCTTTGCACTTAAGTATACTGTTATATAATGGTTTTTCAAAAGAAAATTCTGTGGATCTCACTAGGACTCACTTCCAGATAACTCTGCATGGGATCTCATCCTTAATGACTCCTTCATTCTTTCACTGCAATTTGCCATGATTCAGTCAGATGCAGCCAATGCATGTTCCCTAAACAAAGCACGATTCAGGGCCTAGTTCAGGACAGCCATTGGGAATTAGCATAAGCCATTATGTCAAGCAAATATTTAATGTATCATCCTTCCTGTTAGAGAGGTCTCTTTTTCCCACACACATGAAGCTTTCTTTAAACATTCCATCGTATTCACAAACAATCTTTGTTGGGAATTTTTAGATGTTAGTGCCTTCTTCCCCTGGGGAAACAACAGTACTGCACCACATGTGAACTCATGACATAAGACGTGACATGACTTAGTCCCTTGAAGTCAGTTGGCTGGTTGGCAAGTTGATGCCATTCCCGTAATGCATGCATTTCTGGCAAAGAACTGGCTGCCTGGGTGTGCATTATATTTGGCACAGTGGTGGCCACACGCAAGCTGGTTGCACATCTGCATTTCTCTGAGCTGGGGAGGAATGATCAGAGGGGATCAGAGACAACAAATACAGGAAGAGGAGCCACTGGTCCCTCAGTCAGTCTGTTGGTTGTTTACACTTAGTTATCATGATCTGGTGGGTAATTTTTCTTGCTCTTCCCCATCCAAGAGACAATTAGCTATTGAGCAAGCAAAGAACATCCTAGTAAATAATGATCTGATAAGAGCAAGGCATCCAAATATGGAGGATCCAGACTTTCCATTTATATTAGGGATGGTTTGTGTTGTAAAGCATACGAAGTTTTAAACCTGTATTTAAAGGCATTTTACTGTATTTTTGAACTTGAATTTGTCCTGCCATTTTTCCTTTCATTTTAGATTATGGAGTTTGATCTAGCCTTATCCAGGAACAGAAAAAAGGAGGCTCCTTGTTCAGTGGACTTAGTAATTCTGAGCAGGCCTAGATTATTACTGTCCAGAATTAAAAAGAATTCCATATGCCATTGATCTTAATAGTTTTCATCTAATTTTTATTTTGGTTTTCATTTTACTCAAATGGTCCTCTTATTCAAGAAATACAATTTTCTTACAATGGATGAACTCCAATATCTTAGCAATTGAATGTTGCTTGACTGAAGAGATGTACCCAGTTGATGGCTATGGGCAAAGGCTGTACTCCAGCCCTTACCTGAGATGGCTCAGTGGAAAGCATATCCTCAAACTCAGTTCCAAGATCTTCCAATAGTTCTGTAGTAACTGTGAGTATCATAAACATGTCTAGTGTTGCACTTACTGCTGCTCCTCTTCCTCTGAAGACAGATGCCTGGGTGTCTTCAGGGCACATCACCCTATCTTCTGCATGGAGGTCCAGCTCCAACCACATTTCCCTTGGGAAACACTTTAGACCACTTCTTAAATGGCTATGCCCAAATCAATAGTTTTCTGAAGCATCTCATGGTTCATGGTGTGTGGCTGCTGGCATGGTTTCTTTTCCCACAGCAAAAGGAAAGTATCTTGTACTGGAGGAATATATTGTTGGTGAACTTGTCCCCAAGGGAGGGAAGGCTGATTGCTGGGGACGAAGAGAAGGACAACCTAGATATACTGCTAGGTCAAGAGGCGACACTTTTTGGTGTGGACCCACATCTGTGAGTCTGAAGACAGAGCTCTACACAACTGGAGCACACTGAAGATGATTGACCATGCAGTGTAGGGCTCAGCACAGCCTTTTGAGGTAGGACACTGGCAGCAGTTCACAGTCTACTACTGGCCTGTGGGTGGCTCAAGAGAATCTCACTGCCAGGTTAGCAGGTGTTCCATCCCTTCAGCCCAGCAAGCTCATCACAGAATGGCATTGCATGTAGCTCAGCTCCTGAGGGCCTGTTGCGAGTTGCGATCTCCTTAAGCCTTTCCTTCAGCCTATGCACGGCTCTTTGCACTGTGCAGGGCCAAAAGGGTAACTCACATACCTGCGCAGAAGAACAAATAGTCCCATCCAGTGGTCTAGAGGTACTGATGGGCTTCTGGGCTTATCCATACATTTGTGAATCTGCCATGTTCAGCCACTCCAGAAATGTGTCCAAATTCTCACACACCGTTTCTCTCCGTCTGGAGCCTTGGATGAATTGTGAGCCAACTCCTGTGATGCTTGTGTGGTGAGATCTTGCAGCAAAGACTCCTTGTCCATATCCTCTAAGGGTTCCGTGGGGACACAGTGAAAACAAAGGACTCTGGACAGCAATTTTGCTGCCTGGAACTGTGTAAGAACCTGCACTGACATTTTCTGGATTGAATACTAGGTCGTCATACAGGATGGCCTTTAAGAGGGAGCACAGATTAGGAGGCAGGTGCCTAGGAGGACTCAGCTATCAACCGTGGGAACATTTTCACCAAAAAGCAGTTGGTGTTAAAATTGGCACGGATGTGAAGTAGTTTTGCACACAGTATCAAGATAAGGGATTGTACAGCCTGAAGCATCAAATGACAGCATTCCGCCGCCCCCCACTCCCATGGCGTTTAGTATTTTTTTCCCAGTGAGTGCTTTGGGAGGTGGAGTGAGGGCAACTTGAAGGCACGGCAGAAGCTGGCAGGATAAGAAGCTCCTTCAAGGTTCCTGGCTCGCAAAAGCAAGGCAGAACGTGTGAGGTGGCAAAACGCTGTGGTAAGAGACTGCCCAGGAAGAGTGCAGGCTGCTGCAGCGCAACAAGTTGCCAGGCAGACGGGAAAGGAAGATTCCTTGTGAAGGGTGTCTTTGGACGGTCTCATCCAGAGCTTCAGAGGCTCATTTCAAGTAGCCACAGCAAAATCAATTTCGCTGGTTGGGAAGACCCAACAGCCCACCGAGGGTCTAACAAGTCCGAGTGCAAGCCGTCAGTTGTCAGGGTGGCACGCTGCCAGAGGGACAAAAAGTCACCCTGCGGCAAACAATCTGAATGCGGGTGACATAGCAGCCTATCAGGGGCAGGTATGCCCATTACATTCGGCTATGAATATTTTAATGCCATTCAAAACTCTCCATATGCAATCAAGTTCTTGCTGCCTGTCACCTGGAGAAGAGCCCTTTAATTAATTTGTGACACTGCTTTTATTTTGTCACATTTTTCCTTTTGTTTTCCTCCTTCCTTCCTTCCTTCTTCCAGAAAAAGGTTCAGAGTGGGTGGGGTGGGGAGTTTCCAGTAATTGCATTTCAATCCCAAGTCATTACAGAACAAGACTTCAGCACCAGCAGGAAAGGTTAAATATTTTTAAAATGCAAACAAGATGAATCTTTAAAAAGCTTCCAAAGAGTCTTGGAGCCATAAAGCCCTTTTACCATCCATTGGCAGTTCCCTTAACAAAAGATGCTCTTAAGTTATGCAGGCTTCTCATTTGTCAGTTCAGAGATTTCTCTGTCTCCTCGGCTGTGCTTGCTGTATAATTTAAGGTGACTCATTGTACAGGAAAGTTCACCTTCCATTATAATGTTTTCTTTAGTAAGCACTCTTCTGCAAGTGCTGTAGTGTAAACATGAGTAGCTACGAATACGAACATTTATTAAATACTGATGAATATTTCAATACCTAAGGGAGAGCAATTCACAGCTCAATCATTCAGGCCATTTTAAGTGCAGCACAGGACAATTCCACTACATCTTCCATTAATATTTTATTGCCCATTTTATTCTGTTTACCTTTTTGGTTAATATATAATTTAAGCCTCTTCTACCAAAAAAGGAGGGGGTAGAAGAGAAGAGAAAGAAGAGAACAACTGTTAGTCTGCTTTTAACAAATCTCTGGTGAGAGCTTCCATTTCATTTAAAATTCATTGCAAAGAATTGTATTTAATACTGGTAACACAAACCTCAGGTATTCAAGTCAAGCTTGGAAGCAAATGTTGTACAACAGTCCACACTTTTCCTTGGACCAAAGAGACGTCGCTCTGTGATTAGCAACCGTTTCATCAGCCGAAGCCGTGAAGGTGGATTACATCATGATCTGGGCTAAGGTGGCACTCCAACCTGTGGTGGAACGCTGTGACTCAACCCAGGGAGAGGGAGCCCTTCTAACCCAGTCACACGGATCCCATTGCACAGCACGGCGCAATTATCTCAGCATCTTCTCTCTGGTGCACAACTTGTGCAACCATTAAAGGAATGAAGATAAGTTTAAGAAGGGGATGTTCTTTGTCTTCTGTGGTACAAATAGGTCAGATTTAAGCAAAATACAGAGAAATATTCATTAGATTGCACAGCATTCAAATACATGTTTGTTTGTTAATTTTACTTTATTTCTCAATAACAGAGGCTCTCTGGGTGGTTTAGAGCATACAAAATGCAATATAAAATAGAAACAGAAATGCAAACATCATAAAAGATTACAACATTTAAGACAAATATTTAAAAGCTACAATAGCTTAATCATAAGACTGACCTGTTTTAAGCATCCAGCAAAGCCTCAATAGAATAGTAACTAATTAAATGCCCTGTGGCAGAGGACAGTCTTAACCTGGTGCTAATGTTACACAGACCTCTAGCCTTTGGGCTTTATAGTTTTACACTCTGTACCAGCTGAGTGAAGGCAAGAATGTATAATCCAGCCTATTATATGAGACCCTGGAAGCCTCTGATTGTTGTAGCAATCAATGTATGGAGAACATTGCAACAGAGGCAAAAAGCAAAAGCCCGTTTCTAGTTCCCAAAGATCTATTAATGGATTATCAGGATTAACCCTGAGCATTAACTTTGTCTCCAGTCTGAATAGTCAACTTCATAATACTAAGGTGAGACCAGAGAATGGTGACTAGTCAAATAATTTAGATTTGGATTGACTATTTTTAAAATCCTTTCTGTCATGGCCTACCATGATGGTAGTACATGGCATGCTGAGACACCCTCATGACATTCCTAGGAAGCCAACTTCTTTGCTAGCCCGTTTTGCGTGCATAAAGGGTGCAAATTACATCTTTCCCTGCTCTTCTTCACCTCCTGGTGAACGAATGAACAGCAAAAACTTAAGACTATAAACCCTATTCAGGTGCTTTCCTGCTTGCAAGTAAGACCAAACTGTGTAGGGGTGTGTAGGCCTACATATAAGCCCAGTCCCGCATACTCAGCACCTGAGTAGATGGACCAAGGTCCACGTAGAGCTCTGTATGTATCTTCAGCTGAATGCGCTTCTAGAGCCCTGCACAGACCTTTGTGCATCTATATGGAAGTCAGGCATGCAGGGATGTTGCAGACAGAGCCTGTGTTGGGCCCTGTATGGATGCAGGCAAATGCCTGGAGAGGTCTTCTGTCGTCTGAACTGCCTTATATGCACATGACATGTTATGGGATCCAGAGAACACCTTGTATGAATGGAAGGCCCATCTGCTCGTGTAAATCGGATTTCTCAGCTTTTGGAAATCACCATCACTAGCTGTAGCAACCTGCACTGCATTCCACACCATTACATAGGACCTCAGACCCCCAACAAGCAGCTTTTCAGAATGGTTATTATTATTCTGCTATGAAGCTCACCAAGTGACTGTGGTCCCGTCAGCTGACTCTCAACCTAACCTACTTCACAGGACTGTTGAAAGGAGCAGGACAATTGAGCAAGCCACCTTAGTCTTCTTGCTGGAAAAAAGTCATAAAATATCGTACAATAAAATGAATAAGTAAATAAAAATGACAAATATGCAATCCAGCTATATTGTTAATGTAATTGTCAACGCAGGAGTGTCAGAGTTAAGGCATAAGAAGCTTCTAAAATCAAGCTAAATGCCAAAACCAGCTAAAATTAATATTGCCCCAAAGTCTTAGAGGTTGCTCTCTCACGTCAGTTATGCACAGTGCATGGAGTTCCTGGTTCCAGTCCCAGAAGCTCTGGTGAAAGATAAAGTTTATGGTCTGGCTTGTGCTGCAGTTAGATATCCAGGTTTTTGGAGCTTTGGATCCTGGAAACCTTTGCCAGTATGGCCAGTGGTCAGGAATGCTGGAAGTTGAAACCCAAAACATCTGGAGACCTACTTTCTGTTCACCCATGGTATAGATGGTCTCTATGGATAACATTCAGCATTCATCCCCCCACTCAAAGCACAGCAGCTGCTCCACCTCTCTCATAGGAAGTTCTCCAACAGCTGCAGAAAATTGGTATTGTATGAATACACAGAGAACTTTACCATGACTTTGTAGGCGTCTTGCTTATAAATCTAACTCTGGCAAGCTTTTTCAAAGCATATTCATCCCACCCTTGTGCTGTAAATTAGGCAGTTCAGTAACACAGTAAACAAAATAAAAGTCTCCCCACCTTTGGTTTTCTTTCCATTGATGAGTAACAGGTGAGTCTTTTTATTTGAAACTCTGCTGAGTAAAGAAAGGCCTTACTTTTGGATGTCTTTCACTCTTTAAAAGTGAAAGATATGAATAGTTCCAGTGAATTCTACAGGGCCATTCAGAATGAGTTGTAAAAGAGAAGCATATAGGCGAGCGTTTGAAGGGCCTGTGTCTAATGTAACAGCATTCGAGGCAGATGGAGAGAAAATAACCATTGATATAGTGCCAAAGACAGAAAAAACTATTATGCAAAGTCAATGCTGTCTTCGCTGAGCTCTAGTGAATTGTTATCCTTTCTTTTCAGCTACTACATAAACATATAAACAAGGATTCAGTACAAAAATAAGGCATAGTAATAAATCTCCATCATGTCTAAGCACTATAATGAAGCTATCCTTTATTATTAGAGGAATGCAGCATTTGTTTTGATGTCACAATCAGGTTGCCTATTATCATGCCCTGAAATGTGTAAAATGGCATTCCTTTGTCTTATGCCTGGTCTAACTTCCACATACCAGTCCCTTATGTTTTCCATGTGATCCGTTGCAAGAAGAGGGAGCTCTAGAAAATGTGCTACCATCTTGATGAAAATGCCTGGGTGCCCTGTTTATTCTGTTTAAAGCCAATATATTCCCTCTTTCCTGGATGGGGTTTCTGATGCTGTGCACATGTTTAGATGGAAAAAGGCCTACAGCTCCCTCATGCCCCAGAGAGAGGCCTTAGTGTGTCAACATACGCAAAGGAGCAGCAATCACCTCTCTTTTCTCTTCTGAAAACATCAGCAGCAGTTACCTTTCAGTACACCATTCATGTGGTGAAGTGCAGGGTACCCCCTGGCATATCAAAGCAAGGTTTGCCACTTTATAAGTGCACATGACCAGCAAGGGTAAAGCTTTGTTCCTGTAAATAGCAGGAGCTCATAATAAGCCAATACTCCGGAGGCAACATGCACACACAAACCATGGAGCATTATAAATTATCACTCAGCCAAACAAAGGATAACCAAGGACAGCTTGTCGTATATGACAATCCTCTCTTCATTTTTTCTACTACAGATGTACGCAAACCATGCAGAATGAATCCTCTTTCTCAAGGCACATACTCAGGAAGGAAACGCAATGCCTGGCATGCCCCAAGCATCACACAAAGATCTCCGAAGAAGCAGCTCATAAGTAGGAGTAGGAAACATGTAGGAATGTGTGTGGCAAGGCCTGTAGTTAATTATGCTAGCCAGTCCTGCATGATTGATGTGAGATGGAGTATAACTTTGGGTGTTTTTGTCTAAATCAATCTACTGGCAAAGAGTATTTGTTCAATATGCTTCATAACAGTATAAAGAGGGCGAGTCATCTCTGTTATACCAAGTCCATTAAATATCTACAGAGTCTATTAAGCAATAACATCTGTATAGCTTGGCCATTATTTTTAAAGATGAATGTTTAAAAATAAATTGATAAAAGGCTTTTTAAACATCCTTGAAAAAATGTCAGTATTGTTGTTTGGCAAGATGTCATGACTGCCACCAGTTCTCCAGCCATTAGTGCCGGGCAGCTTTATGGTCGTTTGCATTTCTAAACTTCTTGTCCATTACCACCAACACTTTGCTTTCTTTAGAGCTCATTACCAGGGCTTTCAGTGATTCCAGTTTTGATCTGTGGTCATAATATGTTTGGCTCCCTCTGGTATATCCTGTACAATGAATTACTGCTATTATGGATTCATTCATGGCACAGATCCAATGGCTGGCTCTGCCTCTCCCTTCCACCTTTTCTTCCGCAGAGATCGCCTGGTTGCCAAACATCCAGCAGCAAGTTCATACAAATACAGTACAAATGCTTCCATGCGACAGAGCCTTGGTAGAGCTCACCTACCTGTGATGAGCTGAAAGGCATTATCTGTCACTCATCTCAGGGGATCCATTTTCATTCTCCCTCTGTCTCTTTACACACACACACACCAGGCAGCTTTAGAACACGTTTGTGAATTAACAATATAAAGAAGATTTACTGTGGTAGAATAGCTAGATAATTTCTTAGTTTGAAATGCTAGTACTGAAAAGCCCTTCTTTATCTTCTGCTTGCATCAGAAAATGCTTAACTGCCACCACAGCTCAGGGATGTGGATGGAGCCTTCTCAGGACCTCCCTGACATCACCCCTGGGGCATCAACCCTTGCTGAGCCATAGACAACAGATGCTCCCCAAGTTCCACTTTTGTAACTTTACAGAAATGTTCATCACTCACAGATGGTGCTGTATAGGGGTTGGGAATGGGAAAAGGTTGCCCATAGCCTTGGGAATCAGAGTCTCATTTTCTCTTGACCAGGTCTTGAAGTTTGTTCATGTGCTCTTGATAGTACAGTTGTTTCAGTCTGTTGTCACAATGTGGAAAAGAGGAAACTGCCTTAGACTTCTTGGATCATTGGTCCATCCATTACTGACATTGTCTGGCAGAAATTCTTGGGGATTTCAGACAAGAGACTTCACAGCCTTACTCGGAGATATCACAGATTGGCCCAGGGCCCAATCAGTGTGCAGAGCAGGTGGTCTGCTGTTGAAATGAAATTCCATCATTATCTGGGCAGTAATTATTTTGGGTCCAGCGAAGGAGGCTTAGTACTGTAAACAACTTCTACGTTTTCATTCCAAAGTTTACTAATAGTTGATTGCATGTGTTTTGACTACTTTCACAATTGTCTGTGAAGATTTTTGTGGCTCCTGTTATCTCCTTTGTGAATTTAGTTCTCTCAAAGCCTTGCTCAAGTGTGATTCAGCAGAGCAGCCCACATGGAAGCAGGTGAGCTATCCAGCACACTGCAAGGTAGCACGGCTCCTCTGGACCCCTCATGTGAACTTCTGTAGTGGGGACTTTTTGCACCTTTACAGAATACCCATGCTATTAAGGACCTCAAAATCCAGGAGCATTAATTTTCTAGGGAATCCCATGGCTAGAGAAATATTTCTACTGCAGAATTTCACCATTGTCATGTGCTCTTCTCCCAAGAACTCATTTAACCTTTTGCCCACGGGGCTAACTCATGATTCCACAGATAAATAGTATCCACCTTGGTGGTTCCACAGAGTAATGCCTGAACACAGTTTAAATATGCTACTTATTTTGATTTGTTTCATGAGCTTGTTCAAGTGCTGCAGAAGAACCAAAGAGCCTAAAAAGGGTCCTGCTGGATTAGAGCAATGGTCCATCAAGGCCAGCAACCTGTTTCCCACTAAATGCCTTTAGGAAGTCCACAGGAAGGATGCAAGGGAAATATCTTATCCATACCTATCCCTATTGTAAGCCATCATCGAAGCTGAGATGCAAATGTTATTTTTTTTATTAAAGGAACACATTCTCAAACAAAAGCAATAATATTTGTAAAATCTCCATCTCTCTCCTCAGTTAACAGCTCTTTTGCCTTTAAAGGATTCTCAGTGGGCAGGCATCCAACAGAAAAAGAGAAAGAAAGAAAAAACTACCTTTCCTGCCACTGACATAGACTGCTTGAAAAGTTGTACTTGCTTGATTTTATTCTTTTCAATTTTATTACCCATTTTACAAGCTTATATCCTACCCATTTCCCCGAAAAGGAACACAGGGCAGAAAACAGACAAAACCAGCAACATTTAAAACAATCCTAATATCTCAAATTAATAAACCACGAGACCAATTTGTAAGAACAGTCATAAGTACTTAAAAGGGAAAAAAAACCTCAAGAACTTTTATGTTAAAAGGGTTAATGGCTGGTTGGCATTCTGGGAGTTCCAGGCCTTTGTTCTGTCTAGACATCCACAAGACTGAGCCCTGTGAGAGTGTGACAGATCTCTGTTCCGTAAGACGAGCGGAACAACAGAGAAGGCTTCCTGAAGACATTGTGGTTGTGCGCTTAGCTTCACGGACCAGGGGATCAGAAGTAGTGCCCCAGATGATTACTGGAGCATGCAGGGTGGAACATATGGACAAAAGTGATCCTCAAGGTACGCAAGCTGCACAGGGCTTTAAAGGGGAACACCTGGACCCTGCACTGGGCCTAAAAGCAAGCCGGCAGCCAGTGCAACTCAAGCTTAACATGCTGACAGAACAGAGCCTCTGTCAAGAAAACATGATGGAGAAATTCTGTCAGTATCTGGGGGTCAGGGCTGTGTCAGAAAATATCATGTAAATGGAGGACCTCCTTTTTAAAAAGCTTAGGGAGTGGCATAGTGCTACAATGCCGCAAAAAAGAAAGTGCCTTGAACAAAGAGTTAATGCATGCGTATCTACTTTACTATTGTAGCAGTATTTATTAATATCAAGGAAGAAATGAGACCTAGCACTGAGGTTCTGTCTTAATATTATCAGTGGAATACAGCAGCACTTAAATGATACATAGACGGGTTAAGAGCTGAGTTGTGTACAGTGCTGAGCTGAAGCAGCAGGACTTGCTGTTCTAGGCTAGAAGTTCTCTGTCTGGTAGGCAGATCTTGGTGAGAAGCCACAACAATTTACTTCTGAGTAAATATATACAGTGTTCAGCTGTACACCATCATATTATGTCACCTTCCTCAGATGTGGGAAAAAACTTCCTGATATCATCACCCCAAAACACCCACAGCCCGTTTTCAGGAAGCCTAAACTGAATTTTCTGGGAATATTTGATGTTTCTCAGAATATAATCTCTGCTGTGTCATCTCTTGCCAATTAAAGGTAAAGATGTATTTTGAGTGTTTGTTCCAATTATGCTAGTTCGGCTGAGCTATGAATAAGTTCGCTGGGAAAAGCAACGTTTGCTGTGTCTAAGTTCAGACTTCAAGTGTCTAGTGATAACAATAATTGAATTAGCCTTTTTTAAATCTCAGGCATATTACAAAATAGAATCAGGACTGCATATATTCTTCCTCTGTATGTGAGCGGCAGCGATAGCAAAAGTATCACATATTTTGCTAAACCGAATCCTGGAAAAGAAAACCATACACAGTTTCAAATAGGAACATGGCTATTTTCAGAAATCTGATTCAAGTGGATGGTTTTCTTTTTTTCTTTTTGCTTCTGCTTTTGAGAAAATAGGTACAAACACTGAAGATTCGTATATAAAACTCTTCTGACTCGGACATCATGGCAGCACCTCATAGCTTCCATTGCCCACATGCTTTAAGAAGTGTGCATAGAAGTGTCCCCCCCACCCCCCAAAAAAATCCCCTGACAGTCCTTGGTGCTGATGAATCTGTCAGGTCCCTCTGCCTGATCAGCCTTCATGCCCCAGGCAGCCAATGCGCTTTCTGCCACTCAGCAAGCCTTGTACTCTTTTCTCCCATGAGAAGATGGGCATTTAGGGCTAAAAGGACATCTGAGCTGCACCCTGTGAACAGAAGAGCACCATTCTCTTAACCGCTCATGGTGAAGGCAGGCTCTCAGCTAACATCTGGAGTACTTCAAGTTCCCCAGCCCAGATTGAGTGCATTGTTCCCAATGCCTAGTGTCAGCCTCCTGGGAATCACATACAAGCAGGCCAGAAAGTGGGTCGTTGTGATGGCTTACCCCCCTACCAGATGCTTTGCCTGTGAGGGCTCCCTTTTTTCTTTTTTTAAAGCAAGCATAACCAAGAGCCATCAATAGGACTGTCCTCCCTGAATCAGACTTGTTTTCTAACGAGCTAGTTAAGCTCCTATCTGAGCCTGCTGTTTCTGCATATCAGAATTCAACATTTCTCTTCTGATTGGTTTGAGGGTCCAGTGTATTGGTCACCTGCTGATCTGCCTTCATCTTAATGGCTTATGTGCCTCCTCCATAATAAATTAGCTGCACCAACAGTCTGAAATCCAGTAGAGGCAGGGATGTGTTGGAGGATCAGGCATGCCTACGTCCAGAGGAGGTTGTTTAGTGCATTGTGCTTGATGGGCAACTAAAGGGAGGACTGCTGTGCTCCAGTGCTCTTGTTATCTATTGCATTTTCTCTTTGCCACTCATCCCGGCAGGGAATTTACAGCCAGTGCTAATTTGGGCAACATCTGAAGGCTTGCCTGACAAGGTAAGTTCAAATGATGCAGCAATCCCTTCTCATATCGAGACCTTGTTAGTTAGATTAGTAGTAGATTGGCTCTGTCTGACAGCTTGTTTGCCAAAGGTGAGCTGGCTTCATTTCCAATCCAGGCAGATTATATCATCATTTAAAGAAAACAGTACGCATATAATGATGTCAATTTTTCTTTTAAAAATTTGTCACAAAGTTCATGCAATATTCTTTCCTCAGCTTTCTTTGCTGTTGACTTCTGAAGGAGAGCAGCGGCAAGTGTGTACCTTGGAGTGAGACAGCTAATTTTGTTATGGATGAACATCGTGTTGTGACAAAACAGTGGCACAGCTGTCATAACAGCTGTCACACATTAATCACGACACTGACAAATAGCATAATTACTTTATCTGGTATTCCTAGCATGAATGCTCAGTATGCGCTGCTTCAGTTTAGGCGTATCAGCCATGCTTTAATTAAAAAGACATCAATATAGGTTAGACAGACAAGGACTAGGAGACATGAGTACAAAATGAAATAACATTATTTATAGGATTTTAAAAAGGGGAATATAAAAAGAACAATTGTTTACTAACTAGAGGACATAATTTGAATAGGTTGCTCCTTACAGAGTCACTTTTGGATGGGTGAGCTGCTTCTGCACTGAGTTGTTTTCACAGGTGTTCGTGACCCAGCCATGCCTCACCAAGCAGGTGGTTCCATGTACGCTACCTCATCACGCCACTTCCGCACCACCTTTGGCGTGTGTGTGTTTGAATTCAATACTGTGGTTCCAATGGCATGAATGGAGGAGTTGCTCCAGGTTGCTCATTCTCACTCTCTCTTCTGTAGCTACTGTATATCTGGAGAGAAACAGAGCAATGGAATAAAACTGGTATTATATTCATGCCATTCTAACCATAGGATAGAAAGGGCAGAATCTGAACTGACATCTGGGTGTAGGATCTGGTGGTGGTATATCATATAGGATTCTGAGAGCCTCTTTCCATGAAAATCTATGGGTGATTTTAATCTGGAAAAAATATGACTCATAATAATAGGTTATAAAACAATAAATGGCATAGTAAAAATGAATAGATATAGTCAGAGAGAGAGAACTAAATGAGAATTCAGTGTGTTGCTATTGTCCAGGCTGGTGATATATTCAGTAATGACAAAAAGAAAAGAAAAAAGAGCATTCTCTCAAAAAATATGATTAACTTCTGAATGTGACACAAAATGGTCCTTGGCTTAGAATTGTTCAAAATGGGAGTGGACAAATTCATGGAGTAAAATCCATCAACGGCTATTAATCATGAGATTCCTATTGAAATAGTGCCATACAAGTATAAAAATTAATTAATTAATGAGGTTCAAACTGAACTGTTTTGTCCAGAGGCATCAAATGCTACAGTTGCTGAGGGCAAGCATGAGGTGGCTACTATCTTTATTTCTCTGTGGCCGGCTTTCTGGAAATACATATCGGGTCATAATGGGAAGTCAGATCCAGGAGTCAATAGCTTTGTTGGATCCAAGCAGAACTCTGCTTGTGTCCTCATAAACAATTGTACAAGTAAACCATTTATGTTGATGTGTGGTGGGCCCAATCCACCCTGAGTCCGTCATGTGCACTATGAGACATGGCTTACAGAACCCAGAGGGTCGCTCATTTGGTCCTTCTTTGTGCCTGTGGCCAATTCATTACAGGCTAGAAGCCACCATGCACAGAATGTATTAGCTGTCCCATTGTATAGATGCAAACATATGGGGAAGTATATTTAACTGGGATTCAGGCATCTAAAAGGCCCTTGTCCAGGTTCAAAGCCTACTATGAGACAGCTGGATTTAGATCATGCTTGAGAATGTTTGTGCAAACTTTTTCATCTATATTGGGTTTCTGAATCTTGTAAGATCCTGTCAGATTTGCTCGTTGGATCAGAAACAGATTTCAAACAGAGCAAGCTGTTGGCCAGGCACAAACACTTATGCAGGCAACTCTAAGATTCAGAAAAAGAGACGCAAGCTTCCCCATATGATGCTCTCTCTCAAGAACTACAGTTCCCAGGGTTATGTAGTCCATGTGGTTCTTTTCCATGCACAAGCATGAAAAGCTAATAGGGTGTGGCAGCACATAGGCAGCAGGTTAGAGGGGCAATTATCTAAATTGTAAAACAGCCAAAGATCCCAAGGACAGTGGGAATCAACACTGCCAATAACATTTATACTCAGCTTGGTTGGGCAGAAGAAAGATCCCCAGCTGATTTTGATTCCAAGAAGCCCACACCAACATACACAATGGTCAGGCTCAGGAGCTGTGGGAGCTAAAGTTCAAAATATACGGCAATCGACATTGTTTGCCCTGTCTGAGATCACATGTGAATTAATGTGTCAGGCCTAGTATACCAAAAAAAAAAAAAAAAAAGACTGACACAAGGTCCCAAACACAGATCCTAGCATCGAAAAGGCATTTGTCAGTGTACTTAGGTATAATTAATAAACACATGTGCTACGTTGCCATGTCTGGCTATAAACGCGAACCAGGCAGCCGGAGACTTAAACAAGGGGAACTAAAAGAAGCTAAATGACACCCATCCATCAACACACAAGGCTTTATTACAGTCTGGTTCAGATAGTGCAGCAACTGAGGAATTAGGTCTACAGAAACAGCAATCCATAAAGTAATAAGGTCTATTTGTGTCATTTCAGAAATAAAATAGAAATGTTTCTTTCATGACTTATGACATCCTTTGGGATGAAATCTTGGGATGAAGAGGGAAGGGGCATGTTACAAACTTGCACTGAGTCCAGAGAAATGATGCTGAGCCTCTGCCAGTTGGTATTGTGAATTAGCTCTGCTTTAGATAGAAAACCAATCTAAATTAAGCTGCATACTAATTTCAGA
The DNA here is from genome assembly GCF_004798865.1 of Varanus komodoensis. Lineage (NCBI taxonomy): Eukaryota > Metazoa > Chordata > Lepidosauria > Squamata > Varanidae > Varanus > Varanus komodoensis. Next base: position 44,679,616 of record NW_025336087.1, on the reverse strand, counting down.
TGAGGAAAAAATATATTTCAGAGGGGAGGGGGATTAGATCAAGGGGCATTCCCATCTCTATAGCTCTTTGATTCTGTTCAGAACTGAAAGGCTTAGAAAAACATTTTAGCATTAGTCCTTGTAAGTCACCTTTAAAAAGATCTTGATGAGCTGAAGTATAAATCTATTAAATAAATCATTTGCAGAGTAGATCGTTGATTATTTGTTTGCTTTTTAAGTTAAGAGGTGTGGGGAAAACATGGAATCAAGGTTTACTTTACATAGGCAATTCCAAGTGTGTGTCTCAGCTTCCACTATTTTAACTTTCCACATCAAAATCGGTTAAGCTCTGTCATGAACCAAATTACTTATTGAATTTCCAAGGGGTATTTCTCGAGTTGCACTGAAGCCAACTCAATGAAATATTAATGAACCAATTTCCATAGACAGGGTCTCATTATCTCGCTGGTTACCATTACAAAACATTCTTGCAGACAGTGTCCTTCTGCCTGCTAGCAGAACGATTTGATTTGCCTTTGTATTTTGATATTGTTAATAACGAGTGTGGACCCCTGGAAAAAAAAGTTCACGGGTTTTGTATTGCTTGTTGTTACAATTTGTCCTGAAAGGAGGAGAGCGGAACAAAGAGGAGCATTTTCCCCCACTACCCTCTCTTTATCCTTTCTTTCCACATGCACCCCACTGCCAGCTACATCCCTGCACCTGATTCATCCAAGCAGATCTACCTGCCAAATCACTCATCCTCTGTATCATTTCCCAAGGGCTTACCTGCCTGTTATGTTAAATACGTAGTGTGCAGCTCATCCTTGCCATTTTGTTTACCTTAATGTAAGCATATCGGATCCCATCCAGATTGAGACCACCACACACAATTTGATGATCCGTAAATTTTGCATCCAGCCAATCCCAGCCCCACAAAAAAATGGACAGGCAATGCTGACAATTGTGTGTGGTGGGGTAGTTCCATTTGCACCAAGTGGAGGAGGTTGAATTTTGTGGGGAAATGTAGCTGGTTGGTTTCGCTTCCTTTATTGGTACATGGTGGCTCCAATCTGGATTGGGCCTTGGTGCACTCAGAGTCAGGCAACCAAATTGGTGGGCTCAGCTGCACACTCTTACTTAAGTAGTTTAATTCAGCTTCAGCGAATGGGGCGGCATAGAAGTTCCCCTAAATAAATAAATAAATAAATAAATAGTTTAGCCCTTCAGGCAGGAGGAAATGCTAGCCTACATCAGATGCTTAGACAGTGACATTCAGATGGAATGTTACGGCTTTCTATGATGTTCAAATTTAGATGGACATCATATGGACATTGGATGGGTTCATAAAAACCAATGCAATGCAGATAGACTGCATCTACTCTCAGATGGACATCTGGGCATGCATAAGATTTGCATCATGGTCCCCTCCATTACAACTGTAGCCCTGTCAGTTTAATTTATCTGTTGGAGCAAATGCTGAGCTTTAAAGGAGGCATGGGGCTCTCTGAACAAGCAATTCCCTTGTTGGTCTTCAAGATGAAAGGAAGCACAGGGTCATCTGCTTTCCTGTGGCCAAACGCCTAACATGGTCACACCCATGCACTATTTTCCATAGAGGTGCATGCCCAAAACTCAGTCTCCACTAACTCCAGGGCCACTGGACAGGGCAATGCCATTTCCTTCAGCAGAATGTTTCTGCAAATCATGGTGTGTTTCCTATTTGCATTGATCCTTCTGCCTCTGTACTTCCCCCAGTTTGGTGTCCAGTGATAATGAGTAAGAGATGGTAGAACCAATTTACCAAACTTTATGCACTTTGAAATCCCTTTGATTTCAGTAGGAAAACTAAATACATGCTTAATTCTTTTTCCGATGAAATCAATGTGATTTAACTTTGCCTTGAACAGCATTAATCATCACAGTTATTGATAGTCATAGGAACCACATATTGGAACTTCTGATAAGTATTAGAAGAGCATCTTCTAAAAACCATAACTTTCAAGGTGTATTTTTTAAAAATCCTGCATTCCACCAAGAAATTAGAACTTGGACTAGCTGCACAGAATAATTGGCAACAGAATATATGGATTTATATATGACTCCACAGGAGATCTGACTCCTGAAAGGAAATGGGAATTTCTCCCTGAGGGACAGATCTGGCAATCATCTACACTAGAGTCCCTTCCATTTATGAGTGAACATGGTCAAGGAATTGCTACACCATGCATTTATCACAGTTGGATCACATGCTGATGAATACATCATCATTTCCACTGTTTTGAAAATGTAATCATGTGACACACACAAATGCACTTCAAGGAAAAGTATAAAAAAATGTTGTTATTTAATTCCTTAGCTAGACATGTGGGGGGGGGGGGACCGAAAAACCCCAGGAATTTATTTATAAAAAATCATATATTTATTTTTACATGTTCAAACTTCAGCCACCTTCAAAGTACTCTCCGTTTGATGCAATACACCTATCAAGATGTTTTTTCCAATGCTCAAAACGGGTTTTGAACTTGTCGATTTTGATGCCTTTTAGTGCTTCTGCCATTTTTTGTTTCACCTAATCCACATTGGCAAAACATTTCCCTTTGAGGACTTTTTTCATCCAGGGAAACAAAAAAAGTTGCACAGGGTGAGATCAGGTGGCTAGGGAAGATGGGGCACAAGGGTCATGCTTGTTTGCTTTTTAAGTTAAGTAAAAACTCTGAACACTCAGCTGAACAAAATTTCACCACCGCGCTTTGTTCGTGTAAATCGGCCATCATGAAATAGGCAAACACGTTGAAAGAGTCTTCAAAAAAACCTCACCGAAGCCGAATGCAGCCTCTCACGACTGGGCACACTGATGCAGGTGGGTTCCTAGGAGTCTCACCTAGAAGGGGAAGCCTGCCCTCCAGAAGATAATTCCTGGGCTTTTGGGGTCCCCACTCTTATAAATAAGAAGAAACCCTTCCGCTCCCTAGGGGTGAAGCCAGCAAGCTTCCCTCTGCCCACAAGAAAGCAGAACAGCCCCTTTCCTACAAAGAAGCTCTACTAAAGTCAATTTGATTTACTTCTGAGTTTGGCCATTTAAGAGATGGGGATTTATGCCTGAGTAGACATAGGTCTGGCCAGGTTTTCCTCCCACCAATGGGCAAAATGGAGACAATTGGGAGAGCTTGAAAAGACAAGACAAATTTCATTTCTTCCAAGGACACAGGAGTGAAGGGGGAAGCAGTGCTGCATTTACTCCCAAGTTTACTGGGCAAGCCGGGGCATGAAAGGTAGGAAAGCAGCTGAAGGCTCATCTGCTTGTCAGAGAGGGACACTTCTCCCTGCAGTGCCCCATAGAAGAGTACCACAAGTTTAGCACATGCTGCATTGAAAGCACACAGTGTATTGAAAAGATACAAGTGGTCTGAAGCAATCTGGGACATAACAGGAAAAAGAGTTAAGGACAACATCCTGGAGTGATGTGCCAGGTACTATGATGTCAGTAAAAATGCACTGTGTCAGTTACCACGATTCTTCCATTCAGATTATTGTGGGATTTCTCCTGGAATTGCTTCTCCAGCACCAGGCCACTGGGTCCAGTTCATAAGTTCTTCCTGTGGGTGAATTAAACAGAGTCCAGCCCCTTAAGGTAATGGTACTTTATATTTACTAGTACCCTGAGATTAGGGTCGGAAGGAAACCAAGTGGATTTCATCCTCCTACATTTGTGGACTTCCTCTCATGTTCAACCTGGTATTAAAAAGCAGGCCGAGCCAGGAGGAAGTCTGTGAATACTTGCGGAACGGCAGCCGCACACCTGGAAACACCACACGTCCGGTGTGGCAGCACAAACCAAGGCTGCTGCATGTGGCGTGGAAGAGGGTTGCTGCTTGCACACCACGTAGGGTTTGATTCCTGGCAAGATGCCCAGGAATGCTGAGTATGCTGACCAGGAGCTGAAACTCAGGGCCACAGCCAAGTGGACCAGAGCCCAGGAAGCTGACTCCCACCCCTAGAACAGCTGCTTCCCTCATCCCTACCTGAGATCCATCAACCAGAGCCTGGTGCAAAAGGCATGCAGATCGAATTAAAGAATTCTGAACCTAGGAATTTATTTGGGTCCTGGGACCATACACAGTTCTACACAAGAATCCATTACCACCAAACATACTACATTGCAGTGAGAAATTTGAGAAAGAAAGTGAGGAGACATTTTGCTGCACCTATTATTGAGAGCCTTCCTGAGAGATCTCCCATGTTCTGCCTTTTGCCCACTCCTATCCTAAGGGGCCCTGGTTGTATCACCCTTTGTGGTGGCTTTGCCAGCTAAGCCTTTGGGCAACCCTTCTCAACAATTTACCAGCTCCTTCCTAGGCACCAAACTCACTGGGTCCTTTTGCCTCTTCATCTGCTCCTTCATATCAAGCTCACATTTGATCCTGCTGTTCCTTTGAAGAGGAGCCACTTTCAACTTCATTCCATCTCCTTGATCTTTGGTTGAATGTGTTCTTCTAGTGCCCATGTGTGATACATTTGTACATTGCCAAAGGGGGAGGGAGAATGTATCACCCAGAAGAAAAGAGAAAGCAAAGAGGACTCCAACTTGGATTACGCTTAGGTCTGGGACCAGGAGAGCCATGTTCAGTCTGCCATCCAGGTGGTAACTGTTGATGAGCAACTTCAAGGCCCATCATTGCTCTGCTTTCTTGGGGTTCTTATCTTGTACTAAGAAGAAATTGAATAGTTGTACTAATCTGTAAAGTAGGACACATGGCCCTTCTGGTTATGGTGTTACCAAAGGGGTCTGCCACCAAATGACAAAAAATGGAAGAGGAAGAGGCACCAACCAGTGCTGTGGACAGCAGGTAACCTTTAGAAAATGCAGCAAAACTCGCCACCGTAATTTTGCTTAAAGGCGGATGCTTTTCTTAGTTGAAACCGAAAGGCCTGCAGGATCATGGACAGGTGTGGCTCTGGAGTAAGCCTAATATGAATGGGGCCAATGTACACTAACAACACAGACTTAATTTTCCTGGATATATGACTAAATTAATGAATGGCTCTCTTTGGGAATTCTAGCATCTTTCCAAGCTTCTCCCCTTGTATACGTTGTTTTTACATGAGGTAACATTTCAGAAGCCTTTGTTGGTTAATCTGGTGTCCAGCTGGATGAAAATCTCATCTTTTCTCTTAGTATTCCAAGAAGGTGCATCCTGCATTGAAAAGACCAGACCAGAATGTGTTATGGCACAACAATGCAAGCACTCGCTCGCTCTGTTAGCTAAGTTCACAATTGACATGTCAGCCCTAGCAGTTTTGAAAGCTATGAGCTATGAGCCGGCAGAACGAGTTAGATAGATCTGTTCCACTCTCCATTTGTAATAATCTCTGAGATTTGCAATAATAGTTGCTTTCAGCCACCAGGGGCCTTGGAAAGGTGCAACATAAATGTTGTACAACAATAGCAAGAGCGTATCGAGTGCTGGCTCATTCTAGTTGGAATGTTTACGGAATTTGATCTCTGTGAATTCTGATGTAAGCTAAGCAGGCTCATTCCTCCTGGACTAATATGCAGATGACAATATAGCTCGCAACCCAGTGCATTTTGTATTTTGCTGGATGACTCTGTTCTCAGCTCAGGCAAAAGGTAACGTGAGATTCAATGTGGTGGAGTGGCTAGAAGGGCTGGACTGGGACTTGGGAGAGCTGGGTTCTACTCCTTGTTCAGCCATGGAGCCCACCGGGTCACTTTGGGCTACTCACAGACTCACAGCCTAGCCTACCCCACAGGGTTGCTGTTGTGAAGTTAGACTGGAAAGGAGGAGGATCTTGTAAGTCGCCTTGGGTTCCTTGCTAGAGGAAGAAAGGTGGAATATAAATGCAATAAAGCTAATACTACTAATAAAGCATATTTGAGAGAAAGTGTGGGGTCAGAAACATATACCTAAGGGAGAATTTGCCTGCAGATTATTATTAGTATTTAAATGGAAGTTAATGTAGACAGAAGAATGGATCCATGATGCAGATCCAGATGCATTTCTCCATGAACTCAGACAGGCACTGATCGTGTTGAATTTGAAGAACTTCTTGAAAATCTCTTAGTGTACCAAAGAGGTTCAGGGCTACACTGTATTGTATTGATCGTTTAGTTTATCATAATGGCCTATGTTTTAAAGTGCTTATTAAATGATGTTTATCTTTGTACACCACCCACTCACAATGTTTCATGAAAGGCAGCGTAGAAATGTTCATACCAGATGATGCATACAAATGATTTGTGAAAATAAAAGGAGGAGATAAAATGATTTGTGCCTGCCCACATGCTTGTTTAGAAACTTGCTAGCCCCTGCCATGAAAAAGGGGGGGGGACCCCTTTTTGCTTCCTTTTGTTCTCACATCCTTCTGTAGCACTTGGCTCCCTCAAACAGGATTTGGCAGACTCGGGGTGTTTAAAAGCAGTCACTGCCACTTGCAGGGCTCTCCCTGAGTAAGGGGGTGATTATTTATCCTCCATGATGCAGTGCCCACGTGGCAAAACTGATACCGAGCAGCCAGACAGATTGCACCCTGGAGTCACATCTGCAGCTAGATAGCTCAAGACGACTTTCATTGCTTAGCACCAAGTAAGTTTATCTTCTGTCAGTGAGATTTACTATTACTTACTTCATGAATTGTTAAGGATTCCCACCCCACCCCTCCTCTTTATTTGGTTTTCAGGCAGTAATAATGCAATCTAGTACTGATGGTTAACAGCTTATTAGTTCAGCATTTATTTACTTTCTCACTAATTAATAAGAACTTCCAGGCTGATTTTCGCAGGTTGAACAGTATGGTGAACAAACAGAGATGATTTGCTGAAGTCAAAAGAACAACAAGAAGGAAGGATTTTAGAACTACAAGGCGGGAAAGCAAGAAAGGTCTCATTAGCAGCTTGTGGAGCATATGCATTTCTCATGGACCGGGCCCATTCCATTTGACCCAGGCTCTGATGTACTGAAGTGTAATAGTTGTGCTTGCCTCTAAGTTTCTATAAAAGCCTATCTCTAGGATAAAGGAATACACAGAAGGGGGCAGAGCGCACGCTTTGCCTGCAGAAGGGCCCAGGTCTAGTTCTTAGCATCTCCAGGGAGGGCTGGAAAACATTCCTGCCTCAATCTATGGAGAGTCACTGTCAATTGGTGTAGACCAGGCGGAGGCAATGACTTTGAGCCCATGCCAAATTTGGTAATCCAAGAAACTCTCCTAGGCACTACCACAAAATGGATGCTGTGTTGGGCAGCTGAAAGTATCTTCCTGCAGCCAACAGCCATTTCCATTTCCTGAGAAGGTCTCTGAGCTCCATGTGCAGCCACAGAGGAAAGTGAGCGGGGCACTTCTGCGTGTGTTAAGGTGCAGCACCGGCATCCTTCCAGGCAACCTCCCATAACTTGGTCGCTTGTCTGCATAGCTGGGATTACTCACCTGCTCCCAGTGCACAGCATAATATAACACAACATAACTCTGCCTTCAAAAGAGGTTGGCCATTGTAACTGGACGAGCGCATTGTCTGCTTCAGTGCAGAACTGCCTGGGTCAACAGTTCACGCAAGACTCAGAGGAGGAGCTTCCCTGAAGACAGCGAACTTCTGTCTGCTTTTGGTTTGTGAAAGCACACAGCTGAGGGTCTGAGCTCATCACTCACATTTCACTTGGAAGGGAGATGTGTGCTTAGTCAAGACTCTTGGAAACAATATACCAAGCAGTGTCAGGCTGCATATTTTAGGGAGGGGCAATATTTTAGCAAGGGATTACTGTTTCTTTTGGGATAAGGGAAACAATGAAGAGGAAGGGAAACTATGGTTAGATTTGTAAACTAACATGGGAGGAGGCCTACTCACTAGCTCCAGTCCCCGTGCACACTGCCTGGTGGCCTGGCCCTGCTGCCTTTCTCAGAACGGAGTGGACGTCCGCTGTGGTGAGACCTCTGCACAGCCTCCAGGTTCCACACTGCTTAAAAATCTGATCAAGCAGGTTCTATGTCGTGCCCAGAAATTGGCATGCGCTGCAGATTCTACACTTCTGACCTTCACTCCCAGTGCTTGGATGAAGCAGAAGCACCCTGTTTGCAGGAGAGCTACATTAAAGCCCTTTCGGTTTATGAGGCAGCATAGTTCTGGTATTTATGCAAAATGCATTTATCACAGCTGGCAAACATACTAATTTGTTTATTTATTTAAACACAACAACAACAACATACCACACCGAATTGATCCACAGCAAGCCAATTGTCAAATAAATAAAACCCAGTATAAAAATCAGAATCCACAATTCAGCAATTAAAACATTGGGGGAATAAAAAGATTTTTACCTGGCACCAAAATAAATAAAGGGTACCTCTCTTTGGAGCTGTTTCCATAGTTGGGGCACCACAGCTAAGAAGGCCCTTCCCCTTATAGCCACCTTCCTTACTTCTTTCAAGGTGGCTCCTGGTAAAGGACCTCCATAGATGATCTTAGGGTCTGGGTAGGTTTATACAGGTTTATACAGGGTCTGGGGAGGTGTTCCTTTAGATAGCCAGGCCCTAAACTGCTTAGGGCTTTGTATGTCAATGCAAGCACCTTAGATCAGGCCCAGACTTCAACTGATAACCGATGCAGTTGGTAAAGGCTTATATGTTTGTGTCACCCAATCCTTGTCAGAGGACGAGTTACCCTACTTTGTACCAACTGAAGTTTCCAGACCACTTTCAAGGGCAGCCCCCATATAGAGCTCATTACTATAGTCCAGATGTGAAATTATCCGGGCGTGGACGACCATTGCTAGGTTCCGCCCATCCAGATAGGGATGCAGCTTTGGTGAATGTATGCTAATGAATGCAGCATATTTGAAAATGTGAACTTGTGTCACAAATACAATTTCAGGATAAGTCAGAGGAGTTGGAAAGAGGAGGTGTGCAAGAAAATGTCCCTTTAAGATTGTGTGTGTGTGTGTGTGTTTTCTTTGCTAGCTCAATTATTTATTTTAGGAGCAAAAGAATGGAGATATTTTCAAAGCAGGGCGTAACTGAACATTCACAAAAAGGCAGGGGAGAAAGAGAGATATGAGGAAAGGGTGCTGCTGCTTGCTTTTTCCTCCCAACTCCCATGCTATTATTATTAATAATAATAATAATAATAATAATTCATTTCTATATCACCCCACAGCCAGAGCTCTATGGGCTATTTACACAGTTCATAAAACAGATTATAAAAACACAATAAAACTTCATAACATCAGGAAAATAGCAGTAAAAAGTTTAAAACAGCTAAAAACAGATGATAAGAAAACACTGACAAGAAATAACCAAAAAGGTAACCTGTTTCAAGCCCCTGAGTGGCTGAGTACATCTTGTAAAGCATCAGAGAAGAGAGCCATCTTAGCATGGCACCGAAAAAAATGACAGATTTGGCACCAGCCAGGGTGCAGTGGAAAGGTCATTCCATAGGTAGGGGACACCACTGAGAAAGCTATTCCTCTTGTTTTCACCCTCCTCACTTCCTTGGAATTGCACTCCAGAGGTTGAGCCCAGAGGGTTGAGCACAGTATCCAGGTAGAGCATGGTTGGGAGAGGTACTCAGAAGGTATTGTGCTCCTAAGCTATGTAAGACATAATAGGTTAAAACCAGCACCTTGGATTGAGACCAAAGCATTCAGGCAGCGAGTGCAAGCAGGCCGGAACGGCTCTTTTTTTTTTTTTTTTTTTAATTAAGTTTTATTCTAAATAAACCTAACACAAAAGAGACTAAAAACAACATCAATCATCAAAAACATCGGTCCTACTGGGTCAGCCCCCCACATTTTTTCTTTTTATGTTAAACTATAAACATATTTAAATCTATGCATAGTCCCATTTCTCTAGCCAATGATAAAAAGAATCCCAGGTTTGACAGAAGTCTGTATCTTCTTTCTTCTTCAACGACAAAGTCAATCTGTCCAGTTCTGCACAGTCCAAGATCTTTTTTAGGATCAGTTCATCGGAAGGTGGCTCTTCACTCTTCCAGTGTTGGGCAAATGCAATCCTCACCGCAGTAATTACATGTAGAGTCAAATACATTGCCTGTTTTTGACTCTACGTGTATATACCTAACATCATCAGGTATAATGCCTAGTAGGAAAACTTCAAGTTTGAATACTAGAGATTTTTGTAACTTTTCCTCAAGCCAGGCCAGAACTGCTCTTACATGCCTGGACCAGCAAGTCCCTGGTTGTTGATCTGGCTGCCACATTCTGAACCAGCTGCAGCTTCTGAACTGTCTTCAGGGGCAGCCCAATGTAGTATTGGGCTGTAGAATTGCAGTAATCTAATATAGAGACTACTAGAGCATAGATTACTGAAACCAGGCTATTCCTGCCCAGGTAAATTACTTCCTGGAATTGCCCAACCAGTAAATTACAGCAGTCCTGATGTCCTTCCAAGGTGTCCCTGGGATCAGAACGGAATAAGCCAGGACAACCTTGGGAAATTCCACTAGGGGCACAGAGAAGACTGGAGAGAGGCAGTGAGTTATTGTTTCTTTGCTGCCCTCACTGCCTCAAAATACACACAGCTGTGGACACATCTCAGGTCTCGGTTGCGTTTGCTGGGAGTATTCCTCCATCTGCACTTGTCTGCCAATCTATGCCCGATTTCTTCAGAGCTGTAATGGCACAGCTTTTGTGTATACGTTGCATTTCTCTCTCTCTCTCTCTCTCTCTCTCTCTCTCTCTCTCTCTCTCTCTCTCATTCTGTGTGTGTGTGTGTGTGTGTGTGTGTGTAAAAACCAGCATGTGCTAACCTTTTGGGACTGTTCTGGGGCCACAAGGAAAGGTTTCTGTCAGTTGGTTGACTCCAGAGCAGCAGGCAGAGTAAGTATCTTATTGGGGCTCCTGGCAACATTCAGGGACTTGAAGGTCTTTCAGTTGCCTTCTAGCTTCGCTCTTGTCCTCTCATTCTCTTTCTCATTTTCTATCTTTTTATTCCTCTCCACTCAAATGTTAGCAAGTACAGTCCCTCTCCCTTTAGTTGTCAGTAAGGTCATCAAAGATAATCTGATTTATTCTGAGAAAACATGCATTTCAGCAGGTTGTTTCTTGGGCACGAGGACAAAGAAGACAATCAGGAACGTCTGAGAAGGCCCCCAGATCATTTTTCAAAGACAAGTGGAGGGCACCTTTGCAATCGGAGAGAGAGCTTAGCACATGTTGGCATTGTCTGCACACACCAAGAAAACGGCAACATATAAACAAAAGCTGTGTCATTACAGGTCTGAAGAAATCAGGGACATTTTATTTATGTATTTATTTATTGCACTTATATACCACACCCCTTAGCCAAGAGGCTGTCTGGGTGGCATACATAATACTATAAAACAAGATTAAAACAATTCATTTAAATAATACTATAATAAAACAGTCAACAGATAATAAACAATAAAAACAATTGATAGATAATAAAAAACCATTTAAAACAATCATTCCATAAATAAATAAATAGTCTGGTGACTAAAACTCTCAGCAGCCACAGGGACCATTTTAAAACTAGATTACGCCTCAAAATAGTTACAGAATAAATACATTTTCAGCTGGCATTTCAGATTTCTGTTGGGAGAGAATTCCAGAGGGTGGGTGCTACAAAGGAGATGGTCGCATCTCACTGCAGGGAGGGACTTGGAGAAGGGCTTCTGAGGAAGACGCTGTGACCTGGTGGGAGCATGCAGGGACAGGCGTTCGTTCATTCAGATATCCTGGCCTGGAGGCATTTGGGACTTTGTATGTTAGTGTTAGTGCTTTGAATTTGCCTGGATGGCAACCAGCAGCCAGTGCAGCCTGAGAAGGACCGGTGTGATGTAATTGGCCAAAATAGTACGAGGAGGACAAGTTGGAGTGACCGTACTGTGGCATGCCAGTGAGTCAGGCATTGCAGTGCCAGTAAAAATGCCTGCTGTGGATTGCCATCGGGACATAAGGGCACAGGCAGCAAGGCTGGTCCATGAGATCAATGCCTGGAGAAGGCTCCTGTCAGCAGTAATTCTTCTGTGGACGTGATTTTTTTAAAAGAATATTCTACTTCCGCACTTCCTTCCCTTGCTTTTACCAGGAGTCATTTCAAGACATTGACACCTCCTGCTCGTAGTATGGTATTGTCTGCATATCTTAAATTAGTGATGTTTCTTCTTCCAATTTTCACTCATTCTTCCTCTGATTCTAATCCAGCTTTCCTTATGATATGTTCTGCATACAGATTGAAGAGATAGGAAAATAAAATACATCTTTGTCTGACACTTTTGCCTATGGAAAACCTTTCTGTATCTCCATATTCTGTCCTAACTGTACAAGTTACGCATCAGGACAAAGTGCCATTTCATTCAGGACCATCCATAGGTTCTTGCAATCCACACAAAGGCTTTGTCGTTCTCTGTAAAACAAGGCCTGATCTTTTGAAATTATTTAGTGCTATCCAGTAGCCAAGATATATTTGCAGTATGACCTCTAGTGGATCTTTCTTTTCAAAATTCAGTTTGAGCATCTGGCATTTCTCTGCCCATATGGGGTGGCATTCTTTGTTGCAACACTTTGAGCATCACTTTGCTTGTGTGGAAGATGCAATGATCCTGTGGTTGCTGCACTCGTTTGCATCCCCCTTTTCACTAATTCTTATGAGTAAGAGGCTATAATGCAAAATCCAGCTAATAATATCAATAATATCTTCTGGGTTTGTCATGTCCAGAGTAAACCCTTTGTGTCTGATTGGAAATATCCCATTCCAGTCCACTTTAGTTCGCTCACACCGCATAATGCAATGTTCATTCTTTCCATTTCTTGCTTTACGATTTTCAATTTACCTTGATTTAAACCTTTCATGTTCCTTGTCCCAATTGTATGTGTTGTGCCGCACCAGACTTTCCCTTCGCCTCTGTGCAGGTGGGCCACTAGACTTCCTTTGGGATTTGATCTAGTAGTGTGATTAGCAACAATACTACTCATATTTGTCCTTTGCTCGTAAAGTGCCTTCCAATCTGGGAGTCTCATCTTCTGACACTATCTCTTGTTTCATTGTGATTGTTTTATCATAGGGTTTTCAAGGCAAGAAGATTCGGAAGTGCTTTACTATACCCTTCTTCTGCATAGTACTAATCAGAGTTAGCTTGAGCATCACTACTATCGTCTGTGAAAGATCGTCCACCAGTATCACCTTCCACTATTCCTGCTGCCCAGTGGCTGTCTTTCAGAAGCTTCTCCACCCACATCACCATTAATGAGACCCATTCTCTTTTTGCTGATGTGACTGTTACTCCTGAAGTGGGTGGATCCATCTTAGTCTGGTGTCTCAGGCTTAATTATTCCACCTTGGGTGGCCCTGCTAGGAATCTATCCTAGTGCAACTATTCTGGCCTCCTGAAGGCATTGCTCTTGGCTATTTTGATGCTCCCAAATCCCTTCACCATGTTAAGGTGTGCATCCAACAGGAGGCCTAGCATCTACTCTCTAGGATCAGGTTGATAGGGCACTGAAGCACCACTGAGCAAGAGTGAATTCAGCATCTTGATTGGGCTGGTCAGTCCAGATACAACAGGGCAGTATCAGCTCTCAGCAATGACATGTCCATTTCCTTGCCATTCCTGTAGACAATCACAGCATGGGATGCCCTCACATTCTGGAGAAGGCAGGGATAATTGATGCCTCCAGTAGCAACAGCAGATGGAAGCGTTCCCACCTAAAAAGCAGAAATTCCTCAACTCATTTTGTAGATGGCAGCAGCCTCTCTGTGTCTCTCAACTCCACATACAGAGACAAACTGCAAGAAGAGGCCCAGGTGGAACAGGCCATCCCACCTTTGTAACGGCAAAGGGTGGCAATGAGCTTTGCAGCTCTATTTTGGACCATTTAACAGCAATATAATTTTCCTGTAAGAAGCTGGTGTGGTGGGAAACCCTCTTTTTGTGAAGATGGAGAGAACTGTACCGCTTTTTCATTTTTTGAAGTAGGACAATTCCTGCTTCAAACTTCACATATTTTGAAGTAGGATATTCAGTGCAGGAACACATTTTAACCAATATTCGATTTAGATCAATTGCCTAAAATGAATTAAAAGTATATTTGTCGACTTACCAAAGCAGTTGGAAATAAATTCATAATATGTGATGTATGTGTATATATATATTTCTTCGTCCCATTCCATTTGCAGTAACAGTTGTCACGGCACGAACAGTAGGCAAAACTACTGAATATGTTGCTAAATAATGCGCTGCTTTGTAGTCTGTAGCAGTCAGCCTTTCTAAGTGCTCATCCATCCAATTAAATCCCAATGGCACATGCAACCTTTCTTGCAAAATATCATTTTCAGGGCCCCAAGGGTTTTAGATTTTTGCCTCTCAAGTATATAACCGGGACATTATTTGAATTGCATTAGCAGAGTCCACCACTGATTTGTCGGAGAGAATTAAGCAATCATTCCTGGCAAGATAAGAAGCACTTCTTCTCTTTCTTTGAGTTCAATTATGGCCCATTTTTAATCACAGGTGGCTTGCTTTCCCAGCCTGGCATTTTTCAAGTGCACTCTGCCTTTCAGGGCTTGGAACCAAATGTTGTAAAATACTCTGAATTATGGTGGAACTGTGTTTTACATGGCGTAGAACCTTGTTATGGCAAGATGTTATGCATAATAACATGGTACAGAGAGACCCACAGATTTTCCCCTCCCTTTTTCATCTGCGTAAGTACAGTACATGGGATACTGTTAATAAAGTGGATGTCAAGTCACCTGCCTACCTTAGGAAAAGGTTACCTCTTTACTTTAAGTACCCCATCAATCATTATGAATTAGCATGGTATTCTATGTGAAAAGCTCTGATCATTATAAATTTATGTAGTATTCATGAGGATGTCAAATGTATACCCAGAGGACTTTGTATCTGTTAGAAAGAAAGCCTTACATATGACCTCTCCCCAATCTTTCTGCATATGTCATTGCCTTTAAGCTACATAAGACATATGAACACTGGACTGTATAATCTCCTCTGTGTTTAAGGCAGCACAAAAGGCAACAGAGGCCATCAATCAGAGCCGCCTCGCCATGAGAATGACAGACTGCAGCTCCTTTTTCCAGCTTCGGCTTCCTCTTCTGTAGGGGAGACCTCACCATATTGCAGCCTGATATCACTCACAAGCCCCCGTCTCTGCCCAGTCCTGATAAAGGAGGGCAGCATGGCTGACTCTGAGCAGAGGCATCAAGAAGTCACACGTTGCCTTTCTCAATCAGGACTCCCAGATCTTCCCAGGCCACAATCCCCACCATCTCCAGCCAGCAAAACCAAAGGCCAGAGTTGACAGGAATTGTAGTTCAACATCTGGAAGCACCCAGGTAAGGCAAGGCCATTGCTCATTGTTCTGTGAGCATTTTCTGCTGTATGTTTCTGTGAGAAATTATTTCCTCAAAGTCTCAGGGTGATTGCTGCAGACTGCCTCCAATGAGGCGGTAACTTACTTTTTAGTCGGTAAGATGCAGGTGGGGTGCGTCACCTGCTTGGCTGTTCTGACAATCCTAATTTTCATAACAATTACAATGTGTAGATGCTCTAAGATACTCTAACAATTGCAGCTGTGAGATGACACTGTTTTCACAAAATCAGCAATTTACTAGTATTTCAAGGAAAGGCTGATTGCCAAGCAGTGCAGGTGTAGCTCCATATCCAACCCAGAATTGCCCTCCTTCTCAGTCAAGCCACTGTCAGGTGCCCCAGGCTTCAGCTGCAGACTCCAGGCCTGTAGGGGCTGAGTTCACAAGCCACTGCCGTGCAGCTGGGCTAATCATAAGAATGCAGAGCTGGACAAGGCAAAGTATGTGGTGGGAAACCGTTTGCACTTCTGCAATATGCATCCACTTCGCAGTATTTGGATCCTCTATCAGTATTTCAGCACACCAGCAAAGATGAGAGGGGATCAACAGAGCATTGAGAATAGCTGCCAAAGCTTTCTAAAGATGCCCATCTACAGGACACTGGCGTTATCAGCAGGTACACTTCCCGTGTCTCTCCTTTTGAAGAAAATCAGGTTGTTCCCCCACTTTGGCTGCACTCACCCAAAAGAATTGCAGAGAGGTCTGGCTCGTCATTTTCAGGCAGCCTGAGCCTTCTCAACACTTCTCAGTTGCTCCCCTTGACAACTTTCACCAGCCAGAGCAGCTGCGGTAAACTGGTATACGGTTACTTCTGGTGAACCACATGGTACAATTCCCCACATACAAGGCCTGACTAAGAGAGAAACAGAGAAAGTCCCTACTCAGACCTCTAGGAGGAAAAGAAAAGCCTAAAACCTGCTATCTATGAAGCTCACAATTCCCTTTTGCAACATTTCAGAGGATCCAACACTCCAATCCCACCAAAATGAACATTATTTGCATGCTACTGGGAAGCCAGCAGTTAATGGATAAATTGCTCATGTGTAACTTAAAGGAAAGGTAGGATTGTCTGATAGCAATCATGACTTTTGAGAACTAGATATCTTTCAGGCTCTTCAGATGTTACACTTTTAGATGTCAACCTCAAAAGTTTAAGCTGTACACCTAAAAATTTAAAGTCAGTGGGAATATGGCAAACATAAGTCTCAAACAAATCACTGGTATCAGAAAACCAGGATTAGGTGCATCTCCCTTTCAGCTGGACATTCAGTGGCAAGACTAGGTTTTCTTACATAATGTTTGAAACAATGCTTCATGTACTTCTCCTGCATGATTCCGCATGAGAAAAAAAGAGAGAAGGGTTTCTTTATTGCATACAACCCACCAATGCATTACTTTTGATTTTGGGCTACATTAGAACAAGCAAGGACAGGGCAAAAACAGAAAAAGTGGTATTTTGTTGTTGCTATGTGCCGCCAAGTTATCTTTGACTTTTGTGACTCTATGAATGAAAGGACCCTCCAAAATGTCCTTTGCATGACAGCTCAGCCCTTTTTAATTCCAGGCTGTGGCTTCCTTTATGGAGTCAGTCCATCTCATATTTGGTCTTCCTTTTCTTTTTCTGCCTTTGAATTTCCCTAGCATGATTGTCCTCTCTGGGGAGTTTTGCCTTCTCGTGATGTGCCCAAAGTATGATAGTCAAAAGTGATACTAAACTCATTTTTAGCAGAGCTCCAAATAGGGATGGCTATATAAGGAGTTGTCAAGGGTCAAATAAAACAACGCCACAGAGCTCAAAAATATATTGATGTAACAGGCTCATATTTCCCTATTATAACAAAAGAAAGGAAGGGTTTTGGGGGAGGGCTACATATGGACCAAGAAAAATATTCTTGAACTTGCTCCTTGGGAGCAACCCACTTTCTGAGCTTGTTTGATCAAATGTGGAAAAGCTTCCAGATTGAACTGAGTTAAAGTTTAAGCAGAATCACTTTATGTGTTCTCTGTAAGTCCTCATGTTGTCCCATGTGACTAGTCTGTGGGGGCTATTTCCAAGTGCTCAGGACCACCATCATCCCCATCCAGCATGCCCGTTGGCACAAGGATCGGAAAGAGTCATCTGAGGCTCAGATGTTCAAAGGCACATTTTAGAATCCACAGGTCTCTTGCTTGAGAGTATTGGTAAGCTTTGATATGTGAGCTAGTCTGAGTACTAGGAGCTTCATTTGGCCGGGACAGGACAGAACAATTTTAAAGACACACCTGTAAGAATGTCAGTCAATGAGGTAAAGAGTGGAAAGAACAAGTTAGTACTGTTAAGGGGAGACTAACATGACACATTTACTGTGTTCTCATGATTCCTCACCCATGGTAGTTTGCAATATGTCTTCATGCTCCAGGCCTCTCCTGCATTTTTGGGCATTTCTGCACTCATTTTAAAATTAGGATAATGAGCTATTAAAGGACCAGCATGTTATAAAACAATACAAAACCGCCATGTGTTTGCCCTGTTCCACTATATCACAGTGCCTCCTTGTGATTGTGTAATGGAATATACAGCAATCATAATCCTTTAATGAAACCAAAAGCAGAACTCTCAATAAAGTGGTGGGTTCGAACTAGTTAAAATCTTGATGTAGAGAAACTCTGGAAGTACAAAGGAATGTGCTAGAAAGGTTTTTTGCATTTTCTAATAATGATGATGCTGACAACAATAATAATATCTCCATGTTTCAAATGAATTAATGACAGCATTGTTCATTTTGATGCTGCATTTAGTTGCTGATTTGATATTTTATTGCAGTCTGTGTTGCAGAATCAGAAGAACAAGGTCACTTCATTACATTTAATTATAGATGTCTAACTTCCAATTCCTGAACTGGTCAGCAATAATGTCCATTAGTTGCTGTGCTTAATTGTTTTTTCTCCTATAGCCATATCTGAAAGATAGAATGAAAAATATGAATGAAAAATCTCCTACCATCCCACTCAAGACCATTTGAACAGAAGAATCTCCAATAAAAAATAATTGGAAAAATGAGGAACACAAAAACTGGAAAAAAGAAAATGGAAGGGAAAGGATATGACTGCAACATGTTACTATAACCAAGGACAGATTGTATCACAGGATTATTAGAATTTGGAGGAAAACATTATTATTTTCTAAATTGAATTGGATTATTTATTACTGTTCTAAAAAGTATTGAACACAAAGAAGATTTCAAGCAAATATTAGATTAGACTGGGAAATAATGTATATGAGAGAAGTGGTTCTGAGATAAATCTCTATATAAACATTACAAATATTAAATTCTCCTTCACATAGCTCCAATCTGATAACACTAGCCTTACATTTTGTATAGTGGCTGCACAGCAGTACTACAGAAGAAAAAGTGGGCCAATTCTAATGGCATGAAACATCGATTCAATATCCAGTGTGTAGTAGCAGAGTTTTCCCAGTGAATTGTTCACCAATTAGTATCCAGGGTAAAAACCAGGACTGGTGATAAGCACACAACATAGTAAAACCCCAGGCTGATTTACCAGTAAGTTTTTAACATCAAATGGCTCCTATAATGACTCCCGAAATGCAGACCGTCGCATTCCCTTCCATGCATGAGGGCAGTCCACAAAATTAAAGGGACAGTCAAGTGGGGAGTCTATTCATAAAAACCACAGGAGCCGGAATCTTGTACAGTGTGGGTTCTAGCTCCCATGGAAATCAATAATGTGTTTTTGTATGTTTCTTTCACTAATACATACAATTTTCTTTTCCTCCCCATTCCTTTCTTTTAATGCCATTTTGGTCCGCAGAACTGCATAGCAAAACCTGAAGAAATGCAAATACCAAAAAGACAACTGTGTCCCAATTTGCATATTGTTTGGGAAAGTGTGGATTGGGAATCTTATATCAACATGGGAAAGGAACAAAATTCTCTGCCATCCCTAACTGGGGCTATCATTGAGATGCCAGGGTGGGCATTTCCTCTCCCGTGTATGGCTGGTGGTCATTGCTATAGGTTAGTACATTATAGATCCAGGCACCATCAGAAATGTGGTTTTCCAGGATTCGTGCTCCCTGTGATAGAGGAGTGAGATAAGGGGGTGCACAGAAACCCTTCCATGTATTGATGGATGGACAGGGAGATTTATGAGGCCACATGGCCACCCTCCTCCAGGGCCGCTGCTGGCACTGCTGCCATACTGCCAAGATTAACATCTGCTGGGTGTTCACCAGGAGGAGGTCTCCATCCATACAGTGGCACATGGGCAAACACTCCTGGTGAAGTGGCATCACACTAGGGGAGCAGGGTGGTGGCCATGTACATCAATGGCAGCCACACCAGTGTGAGGCAGCCACACTTTTTTGACAGAATTACTCACATGTAGAAAGAACATATGAGTTGAGCTATGCCAGCTTCCTCAATTCCTGGCTAATTTTTAACATTTGCTATTAACATTACTATTAATGCAATAGTAATTAATATACTATAAAGTTAATAGCAAATGTTAATAGCAAATGTTGCTAAAGTCTTTAAGGTAAGTCTTTAAGTCTTGACATGCAACAACGTAAAACGACTCTCAAAACAAGCAAACTATCAGTGGTGCATCAAGTTTATACATGTTATGGATTTAAATTTTAAAACCTTAAAATTTTTTAAAGATTTCATAGATTAAAAAATAAAAGTGCTTTAAGGTATGTACAATTATATACACACATGCACACATACAGATTTTAAAATATAAAACATTTACGTTCCGAGCACAAGCATCAGTCACAAATAGAATTATGTTGGAGTGCCACTGAAAAGTTGAACCAGGATTGATTATACACTTTGTATCACTGCATATTGGCTGAATTTAAAGCAATAAAAATGTAACACAATTTTAAAGAGACCATTAAAAGACCATTAAAGGGCTAACTTAAAAGGCTAACTTCCAAACATGTGCCAAGCAAACCGGTCCTGCTCAACACTGGATCCACACAATGCCTCCATCTTCCTTGAATGACTGATATGCACATCTGTATCTGTGGAAGATTCTGTTTCCAAGGAGCCATACTGCCCCATCAGGGCGCCTCTTCCATCACAGTTGCTCTCCACCTGTTGTTCCTCCCATCACACATTCAAAGCCACAGACCTTTCCTTCAGAATGTGCTTTATTGACCAAAATATTTTCCAGAAGCACAGACACCGAGAATGAATCTCTGAGCATGCACACAGCAGTTCATTGAACCCAATCGAGTATTCTCTTCCACTAACTTTCATTATTATTATTATTATTATTATTATTATTATTATTATTATTATTATTATAACATTTCTATGCCGCCCCTTGCCGAAGCCTCGGGGTGGCTTACAACACAATAAAATACATTGAAATACAATAGAACATAATAAATTACCACTAAATACAAAAATACAAAAAATACACTGAGATACAAACATAATAATATAAAATTAAAATTAACAGTATAAAATAAGTAAATAAAGAATATAGGAGGAGAAAAGAGAAGGAAGAAGAAGTTGCCCTGGCCAGATCATATATTTTAACAATTAAAATGATGTTTAAATAAAAAGGTCTTTACCTGGCGCTGAAAAACCAGTAACGACAGTGCCAGGCGGACCTCTTTGGGGAGTGAATTCCATAGGTTGGGCGCCACCGCAGAGAAAGCCCTCCTCCGAGTACTTACTCTCCTAATTTCTTTCATGGAGGGTTCCCGGAGAAGGGACTCTCCCGCAGATCTCAAGGGGCGGTCGGGCATATACGGACGTAAGCGCTCATTCAGGTAGCCAGGACCCAAGCTGTTTAGGGCTTTATAGGTCATAACCAACACCTTGAATTGGGCCCGGGCTTCAATGGGAAGCCAGTGAAGCTGATGGAGGACTGGAGTCATGTGAGCATAACGCCCCATCCCCGTCAGCAACCTGGCAGCTCTATTTTGCACCAATTGAAGTGTTCGGACCGTCTTCAGGGGAAGCCCCATGTAAAGTGCGTTACAGAAGTCTAGGCGGGAAGTCACCAGCGCGTGTGTCACCGTCGCCAGGCAGTCGTACTCCAGGTAGGGGCGCAGCTGATTAATCAGCCGAAGCTGAAGGAAGGCGCTCCTCGCCACCGCTGTCACCTGAGCTTCCAAAGAAAGCTCCGGGTCGAGGAGTACTCCTAAGCTGCGGACCTTGTCCCTAAGAGAGAGTGTTGCACCATTCAGGACCAGGTCAAATCCACCATCTCCGAAGCCCGATCCGCCAACCAACAGGACCTCCGTCTTGTCTGGATTGAGTTTCAGTTTATTGGCCCTCATCCATTCCATTACCTCGGCCAGGTACCGGTTCAGCACAGCCACTGCCTCACCTGGATTAGTGGAAAACGAGAGGTAGAATTGGGTATCATCAGCGTATTGATGATTCCGCAGCCCACACCTCCTGATGACCTCTCCCAGCGGTTTCATATAGATGTTAAATAGCAAAGGGGATAGAATGGAGCCCTGTGGTACTCCATGGCATAGCTGCCATGGCGCAGAGACATAGTCCCCCAGCACTACCTTCTGGAATCGACTGTTGAGATAGAGTGGAACCACTGCAAAGCAGTGCCTCCAACCCCCAATCCCGCTAGCCTATCCAGAAGGATACTATGGTCGATGGTATCGAAAGCCGCCGAGAGGTCCAGAAGAACCAACAGGGATGCACTCCCCCTGTCCTTCTCCCTGCACAGGTCATCATACAGGGCGACCAAGGCAGATTCAGTACTGTACCCAGGTCTGAAGCCGGACTGAAAAGGATCCAGATAATCATTATGAGCATGTTTGTCCCCTTCCATTTGGGAGGAACCTTCTGAAATAAGCACACTGCCTCTCTGTACACCAGTCCTCTAATTAGGCCACCCTCCTTAGCCAACTTTGTGTCCTGGGGTCAAGAGACATATCTGCCTGTCTCTGAGAACCCCCTATTCCAAGCCCCCTCCCACTAAACGTACATCTTGGTTATTCTCAGAGGCTGTCTGCCCACCTGGGGAGCCCAACCTTGACAAAAGTTTCTCTACCTCTCCCATCCCAGTGTCAGGAACAGGCCCACATTCGAAGTCTTCCTCCTGCTCTTCCTTCTCCTCTGAGGTCCAACCAGACAACCTTAAGAAACTGTCTTTCCCATTCCCAACACCCAACACGATCCATACAGCTGTATTACAGGAGAATGTGTTCTCATCCATTGGACATCCATCAAGAAGGAAGATGGAAAGGAGGTACAGTAGTGGGCCTGGATGGCCCCTGTGTCCCCCTCCATATTTTCTCTGAATACATGTGAGCCCCTTTACAGCTTAGGCTGCAAAACATTTGTACCTGGTATTTAGATTTGCCTGACTAGACATGCTTAGGTTTGCACTTTTAGTTCAGTACATAGAAGAATAAAACCAATTATTCTGCTTTGGAATTTTGGAAGATCTCATGCAATTAAGAGCTGCTGAGCATTAGATTTGTCATAATAAAAGACAGACAAATAACAAATTCTGATTTTGCTCATCCCTTGCATCTACTTCACTCCTAGGTTGTCAGTCTGATAAGAGAGAACCAGCCATTTAAAAGCTGCAGGAAGAATGTTATTCCAGTTGCAGCCAAGCTGCTCCATGCAAACTCTGAAGCTATAGCAAGCTACAGCCTCCAATCCTTTAAAAGTATGAAAGCATTAATTCAGTAAATCCAGAGGCTGGACTCATTCCCAGGTTTCACACAGAAATCGAAGCAAAGCCAAATAAATGCAGGACTTTCAAAAAGAACTCTTGTTAAATTTAAATTCCCCCCAAAGGACATTTCTATACTTCTTCATTGTGAATTTCCTAAACTGGGGACTGAGTTATTGGGCAATGGGTTAAGAGCAACAATGTTTCATTGGGGCATTTTGGGAACAACAAAATGGCAGCCATGCACCCATGACAACAACTTCCACCATCTTTAGCAGCTGCAGGGGGGATCAGCAGAAAATATTCCACAAAAATCCCCTTTCTCTTAATCAGTTCAACAGTTTCACCATTACTTTATTACTTGAAGATAGTAGAATAATGCCTGACATCAGATCATAGACTTGGACTGTGAGATAGCAGACAACCAGGATGCCAGGGATGAACAGCCCAGGCTAGCTGCAGAGTGTTCCCCTTTTGTGATGTTGCACCCCATGTGCAGATGGTGAGTGAAATGCACAAGGACTGGGTTAGGCTAATGCACACCTATCCGTGTGTGTGTGTGTTTTTTAATCTGCATGAATACAGTACCGTTGACTAGGACAACAGAGAGAGAGAGAGAGTGAGAGAGAAAGTCATTCTTTTTGCAAACGGCCCTGGTAATATAAAGGCTCAACTAAAAATACTTTAAATAAATAAATTTTTGAAATGGCACAAAATGGGGGGAGGGGGACAACCAGTCCCATTTTCGTTCCTCACATCACAAATGCATAAAGGAAAACAGGGATGAGAAACGTACTTATCTCCGGGCCAGCAGCAGGAGCACGTGCCAGTGGGTCCTTTTTGTGAGCTTTGCCATTTCCCCACCACCATTAGCAAATAGTGCCAGAACAACGTCTCATCAGGACAAAAACAAAATGGCAGCTGTCGAGAGCAGCTACAGCTGTCTGTTCAGCTGCCACTGTGGCAAAGAATATGTTAGCAAACATAAAAAGTTACCTGACGTGAAATGTACTTTACTAACAGGAAAATGCAAATGAACACAATGTGAAAGAAAGAAATGCAAACAAATGAAATACAAAAAGAACAATGCTTCCAGCATTGAAAATGAATGCAGTCTTGTGCCAAAAAACAGAAAGCTCACACACCTCCAGTGGGAAATGGCCCCAGTTTTAGAAAGAACGAATGAAGTCATCCATGGACTATACTGTGGAGTTGAACAAAGATGGATACAGTGGGGTTCTTGGGGCCATGCCAGCGAACATGCCCACTCAAGAACCACACACTGACTTCCATCTTCCCAAATAAACATTGGATTCATTAGAAGTTAGCAAGATGTGCAGAGGTATGCACACCAAGCTCCTGCACCGAACTGGCCAGTGTCCCTTCTCAAGCCTAGGAGCTCCTTGCATACACATTTATGTGCACAAACGCTCTTGGAAATATTCATTGAACAGGAGGCAGGGGAGAGGCACTCAGTCCCAGCCATGAACAGGGCCAATTCATACACACATGGGTATTTCAGCGAGGAGGGAATTGTGTAGTATCGCCTGATAGTGATGAAAAGGAAACCCAGTTTCTAGCCCAGACATTTTTCATGCATTTCTGTTGGAAGCTGCAAACTGTATACGCTAAATAGTCACAAAGCATATCAAGCTGAACCAAACATATAAAGAGATATATTACAGGCTAATAGTTTATCAGTATTGAATATCATCCAGTATTCAGTATCATCCATATATTCGTATGTCATCCGTATATCCAGTATTCAATATCACTCTAACCCTAGAAAAGATGATGCTCTATGATGGCCTTCGTCAACTTAGTGGCTGCCAGGTTTTGGACTATTAACTCAAGCATTCCTAACTATTGACCCTGCTAGCTGGGGCTGATAGGAATTGAAGTCTAAAATATTTGGAGAGCACCTGATGGGAAAATGCTGCTTTAGAACAAGTTTCCCAACCTGATACCTTCACCAAACATACTGACTGGCAATGATGGAAGTTGCAATCCCACATATCTGGAGGGCCCTAGGATAGGTCTGTTGCCATTGTTTTAATACCTGGTGACAGAGATGGTGTTAGGCAATTGTACCTGTGCTGAAATTGTCTCATTCTTATTTGTACAGTTAGGGTCTGTACACTGTAATATTTTCCAAATATTGTCTCACCATTTAGCTCATTTGCCCAAGTCATGTTCATAATCACTGCTTTCTTTATGCAAACAGGAAAATTGCACACATTGAGTAGTGTTTGAATATGAGATTTTTGCAAAATTCCTGATTTGCACAACTTTTCTCTGAAGACAGAAGTGCGGCTTATTCAGTCTATGGAGGAAATTTGGACAAAATTGATGAGAAAAGCTGCACAAATCAAATGCTAGCATTTAACTCACAAACTGAGAACATTCGGATGTGGCTTAGTTACTTCTTCCTTTTTACCAATAAATACAGTGGCTCGACTTTACTCCCAGCTTTTGTCAACCAGGAACTGAGAAAGGGAGGAGACTGGTGGGAAGAGAAAAACTGAATGGAACAGTTGTTTGCCACAGCAAGAAATGATTTTCCAAGGATATTTTTTCAATGATTATGAGTTCCAGCCTAGAAGTTTCCTTGTGAGCCCAACCCTTTCCTCCCCACATACGCACATCTGCCGGTAAACTGGACTGTAAGGCAAATCCTTCTCATGTGATGTTTTTCCAGCAGAACGAGGAGCTTCCCAAAAGAGTCAGCCCCACACTTCCACCAATGGACCAAACAGCTTCATCTCCTCCTGTCCAGATAGGAAGAAAATGGCAGGTTTTTCACTCCTTCAATATTCTAAATCAGTTGTGCTGGGAAAGTACCCTCGTAGCAGTGCTATTAAGCATATTTTGGCTTATAGTTCCAGTGATTATTATTACATGTTTTTAAAAGCTATTTTAAGGACAAAATGAAATGAAACATGAAAAAATAGCTTCCCACTCATCCAAACAGAATAGGAAGCCATCATTGTTTAGAGGAAATCCCTCAGGTCTCTTTAGGAAGTGTGACTATGAAAAGGGCATCAGACATCAACAACATGTTCGACAGATGGAGAGGGTTTTTTCCCCTTTTCTTTAAATGATGCTTTTCCCCCTCAAACATTCAGCAATAATCAAGAAATTTTCAGAGTATGTACAATGAACACATCTCTTATTTATTTAAAACATTTCTATGCCACCCCCATTGCAACAAAGCCTCAGGGCGGCTCACAACAAAAACAAAAGCATACAAAATAATGCAAAAACAAAATCTTCCTAGTGTCTGAACATTTCGGAAAGGTTAGTCAAATGATTTTGAATTTAGAGAGGTTAGAACAGCCCCTCCCATTACCACTTTGAAAGTAGAATGCTTTCTCCTCCACAGTGGACCTTAACAAAGATGACACCAGAGGGTCTACTTAAATATCAGACTTGGACTGGGCAGCCCTTCAAGCAGAGAATGCCTTCAAAAATAGAGGACTGTTCTCCATAGGTGAGGCTACATCACCATCCTAGTTGCTCAAGGGCTTTCAGAAACCTAGAGCCAGCACTGAGCCTTGCTAGCTTTTGAAGTGACAGGCAGGAAAAACAGCTTTTTGGCCCATCAACAGCAGCAACTCCTTTCCTTTATGCACATTTTATTAGCATTGCTGCACTTACATTTTTTAAAGATGTAAAAACACAAAAGCTCTATCAAAGAATATTTAGATTATCTGCATTTTCTACAACGTATTGATGGACCATCATAATTGGTAGTTATGAAGCAGGATCCTCTGAAGACACTTTCTGAGTGGGGACAGGCCACCCTTCAGTCGTGCCATGGAAAAAAGCAAACTTCCTTGATACTGCCAATATCCTAGAGAGTCGGTCTCTACTTGAAAGGGTAGCATCTTGTATCAGCATCATCCCCCACCTTCTGCACTCTGCAAAAACAACTAGGGAGTTTCCAGTTCAATGTGAAGAAAAGGGGGATGTAATTCTACCCATCTGCAAGGAGAAAATCCTTTGCTCCCACCCTTTCTCCATCTGGCACACAAGCCAGCTATTAAAGAAGAAAAGACACTGGACAATTAAATCTGTTAAACAGCTGCTGAATTTCAAGCTGGTGTTTCTATTAAACAAAATGCCTTAGGTCTATTCCAGCTGTAGAGCAACTGCACGGGTCTGATAGTGTAAGGATATATTTCACTGTGGTTAGGGAGGGTGGGGGAAAATAGCCTGACATAAAAACAACTATGGAGGGGAAGATGATGGATTAGCACCAGGAGGGAGAGACTTCAGAATATGAAACATGCTTGCTAGTTAATTTCCTTCTCCTCAATTCATACATCACTCAAACAGACACAGCTGCCTCTCTTTCACCCAGAAGTTGACTGTTTCTGAAAAGGTAAACCTCCGATGCCTCCACACGGCCAAGGGACAGCTGCGGCCACCATTGTACCATGAGTAATGTCAGCTTACATGGAAATAGCACCTCATTAATTACAGCATGCAATTTTAAGTAACTTACAAACTGCTCCTGAGATTATGCTAAACCAGCTAATGGATATTTAGGACTTTATCCTGAGATGGTGTGATCAATATAGCTGTACAACATATAATGAGGTTATAAGGCTGTCAACCCATTAAACAGTTTTTAGTTGAGTAATCATCTGCCTTTTAACTAACAAATTAAGTGCAAACACATTTACATACCACCAACAGCTTAATATAGGCACCCATTTGAAACGAGGGAACTACAATAACGTTAAAAGAATAGTGGGAATGCATCCTTCATTGGCCACACTTCCAGTTCGGATTGACCTACTGATTCACCCACTGAAGCCTGTTGTTACAGGCCATGAATGAGGACACTCTGAAATGACCAACCCTGACAGCCCTGCTTAGCTCTTGTGAACTTGAGGCTTGATGGAATCTATCCATCTTTTAGATGGTCTTCCTCTTTTGCTTTTGACTTTCCCTAGCATTATTTTTTCCAGTGAGTCTTGCCTTCTAATCTGGTACCTGAAGTACAACAGCTTCAGTTCTGTCATTTTTGCTTTCAGGGAAAGCTCTGGCCAGTTGAAGCTGCAGTTCATTAATCTAGTAATTAAACAAATTAAAGCTTTCATCTCTTATAATTACAGTAATATGACATGCAAAATTTAAATCTTGCTTTAAGGAGCTGAGATGCTAGTCAAGGGCAAAATGAGATGAAACCAGGTGCCTAGGATAGGTCTAGTGCATGTCCATCATTTTTTTTAAAAAAGAAACTTATATCATCATTCTGTCCCTCCCCCAAAATATGAACCTCACACAAACACACAGAAAGGATCTTCCTTCATGTTGTCCTGTGAATAGAGTAAGCCTTGGTCTATGCAATGTGTCTTCATGAAAAGACTTGGTTGGTATGTGGAACATTTACCTAAAGGGTATATATAAAGAGACATAGATATATAAACCAGGAACCCTTTGCTCTTTCCAGCTTTGGGTCATACCTCAAACCTATAATGTGAGGTTACACAGAGTTACATTCTTTGTGGCTGCTCCACAGATATGGAATTCCCTCTCTTGGGAGAATTCCCAGAGTGCTAGCATACTCTGGCTACAGCTAAATAGTTCTTGATGTGGAGACAGTAAATACTGCAGCAATATTTCTGTGTAACTCCTTGTTCATAAAAGAGAGTGGGGAAGCGCCTATATTTATGGAGCTCTGCTTTGCATTTTGCAGCTGTTGGATCGTAATGCAAGACTTCAGCCTTAAACACACTTGTTTGAGAGTAAGCCTTGTTGAACCCAGTGGGACTTCCAAGGAAAGACACATGGGACGAGGCCGCAGATCTTTTCCCAGGTTTGTTTCCCCTTTTAAAGTACTGCCACTATAAATCTGTGCAGCTGAACTTTGAGTCTGATATCGCCAACTTCCAGCTGATGAGGGTGGCATGAGCTATATAATGAAATACTATGTGATGGAAGTGCAACAGCAATTATCGAGGCCTCTGAATAAATTATGTAATTTAACATCTGCTATTAAGCTATTCCCCACATTTATTGCATCATAACAATGTCATTACAGAGAAAAGCTGTGCAGATAAGCAGCATGGCAATAAATGTGCAATATGCATCTAAATGTTTGCTTCTCCATAACTCTCCTTCCGCTTAATTGTGACAGTCAACACTCACCCTCCTTGTTAAATACACTGATTTCTAATCATTTATATAAGACATATGTCACGTATAAAGCATGGACTGCATAATCCTACACAACAATTATACAGGGAGGGGAAGCGTTATACTGCTACGATGCCAGTAGAACAGTATGACCTGGTCATGCTCTGCCTGGTGTGGGAGATGGGAAAACACAAAGGCAAATATTGGAAAAAGATGACAAAAGCAGTACCTTGCCAGCATGTAAAGATATACTGCCAATGGTGAATCAAGAACTGTCCTGCTCATGAGCTTTGCTGCTGTTTCGAGTCGCCATCCCTGGAAGACTTCCAGATCACCATCCTCCTGTCCAGTCAAGAAAACCGGGTAAAGAGTGTGTCCTGTTATGAGTGTTGGGCTGGTGTCATGTTAATAGACACTTATGGTTATCAAGGCAGCATTGAAGTCCTAAGCTGCCCAATTAGCTACAGATGGAGATGGGAATCAGCCCAGTCACAGGACATTTGTCTTTCCAATGTCACTGGCCTCGGGATCCCATCATAGAAGCCAAATAGAGTGGAGGGACTCTACTTGTCTGGGATTCTCTGCTTTGAGTCCAAGGAACACCCCATACAAGGAAAAGTGGGGAAAGCCTGCAAACTCTGACACACCTGAGACAGTCAGGGCTGGAAGAATGCTATATAGACCTACATATAGCCAACCAGCTCTTTGGGCTTCGGATGCCATCTGAATCCAGGTGTTTCCTGCAGGGTGGCTTCTTTGTGGCCATGAAGTGTCTATGCATGCACTCCTGGTCTTGCTGTGCCCTCTGCACCCAGGCAACACACCAAGCCCGGGTGAAGACCAAAAGCCTACAGAGCCATTGGGCTAGATCAGCAGAAAAGCTCGCCACTCCACCCAAGTGCCCAAACTATCAAAGGCTCTCATGCAACTGCAGTCACCAGCCGAATGGAAGCTGCAGCAGTGCAGGCTGAACCACACTCTCATCCTCTCCCCACTGGGGCCACCCAGCAGCCACAGGGACAAGGAGGGAAGGGAAGAACAAGCTGGTTTCCTTTAGAATCTGTGCTCTGGTTGGTTTCCTGGTTGTCATCCCATGCTTGCCCAGTGATGGCAAGCAGCAGGGGGCCTCCCAGCAATACAGCTCCCCACCCTTGCCAGAGATTTTGTGGTGCAATGAGTGCTCCCCCAGTGTCCCCAGGAAAGCTGCAGGAAGAGTGTAGAAGGAGAAGTTGGGAGGAACCTCCAGAGCCATGAACCCCGGGCAAACAAGCCACCCTGTGTAGCTCTCTACTCAGTGTAGCTTCCTATTTACAGTACTTGCAGCGTAAACCTGTCCAGTACCCTTGCCTTATTATTGTGCAAAGGATTAGATGGTATCACTGAAAGAGAGGAAGTGTTTCCATGCTGCTAGGTGGTCAAACATCTGCTTTTATGGAGAATGGTCTTCTGCTTGAAGGGCTGCCACAGACTTTCCTTTATTTGAAGAGCTGTCCTGTCCAATTTCAATTGACAGGTAAAGAATTATACAAACTTTCCCCTCACCAGTTAGCACCTAGACAGCAGACTGAAAGGAAAGTACGAAGGTTACCTGCTCACCATACCTACACAATGGTGAGATGTATTGTATTTCCATTTAAAATATTTCTAAATTTGCAACCATGCCTATGAATTATCATATACGATTGTGCTCTCTATTGACTTCTTTTTTGGTGATTCATAAGGGCTGCCTAAATGTTATACATGTAAGCTTAAATAAAGGTGTAAGCCATTAACAGATATTATACTCACACAGAAGTAAAACATGGAAGAGGTGCAGCAGCCTGGGGAGAGCAAATGTGTTCCTGAATTAAGCATTTTTGTTTTGGAGTCTGAAGTGACCCTACAAGCGTGTGTGTGTGTATGTGCTTGTGGTTGTCCATGATCTTGAAACAAAAGCACACAGGTTCATGATATTTGTGGTTCTTCCCCGTCACATTTATTTATACTTGTTTCTTCCATGTGCTTTTAACATTGGTAAAATGCCAAAGGTGGTCTGGTCATTTCTTAAGTCCCATTGATTTCACTGAGATTAATACCCAAATAAGTGTACAGAAGAATTTCTGCTCTCCATGTGGTCCAAAAGAGAGCAGCATTCCTTCTTTCTCACTTAATTTGTAGCCTTAACAACTTCCCTGAGCTGAAACACTAACAGTCCAATAATTTTATCTTCCCATGCTTGCTTTGCCTACATCCATCTTTCCTTACTTGCTATATATGCAGAGCATGATCAATCTGACCAGGGAGAATAGATGCTGCACAGCTGTGAATGAACTTGCTCACTGTGCAGCTGGTAGAAGCACCATCAGTGTCTGAAGAAGTCCCCAGCTTATGGAAAAGCTTCAAGGTTATGTGGACACCCAATTCCATATAACCAAGTTAGGGAGAAGCAGAATACATCTGTAAGGTTTCAAAACAGAATCTAAGAAGTGGAACTAGAAAGAGGTTTGTGGAAGATCCCTTAGAGCTACAAAAAATAAAGTACACCGGCCAAAGTCCAACAGAAGAACCTGACATGTTGTATTTCTCAAGCTGTCTAAAGACATCTTTGGGAAGCTGACAGCTGAGCAATAAAACTGTCACTGTCCATGGATCTCAGCTCAACAAGATTTTGCAGGTTTTCGTAGCCTGCAGTCTGCATTGCCCTTATTTTTTACCAAAGGTGTCACCCAAGAATTGATGTGTATAATGGATTTGTCTCATTATAAAGTCATAATTTTAGTGGAAGAGTAATGTGAGGAAAACATTTATTTCATCATAGTTTAAATTTAACATGTAGTCAAAGGTTACCTAGGCAAACATGACTTTTTTCAGTGTATAACCATAATATTCAGTCTAGCCAATGCTGAAGGTCTCTGTAGACAGTCCTTTCTAAACAGCCTGAAATCTCAGTGCCCCTGTTCTATTAATCTCCTGCTGTAGTGCAAGCTAGAGGCTGCTGCAGAATATTACTAAACTGTGCAAGTCAGATCTAATCCCTCTCTTGCTATAATAAGATTGTTTGGAAAGAGATCATGGTGTCAGAATCTTGTTCTTGCTATATTTTATTGGTGTATAGGTGTCAGGAAAGCAGACTGACAGATAGCACTATGCATAGACTACTCTATAATCAGCGCACATTGCACAAGCAATAACTAGTTTCATTTCAGCAGTCTTGTCTCATTTTTTGAAAGCAACCACAATGAAATTCTTACAGCTGAAGGTGAGGAAAGAAGCCTAAATCACCAAAGCTATCATTGTTGCTTCTAAAATCTACATATACAATTAATCTAGCACTTCCTGGAGGCCTGCAGCCAGATATGGCTACATCCCTCCAATCAAGATGTAATTCTTCATCCTGTACTTCCTGGTCATGTGAGGCCTTTCTCTCTTCCACGTCTGTTCTTCTTCCCAGCCCTCTGCTCTTCTCTGCATTTCACTGCATCTCCCAAATCAGGTCTCTTAAGATACTTTCCTTGGCTACTGCCATGTCAGCTCCACCCTGCTTCCTGTTACTTTCCTGATCTAATGCTACTTCGGTCCATCCTCTCCTATGCCTTTCTGCTCATCCTGTGCATACCTAGTAAATAAAGGATCTTAGTCAATGGCACCAAGAGAGCCTTCTGCCTATTTTCTTTCTTTTTTCTTTCTTCATGGCAACTGGGAAGCTCAACCAAGCACTGTCAGAAGCTTCATCACTTCCATAAAATCCTACAGTTGGGGTCAGCAAATATTGTGTGGTCTAGGTGAAGAGTGGACAGAAGTAGATCTCTAGGTGTTTTAGAATACAGATCCCAGACGCACCTGCAATGATCAGGGATGCTGGCAGCCAACCCACATGGGGCCTGTGTTGTGAGGAGAGGGGTCTTTTGTTTTGCCAAGCAGCAACATTTCTCATTGCCAGGAGTATGATACTAATGGGAATGATGTCATGGTGTGATGCAGCATCATTGTCAAGAGCATTCTTGCCTTAATGAAAAATGATGGCTTTTCCCAGAGGCCAATAAAAACATAGTAAAACTCTGTGCCATCTTGTCTACCATCTCCCAGTTATGACAGTCGCTGCAATTCTTAGGACATACTTTATATCTGAAGGACAGCTTGTGTCTTCACGTTCTAGTGACAACAAGTTCTAGGGCCTAGTGCATGCTTAGCCTTCCTCAGTTTTCTGTCCTCAGAGTCCACCTGTACTAGAGGTTGCAATGAAGCTTCACTAGCTGTGCTAATCATGTCGCCCTTGCCAAGAGCACAAGGGCTGCTGGACTGTGCAGGCTCTGAATCTTCATCTAAACATCATCCTGGCCTAAGAGAGGCATGGAAGTTGGGAGTCTGACAAAAGATCCATGGAGTTCACAGAAGGTACCTTCACTAAGCCGTCCTGTTCTGGAAGCAAGGATTTCTACTCATCCTCGGTGGGTGCTTTATGAACTACTGTAGTTTCTGTTGCACTAGCAGTGGGTCCCATTGGTGCAACAAACAAGAAGAGGTGCAGAGGCAGCACTGGGTACTGCCCCAAATGGCCCTGGATAAATTTTGCCATGGAACTCTCCCTTCTATCTATTCAATTTTATCTGAAATATCTGTCTTCTCTGGGTGACCTCTTCAGGCTTGTGTAGTTGACCTCTTCCATCACCACCATTTTCATCCTCATCCCGCAATAGGTTTTCTGTTTATCTGCAGATATCTCTACAGGGTTCCTAATCTTCAGTTAGGTGGGCATTGTTCTGACCTTCCAAAGCTGCTGAAAACCAAGTCTCTGAATAACCAACACCATCCTCTGTGTTCCTTCTCCAGTGACTCATAAGCTACTGCTACTTCTCCGGATCCTCATAGGTTCCTTGTCTGTGTACACACAAAGAGCTACAGTGGAGATTTGTTCCACAGTGTGAGCAGGATCCATGATTCCCTCTGAGCCTTTTCTATGTCTTCCTCTTCTGTTCCACCAGACCATAAAGGGGAAAGTACAGTGGGATTTGGTTATATAGTTTCAAGAAGCCAGAAAGCTGTGCCAAGTTATGTCTTTGAGTAAACAAAAAAAAAAAAAAGACCATCAGTCTCCAAACATCTGTCACCTCTGTGCTGATCCTCTCCACTTCAGGAGCCAATTTAGGGTTGTGTTCTTGTTTAAGCTAGCCTTTAACTTGCTGCATAATGATACTGCACAGCACTTCCTTTTTTCACCTCAGCCACAGACCCTTTTCTGACTGTGTATTAAAATATGTAGTAGAAAATGGTTTATCAAATGTGAGCTGGAAGCCCACAAGGAGCCTACTTAATGGCTGCAAGGAGCTGCTGAAATGTTCATTTTTCTACCATTCCAGCCATGTTTCTACCTCTTGTTTGCTTGCCAAGCACAGGATGGTCGGCTCATTGCTGCCTACTATTGAACCACAATTGCCTTCCATATGATGGGATCTCTTTTTATCTCCTGCTGAAGCAATAGAACTTAAAGCTGATGCACAAGAACACCTCTTATTGTTGCTCAGGTTGATTTCAAAGTACAGTGGGACTTGGTGATACATTTTCTACTCAGCCTGATTTGGTGGCCACTTGCTGCAAGTTGAGCTCAAATCCCAATCTTGTTTCAGAAAACCACATCTTCATGCCACTCATTGACTTTCACTGGAAGTCAAGCAACTCCTATAACTTTTCCCTTTGCTCACTGGGAACAGATTATATTTTCAGAAAGAGCAGCCCCCAAATATACCAGATAGACAAATAAGTGCAGGGTGTTTATGCTGCACACCTCTGAATGGTCATTTATTTATTTTTTAATGAAATTGCCAATAACTGAGGAACAAGCTTGCCAAGTTTCAGATGAATAGGTACAGGGATCTTTGTACAGCATGAACCTTTATAGTTTGAGTGTTTTATAAACAAAAACAGACAGACAAAAATGATGCAGTTAGCCTCTTGTTTTTTGGGGGCAATTATGAAAGTTACATACAGCATAGAGGTGAGAAAAGCTGAAAACATTGGGAAGGAAAAGTTCCAATTTTTTTTGGAAGGAAAGTGTTCAAAGAGGGGTAGAAATTATTCACTTTCATCTGCACCCTCCATATTTTTTCTTTGTTGGCAATTTGACATTTGTAATTCAGGTATCCCCAGGCAAGAAACCAGTAAAATTTCAGAAGGATGGGCTCAGGGGCTGGGAGTTATGAGCAATGAAAAGCACTTTGTTCTGTGCGCGAAGTCACAGAAGGGGCAATAGGAGAGGGATAAATGACGTGCATGGAGCATACATTAGCAAAGGCAGAAAGCTTGACGTTTTCCAAGTATGCACCCATGAGGAGTCAGACCTCAGACTCCACCAAACTTCTTTTCACATTTCTGCAAGGTAGATTTAGAAAACAGCAAAGATCAGTCCTGAAATAAATTACTTCAACAAGTCTCCCACAAAGCACTGCGATTCGACAACCCTGGAAAAACTACTGCTGTGTTTAGAAGCTAGGGCTGCAAGTCACTACACAACCCTTCCTCCTCTCCCTCAGTCCTGATGTTTTCCTCATATGGAATGCATGGTAAGAGATGTATCCATCTTTGAAGACACATTGTTTGCATTTCTGTGTTCCCCTGAGGCTTTCAAAATGTTCAGGTCCTGATTTAGTCACTTCAATTAGGACATCTCTGGAATCTAATCAGATCATCCCAATTCGGTTTGGGATTTGACCAAATGTGCATATATGTGTGCCTGTGTGTGTTTGTGTGTGTATTAAAAAATCAAGCTCCAACAGAGCTGACTGGTTATACATGCCAAGGTGAATAGGTAAGTCTTGGTTTGGTGCTGAAATGATACCATGGGTACCACTTGGGGGAAGGCTTTTCAAAGATGGGGTGCTACCATAAAGGTCCTAACTTGTGTCAATACTCAATGTACTTTCCCTGTGGAGGGATAATCTAGTCTCACTCTCCGTAAAGGCACAACAGCAGCTATCAATCTGGAAGAAAACCAGTAATGTGCATCTCTAAATTCTAGCTGCTTTTCTTTTACATATATGTGGCTCAAAATTCCCATTGAGGGATATTGAATATCTAAGTTCCTTGCCTTTTTATTGTATATTTACAACTCTGGGCACTTTAGACTGGATTATGTAGATTCAGCACTCAGCGCCAAATTACACACAACATTTATATGTAGCATGCAGCCTTCTCTCGTTTTATAGCCG
This sequence comes from Varanus komodoensis, assembly GCF_004798865.1. Lineage (NCBI taxonomy): Eukaryota > Metazoa > Chordata > Lepidosauria > Squamata > Varanidae > Varanus > Varanus komodoensis. The sequence goes on along the minus strand of NW_025336087.1, from coordinate 44,643,260 downwards.
TGGGAACTTTAGCTAAGTCTAGGGAGGGTTTGGGAATTACAGCTGAGAAGGACTAGACTAAACCTCCCCTCTCTGCATGCTGCAGTCCCATGGTTTTAATTAATTAAAGTAAAACAAGAGATATAGCTGCACAATACAGATTAAGTGATTAAGTGTAATGTGCAGTTTGTCCTTAGGACATGGTAGCAAAGATAACACAGTGTTATGCTCATCTTCCTTTTATTAAATGAAGACTAAATTTTTTAATGCATATTTCTAGACACACTTATTTAGGGGCAACCTGTTTACAGCATCTTCTCTATCTTTTGACAGACTCCATCTTGCACTGACTTTCCACCAGAGGGATTCATGACTGGCATCCCATTTCTCTCAGGACTCTACAAGCGTTTCCACAGAGAGAGTCTTCCATCCGGATCTTATGGACATCGCCATTCCACTGCAGCAGTCCGGCACGCAACTTCTTTCCCTGTCCAGGCTAAGGTGGCCCCAAAGTTCAAGTCCAGTCGACTGCTATGACATTGTAATTGGTACAGAAGCCTAGCAAAATAGGCATCAGAAAGTGTTCAGTGGTGAACATCAGTTTCCTATTGGACTCTGGCACAATTTGAAGTACCAGGTATGATTATCTATAAACACCTAAACAAACTAGGGCATACATGCCTTAAGTGATTTTTCTCCAAGATCAACCAATGTTGACGCCTTTGTCATTCTTCCAGTAGCATGTAAATACATTTGAATATTCCTTGAAGGAAGACATCAACTGCAACTGTTCCACTTGTATGCTACTCACTTTAACATATCCTGAGGATATATGAAAGTAGTATTTAATATTAGCTCTTTTTCCCCATCCCAAAGCACATATACAAAACTTGTTACAACCTTGTGCTTCTGGGACAGAATGGAAAATTGGATTGAATATCTATTTTTATTTTCTGTGCTACTTTAATTATTTAGTCACTTTCATGTTCTTCAAGCACATGTTTTATATATATATTATTGAGTTTTAAATGCAAGTTGATATAAAAGTATATTTTGAAAGGGTGTGCCAGGACAAACATGGCTATAAATCTAATACCTATCAAAACTGACATACATCCCTCCCTCACTAGATCTTTCCCAGTCATGGTGCAGGTCTGGTTACATAATCATCCAATTAAATGCATAAATCCACATCAAAATGTTTGGAAACTGGATTAATTACCTAAGTATGACTTACTGCAATTAGAACAAGAACAATTTCTCCAGTATTTAGCACATCTGCCAACAATGGGGATAGAAATATTGAAGTATGAAAATTGGGGAATGAGCAGCAAGAAGATTGGGCCTTTCCCAGATTTACAACTTAATGGAAACCTTCAACCATCCAACAATGGACAGATGAGTTAGCTTCTGCTTACTGAGATCCCAAGATGGTTTGTGAAGACTATGGGTGCAAAGCATCAGACCTGAGACCATAATCAGTTCTCCTTGGATCCTAGTCCCCTTCCTGTGGTCCTGTCACCATTCTCTTAGCCACTGATCATTTGGTAGTTTCCCAACCTTTGTGTGGTTTCTTCTCTCCTAGCTCAGAAATACTGAAATCCCACTCCCAAAGCCCAACTACTGTCAGGAAGATTTTTAAAACATGTTTGACACTTTTGGCCCTGCCCCCTTTAATTTTGGATTCTGAAATGTGTCCCTGAGAACTTTTCCAAAATAGAATTTGGCCCTCATGCTGAAAGGCATGTAGTGTTGGGACCAATGTTTTCCCCCTCCTTCCCAGCATACAAGGCCTTTCTGACCAAAGTGTTTATTATGTTAAAGCTATGATCCAAAAAAGGAGCATTATGGAAGTCAAAAGCAAAAGCAACAAGCCAAGTTACAATGCTGGCCATTAGGGAAATCCAGCATATTGATATAAAGATAATTCCAAACTGAGTATCTCTCATCCCTTCCAAACCAAGAAGATTAGATTAGACCTTCAAGGTGGATCCTGCTACTTATGGTTCTTTTGTCTGGAACAACATGTATCCCAGTTGGTCCACCCTCTGCACCCATCAGCTACAGGAACCAAGGTTCAATTTGGATGCCAAATTACTTGTACTTCATGACAGTTAGCACCCTGAGGGTATGGAATGGGCTTGCACAGGAGGTGGTTGAAGCCCCATCGGTGAGGGTGTTCAAGGATAGGCTGGACATGCACATGGTGGGCATGTCATGAGCAGAGCCGGCTGGAGCTGGGAGTCAGACTAGATGGTCCGGGAGGCCCCTTCTGACTCAGTTTCTATGTTTCTACTTCACTGGACTTTCCCACAGAACTTGAAACAATCTGATTCTTGATGGCTGCCTGGCTTATCTCTGTATCTGCTGACCTTGGCAAATTAGCTGAAAATTCCAGCCTTTCCTCCAGCCCTTTTGGTTCCTGAATCAGAGCCAAACTGTGCTCCCATTTATTGTTCACTTATAAAGAAAATCATAAAGCACTAGAAGACAGAACTTGTTTATGATATTGGAGAACCCACTGTCTTATGGTGAGGGTCAAGTTCTCACCACCAAAATGATGGTGACCCAGAAGGCAGCCAGATTTAGTTTGTTGCAAATAAATCAATGCTCTAGTTCAGAGCATAGTTCAGAAGTCAGGTACAGTCCTTTTGATAGCAAACTCAAGCAGTAATATATAAGCTTCATTTCAAAAAGAACTTCAGTTTTCTGAGCCATGTTCACAAGTAACATTTTAATCTCCTATAGAACACCCTGCACTTGTGATTTCGATGTGTACATTAGCTAGAATGTGTAAAAAGCTGAATTCTTCTGTCTTTTATCCTGTATTCACAACATTTATCAATGATACGTAAATCCTAGTTTACAGTTAGAGTAAGTTACTAAACTTACGTTAGCAGAATCAGCTATTTGGGGACTAGGAATTAAATTAATCGACAATAAGCAGCTAAAAATGAGTTCCTTCTTTAATTGTATCCCAAAACTGACAATTGCATTAGAGAATCCCATGAAGTGCCTTTCTTAGTGGCCACCTGTGGCCGATAGCAGGAAATGAGCGACCACCATTCTTACAGCTAAAAGGCATATACACACATTAGCATATCTAACAGAGTTAATTCAAGCATGCAACAAAGCGCACTACATTTTCTTTTTTTATTATTTTATTTTCTCTACAGTCTAACACTGAAACAACAATTATTTAAGACATTGTACATACTGGGTTGACATCTTACTCTTTTGAACAATCAAAAATCATATTCAGTTGTACGCATAGTCCCGTTTCTCTAACCAATAACAAAAAGAGTTCCAAGTTTGGTAGAAGTATGTATCTTCCTTCTCCTTCAAAGATAAGGTCAATCTATCCATTTCTGTGCAATCCAAAATCTTTTTTAAGATCAACTCTTCGATAGGTGGGTTTTCGTTCCTCCAGTGTTGGGCAAAGGCAGTACATTTTCTTATATCAACATGTTAATATTTTATGACATATTTCCCAATGTTGGGTTTAAAGTTTTTGTTGTTTTAATATAATCATCGATATATTTTCTTGAAAACAGCTGAGACAAAACTGCACATTATATGTGTGTGTGTTTATAAAACATACCCATCAAACGTAGCCTGCCATATATATACATTGCACATTAGATTAATAATGAATATGCCATTTATACCGATCATTTCTATAATGACCTTGGATCTCATGCCACTCTCATATCCAATGTAACATGAAAAAGAATTTTGCTTTTATCTCATACATCTTCCCATTAAAAAATGCCAACAGCTGAAAATCATTGTTTCCTTATGGTCTTGGCTCTGCTGAAATAATTTCTCATCAAAGTGACCTGAGTAATACCAGGTGTATATAGTATTTTTAGAATGTTTCTTGCATGATGTATGTCATACAGGCCTGTCTACCATCATTTTATATATGTATTGGTTGGTTGGTTGCATTCATTTCCTGCCTTTCCTCCAAGGAGTCCAAGGCAGTCTACATGGTTCTCCTCCTTTCCATGTTATCATCACACCAGCCCTGGGAGGTGGGTTAGGCTGAGAGTCAGTGACTGGCCCGCAGCCACCCAATGAGTTTCATAACTGGGTGAGGACGAGAGCACTATAACCACACCACCACACTGGCTCTCCTCCCGCTCCTTTTCTGGGCGCGGATGTCCTTGCACTGCCACCTGGAATTTGTAGTGTGGGTGCAGGAGGAGCCGCACTGCCAGCAATGCCAGGCTAGACATCTTTTCCTTCTGGGTGGGGCGCACAGCACAGCACTTGGCACAGGCGTGGTTCGAAACTGGTTGCTTCCTTTGGTGAAGGTTTGAATCAGTTGAATGGTTGCTCACAAGGTAGGGCTTCGTTTTGTTTTCCATCCAGACCATCCATCTCAGAGGCCTTTATTTTCACAACAGCCGGACTCATCGTTTGCTTCCGTAAAAATCACATTTACATGCTGTGTGTCCTTCCCTGGGGGCATATAAGAGTTTTTCTAACTTGGAAAACGTTTGCCAATTTGATTGCTTGAGGCAGGGCTCAGGAGCCAGGTTATTGTTCCATAAATTACATACCTCTTCTTAGAAGTTCCAGTCAATTTCATGTACCAACCACCAAGACAGCAGCTGCCTTTTTTGTACACCGTAGTCTGAGGAACACAGACTGTGCAGGTGGAACTGAGTGTACGATGCTTGCATATTTCTGATATAATTTATAAATAGAAGACATTTCCAGGGTGCAAGGGGTCTCAGCATGAAATATGCTCCTATACTGCAAATTGGATAAATTCATATTGCAAAGCTGTGTGTGTGTGTGTGTGTGTGTGTGTGTGTGTGTGTGTTTTGTCTAGGAACAACTAGAATTGTTCCTTCTCTTTCTCTTCTGTCCACTCCAGATTCATTTATCAGTCACTCATTGTTCTCAGAAGTATGCCTGCTAGGCCAGGACATTCTCTGCCCTTTTTGGCATCATAGTCTAGGCTGATGAATGGCAGAATAAGAGGCAAGCCAGCCAATTTGGGAGGAGCTGCAGGTCACTTTGCTCCGTGAGTTCTAGCCTCACTGCTCTAGCTTCACAGCCTGCTCATTCAATACACTGCCTGGATCCAAAAAAGGGTGAAATTAAAAGGATTACAGCTAAGGATGGGAGACAATTTTGTTCAATTTGCATTTAATTTTGCACCTTTGAACTGCTGTCTGAATTAAACCTCAGTTTCCTTTAAAATTTGCTGTTCTTCGAATTTTGCAATGAATTATCCAATACAAATGTGTACAAAATGCATATATTAGGGGAAATTACACAGAAATGCAATATATTCAGAAAACCACCTGCAAAAATGTGTATATTATAAATATATATCCAAATGCATTTATTCAGAGAAATGTGCAGAAGAACACTTGTGAATTTTCACATAACCTAAAAAAGAACAAACCCCCAATGCTTGGGATGGATCAAATTTAAGACTAGAGAAATTATTACAGTTCAAAATAAGTTTGAATATTTGAAAATCATCCAAGCTAATACAATTGCACCAAGTCCCTGCAACATTCTGAACTCTCTCTGAACTGCAAAGTTCTCGGAATATCATTTGTTCTGCTTGCCCCAGGAAGAGCACAGCTCACCTTGTGGTTAAGACTGAGGCAAAAAAGGAGCTGGGCAGTTACATCTGTGCTACCTGTTAACATTTCACCATCTTTCCAAACCAGTGGACCTACCTTCACTGTGACCTTCTTGCTTGCAACAGATTGCTTTTTGTTCCTTTTAGCATCCCTTGGTCATTCTGGAACTTTGCCTTTCTGACACCCTCTGTACAGGTTCAGCCTATTGTGTTGTATTCTCCCTTGGTCAGATGATCTTCTTTCCCTTGCCTGCACATTACATGCAGGAGATCCCTGTGCAACAACACTGAGAGCCACCGTGGTGTAGTGGTTAAGAGCACAGGTCTGGGACTCAGGCAATCTGGGCTCTAGTCCCCACTCAGCCATGCAGCCAGTTGGGTGACTTTGGGCCAGTCACAGGCTCTCAGCCCAACCAACCACATCGGGCTGTTGAGGGGATAAGACTGAGAGCAGTAGAAGGAGAATGATATAAGCCAATTTGAGTTCCTTTAAAAAAGACTAGAAATCTAATAAATCAATCAATCATACTGGATTTTTAAAATTCATCCATTTTTTTTCTCATAGAAAGGGAAAGAAAGAGTAAACATATATTCAATATCTAAGGATCGCCAATCCCTCTTGACTTCTTTTACCTTTCAAAGCTCCATCCTTGCAATCCCACTCAATTTTTCCCTGAGCTTTTTGCAGTTGGTTTTTCTAAAGTGCCAGGTATGGCACTGACTGAGCCCAGTTTTTGCAGTCCCTTCTGTCATGAATTCCAAGATGGCATGGTATCTAAGCTTCCTACGTTTCCTGCCACGTTTACTTTGTTCCTATCCTGTTGGTCAAGATTAAATCTGAGGCAGCAGTTCCACTTCCCCTTTTACCTTCTGAGAGAAATTAGGGAAGCTCTCAGCAAGAGAAGTGAAAAACGAATTGGATGTCCCATTCATTGCAAAGTCAGACTCCCAGCAGATGTTGAAATTCCCCATTACTGCTACTGCTTGCCTCTGGGAAAGCTTTGTCACCAGACAAACTACCTTGCTTCCATATTCCCTTTCTGCGGACCCCCCTGCAACTTTTCCTGCTAACCTCCCCCCGCCCCCAACCCTCTCCTGTTTGTTCACTCCCAGGAAACAGCAAGCTTTGTTACATGGTTGATTTGTCCTGATCTGCCTCAGCTATGGCCTAAATCTGCCCTTGGACTGATTAGGTTTGTGCCAGCTCTCACACAGATCTTTTTTGATGTAATGGCAGTGCACAGGTAGGTGTGCTTATATCTACAAAATCAGAAGTTAAAGTATTTTAAGGGATTGGAATAATGAGGAATGGGGGGATAACCCCGGATGAGGAAATCAGAATTGTCTTGGATACATTGGACATTTGGAAGGCATGTGGCTTATTTTTTTTCTTTCTTTCTATTTTTACTCTGCAGATAATAAAGTATCTTCTCTTTCCCTCTTTTACTGGGCAGGGCCTCATACATTATTTATGGTAGATAATTTTAATATAAGTTCAGGCTGGGTGCCAGTTTATGAAGCTTTTAAAGGCTTTCCCCCATTTATTTTCAGTTCTGTTTCCTACTTCTGTAGAATGTCCTTTTATTTATGCACAAGAGAACGTCTGAAAGCAAGCCAGAATTACACTCAGCAAACTTTGTGATTCTCTGGTCGCATATTTGTCAGTTCTGTCTAGAAAACGAGGCGCTACAGAAGACAGTGTGCTTTACAGTTCTGTAAATGTGCCACACATTCAAGCACAGAAAATAGTGCAAAACCTATTCCCACTTCTATGAAAAAGGAACAATGGATTTCTAGACCTTTGTGTGCGTGTGTACGTGTAAAACTGGAAATGGATGGGCACAATTCATGCAGAATTCTAAAGCAGAGATAGGTAAACCTGCCAGTTTCACTTTCTCCTGCATTGAGTTTCTTATATTTCAAGTTCTGTCTTTCCTGAATATGAATAACTTTGCAAATCTGTATATTCTACCAAAAACATTGCCACAGTTTAGTTAAAGCTCATACATTAGTCTTTCTTAACTAGACTACTGCAAAATACTCTACAGGAGGCCACACTTGAAGACTGCTCAGAAGCTATAGCTTGTTCAAAATGTGGCAGCCAGATAAACAATGGGCACCAGAAAATCCAGACATATAACACCCATCCTGACCTGCTTGCACTGGCTGCCCTTGTTTCTGGGGGTTGTAACCTAAAGGGGATTAAACCTGAATGTCTTGGAACTGCAGCATTTCACGGAACAGTCCTCAGAGCTGCAGTCTATGTAGATACTCAAGATCTGAGACCTTCCTCCAATTGCAGTTTCCAAGAAATGCTTGGTTGGAGCCTTCTCAGTGGTGGCCCCCAATTATGAAACAAGTTACTCACTGAGGCTCACCTGTTGCCAACTTATTGTACTTTTGATACCAGGTTAGGATTGTCCTCTTTGAAAGGACATTTCATCTGCCAAAATAATATAACCTTCTAACAAGTCTTATGCCTTAATTTGTGCTAGTTATTGTATGTTTTAAATTCAGTTTTTAAATTAAGTAGTATTATTTGTGATGTTTTACTGTTATGGGTATTTTTATTTTGTGTTCTTTATGTATATTATTTACATGACTGTTGGAGGACCAGAGCTGGTTCTGTACCCCTGCTTTAGAATCTCAGTGATAGTGCAATGAAAATATCTCTCTGATGTCAGTCATGCATTCCTAAGAGATTCAAAGTTCAAGTACAGGAATCTGCCTTATCCTGTTTGTCCATCTAGTCCCATATACTCTGATTGGTGTTTGCTTTCCAGATTCTGAGGAGGTGTCCTTTCACATCACTGCCCAATTAAGCAACAGAAAACTGTATAAAAACTCTAAATTTGCTTAATATGTTTAGGATGCATAATGTGGCTTATTTTGATGATGAGTTCACAGAATAGACAGTTCCAAGATTATACAATATTGGTCTTCTATTAAAAAATAAAAAATCTGCTTCCAAATTAGTCATTGAACAACCAAAGTCACAGCATTTCCTGGATGGCCTTGGGCATTTCCAGAGTTAGTGAATAACAACATTGGTGTGTGCTGCATTTTTTGTATGCTAGTAAACTTCTGGACGACTGAATGTCATTACCTAAAGTGTCAAGCTCCTTTGAAAAAGGTATAGATAAAAGAAGTTGTAACAGAATTTCTTCTGTTGTAGCTGAAGAGAGAATTCATCTGGAATTCAATTGTTCCTGTCATGCATTACAAAAACTAGCCTACTGTCAAAGAGGAAGATTAGCTGCTGCTTCCCCTTCAGAAACTCATCTTATGATTCTAGCAAAAAAGAACCGTGGAACTACTACTTTAGAATATATCTCCTAAGAGAATTTATTGCAGATAATTGAGCTGTGGTATATGACAGCGGTATCAAGCAAATGTTAGTTAAAAGAAACACAAATCAAAGAGTTAAATGTATTGACGTTGAGAGCTACTCTTCACATGTGGCTTTTCCTTGACTGTACTGCTTCAAATGGCACATGAGTGTCTTATGTTTGAATGCTCTCCTGTACACAGAAAAAATCTCTGCATGAAGATTGAGGGAAGGAGAACATCAGCACATCAGGGAGATTACGAATATAAAAAGAGCCATTCTCATTCAGACATAACCAACTGGCCAACCAGCTACATGAGGAACCACAAGTGGGACCATAACACCTTCCCACTCATGTTTTCCAGAAACTTGTTTATAGAGGCCTACAGAGGTTAGCCTAGAACTTGTATCCTAGATGCTAGTTTGATATGGGGAGAGTTTATTGTGGGAACAGTCATGTGCTGTATTGCATGTGTGGCTTGATTCCTGAGCTCTAACTCTTACACGCTGGGAGCATGAGATTGCAGGATCCACCCCATATTGATCACGAAAACAGAAGAATAGAGAACCCATTTTACAAGATCAGGTCATGTACAGAAAACAAAGCTATCACCCATTGCCCTCTGTGATCCAGTTTCTTGTGGTGGATTTTCCCACACAATCCTGCACAATCCCACCCTATCCATGTGACTTTTATTATTATGTAGGGATGCATGATTGAGGTGGAACAGTAGATGAAAATTCAACGCATTTCCACAATTCAGCCTCTCAGTTATTGCTTTGTCAGTCCTGGACTAGCACCAGCTCACAATGAGGCAGTTTGAGCCAGCTTGAAGACTTAGCTCTCTCAAACAGCCCATGATTTAGGTGACTTTTTAAACTGCTAATCAAATTTGTGCAAACCACAATGCTGTAGTGTGATTTGAGCAATGTTAGTCAATTTGCACAGATCACAATTTTGTGCAAACAGTGCTAAAACCATACGGGGTTTAAGAGTTTATCTTTGCAAATTTCATTAGCAGTTTAATAAATGTATGCACTTTGCAAACCATCTAAGAAACAGTCATTTGAAGGTCAGGGGGGACCTCTGACTTGGCCTGCTTCTGAGCACTAGATCAGAAGCAGGAGGGAAATCTGCTGAGCTCAAACAAGTTGCATTTCTCTGTTTTGATACAGCATTATTTTTATGTTACTGGGAATGGTGTGGAAAGAAAGCCACAAGCTCTTAACCAGTGATTAGCGAAACCCTACATAACCTGAACTCTGACAGCCTTGAGTAAAACCAGGGCTTTTTTTTTGTCATAGAACACACCGGAATGGCGTTCCAGCACCTTTTTTTCCAATGTATTTATGAAGTGATTTTGAATCGCCTCTCGGCATAGCAGGTCAGCAGCAAACATCATTAACGCCTGCGGGCTGCTTTTCTGTCCACGCTGCCCGGCTTGGGACGCTGCTCGGCTTGGGATTGGTGTGTGTGGTCGCGTGCTGAGTGCTTACTGCCAGCGGCAACGTGAGTTCCGGCAACTTTTTTTTTTTTACAAAAACAAACACTGAGTAAAACCATCTTTTTTTTAAGGAATGTTGCTAAAGGCATCCATGTAGATATAGATCACATCTTAGCTTAACCGAATTCTGGACTAGGCTCCTCAGTGCTCCCAAAGATGCTATCAGAAGCACAAAGGATTTTGCTTGCTCACCACCATTCTCCAAGTAGGATGCATGGCCATCCTTGAAGGAACTCAGCACAGACGTTGGCATAAAATAGATTCACCACCAAGCCTCCTAAAAGGTAATAACTACACACACACACACACACACACAGGTCAAATGAGATGCTGATATTTATGATATTTTTATTCCATATATGTGCCTTCTTCACATATACGGAAGGAAGAGTGCTTCATCATTCTATGTATCTGACAACAGCCAGCCTGCATCTCGTCTGCTACCAGCAATTCAAGACATAAAGAATTGTATTTCTGAACAATTGTGTGGAAACTCCCAGTTTATACAAGCCACGTCCTTCTTTTGTGAGGTTAGAACTGTTAGCTTGTAAGACTAAATTGGCCTGACCTCTTAGGAAACAGTACTGACAAGACCACTTCTCATTTAGTGGAAACAAATGAGGTACTACTGACATTAGAATATTTCATTGGATTTAGTGAGAACAAATTGTGGCTAGCTTGGAATATATGGAAAAAGCTGTTCCTTTGGAATTGAGTTCTGTAAGAAAATTAAATTCTATTCAGTGGGCAGAGGGTGTGGGTCTAAGTTGGGGCCACTTTTCTAATTGGGGCTCTAATGAACACAAAACTTGTAAACATTGTGGGAAAGTATTATTTATGGTTTAGCTTGTGAGACACACATTCTTGCTATCCAAAAGCACAGCACCACTATGGGTCATGAGCTAGCTTCAGGCATTTGTTTGGCTCCAAAAGCAATATTAACATTATTATATATCTATTTAATTATTAACATTCCTGCCTTGTGGGTTTAATATGAGACTATCAATCTGGTTCTCTATTAATCAAAATCAAGTTTTTAAAAAATATATGAACTAAAACGCAAGATACAAATCAGTGCATAATGACAGTAATACTGTGGGAACAAACAGGAGAGATGAAAGGTAAGAAACACAACTCAAACTTCTGACAAGCCAAAGACATTCCAGAAGAAACAAGTCTTCTATCTGACATAGAATATCAAAAGGGAGTAGTGAAGGATTGACCCATCAATTTTCTCAGTTTTCCAATCTTAACTCAGTTCATTCCAAACCTTGAGTATGTTTTAAGCTTGGTCCATTCAAGCATGGCCAAATTATTTTTTTAAAGTTTGCCTGGAAGTATGTGCACATTTTGGGGCACATTTTCTTTATACATGCATTTTTGTAGGTCGTTTAGCCCCACAGAGATTTTGCATGCTATCGTCCTAATATGATGCATTTCAATAGCTATGTTCACATTTGCCTGTGCATTTGCCTATAATATGTGCACTTCTGAGTACTTTTGGATTGGAGAACTGACTGGGATTGTTGCGTCCTCTGCGCATCCACAGGACATGCCTGAACTACATTTTTAATCCTTCACATGTGATCTGGAACCCTTCATTCTCCAGGTTACCAGATGATGCAGACTAGAACATATGACTGCTCAGAATGCTCATGAATTCTCATTTCTCATGAATTTCACAGCCCCTCCAAGCAGGACAGGCAGGGCAGCACCAACAGGTACAACCTCAACCAGCTCGCCGAACAAAGAAGTCTCTGGCCCAGCTTGGAATGTCCCTGGCCCAGGCAGAAGAACCAAGCAGCTCTTCCAGGGCAGGGTCAACAGAGCTCAGCTGTTGCTCAGCTAAGAACACTGCAGTCACATTATTCCCATGTATGAGCCGTATATCTGAGCCAAACATAAGAGCTGAATAATGGGATTAGAGCTTTCACTCACAGCACTTCGTCTAAAACCACAAGAATGTGTACACTAACAGATAGAACTGGGATCCACACATTGAGCGGGCGAACAGAGATGTCCTTTATGCACAATCTGGCCTGTTTAAAAAAATGCCTCTACTTCCCTTAGCACATTCTTGCCTGACTGAGCTGTGAGCATACATCAGGCAGCAACTAGGGAGTATTATTTTCTACAGAGTTCAGTGCAAAAAGCTCTGATAAATAGCAACAATAAACCTTTCAAGCATTACAATCAATACTTAATGGTATAATGTAAATCCAGCCCAGGGATGACTGGGGGATTCTGCTATCTGGCAAAAAGCATGAGATTGATGCACCATTGCAAAGGTTCCCCGTCCTGCTTTTTCTGGTGTCAGCTGTGAGGGGGATGCAAGAATACCCCGAGGTTGCTTTGCTTGCATGTGCAGATTTTCCCCTTCCCATCCTCATCTTGGATGCGGGGAGGGAGCCCAAAGACTCAGTAACTTCCAGAGCTCTGCTAAAAATACAGGCACACCCTTTAGGCACATTTACACATCCTCTATCCGCTTAGGGGAGGAAAAAGGTTTCAACAACAACAACAAAATGAACAGATCTGCCTTGAGGCGGCAGAAAATGTATGTGATAAGGGAATAGCCACGAAGTGCAAAGAAGTATTTAGGTCTTAGTGCTCATTGACTGGAGATGTGAAAGATGTGTGAAAAATCCAAAATAAAAGCCCAAGAATAACAGGGGATAATATAAGAGAGCTTTCTTGAAAACAGACACAACTGTCACAAAAGAACAAAGTGAAAGGGGAGTTAGAAGGAAGGGAGAAGGAAGAGTAAAGACGATTTCATACTAGAGAAAATAGAGTGGGAAAATGTGATTTTGCTTCTTTTGGACTACTGAAGTGTGCATCTTAAGATTTTTATATTTATGGCTGATTTTTATTAGTTTGATTGCAATTTCAGGATTGTAAAGCACCTGGATATAACAGGCACTTTAAACAAATTTTCATATAAATAAATCAATTTGCCCTGCCTCCACTGAAGGGCTATGGGAGGTTAGTCTATCTTGATATTGCAATAGCCCCAACAACGGCTTATAGATAATAAAGAAACTTGTGGAACTTCAAAGAATAACAAACAAATTACAGCATAAGCCACTCTTCCTCAACATGGGGCTTTCTCGACATGCTGATTTCTAATGGCCACACTGGCTGGGAATGATGTGATTGTTCTCCAGCACATCTGGAGGCCATCAGGTAGCAAAAGGCTGGCATAAACTTTCATGGAGTACAGTGCAGTTCGTCAGATGCAATCGGACAGAAATGTGAATCTGGAGCAAGAATCCTAATCCTTGCTCTCAGCGATGTATATAAGCAGATGAGAGCTAACTGGGGGATCCTGGCATCTCCCCTTACAACACCCACAGTCTTTATACTAGCCAAGAGGGTAAGAGTGAAAGGGGAAATCCAGACTCTCAAGTATCTGGCTGAGGATTTCTTTCCCAACCATTTGTCAATCATAGATGGAGATGGAAGAGGAGGGAGGGAAAGACTTCCTGTGAGACTTTTAACAAGCCTGCACTGTAGTTTTAAACATTTACATTTTTATGCTATATTTTATGCTGTATTGTGTGGTTTTGAATTGATGTAATTTATTAATCCTCTCAACAGCTTTGACTTATTGAAAATAAGGGCCTTATTTTTGTCGGGACTTATAGAAATAAAGGAATAAATCACTCTGCCAGGATATCTGATACTTGCAAAGATGGGTTTTGGATGAACCTCCTGCCTCAAGCAAGAGAACTACACATGGCCCTTCTTTTGCATAGCCCAGCAGCAAAAGAGGCCATATGTCCTGTGATCTATAGGGAGGAGCAGAGTTACAGCACGGACCTAATTCCTTAATTTATTTTTATTAAGCATTGGAGTCCTGCACTGAGCAGGAGTTGGACCCAGTGGCCTTCTTGGCCCCTTCCAACTCTTTTATTCCATGGTTCTTACTGAAACCCAATACAATCCAGTTGGGAAGAGGATTGAAATGTAAAGATTTGCAATCTGAGCAGGGAGAAAAATCTAATCTGACCAGAAAAGATAAAAATATAGGACAAGTCAGCAGATAAGCTCAATGGTGTGAAGAAAAATCAGAGAAGCAAAATTGAAGGAAGTTACATCCTTTTCAAGGGTATTCATGTCAGAGTGGAACCCTGCCAAAATTTACAAAACAAAAATTAAGTTTCTGAAAATACTTGCCAGGCATAAACAGAGGAATGCCACATTAAACAATTTCAGGTTTTAGATTGAATTTAAGTGCATTTACTTTGCCCCACAGACTTAACTATATTCATCTATGTCCTGTTAGATCTCATTGATCAACTTACTCAACTTAATCATTTGAAATATATCTACAGGGAAAATTATCCCTCAGTAAGTAACAAACTCAGAGCGAAGTCTGAAATATCAGTTAACTAAAACACTGGGTTGGAATGTCTCCAGTTGACATCAGCTCAAACTTTCAAAAGAGTAAAGAGATAGATATCCAAGAGTATTCATTGTCTGCCACAAAGCCAGCCTTCTAAAATAAACAATAGAAGAGCAACATCATAAAGAATAAGTTTACATTCTAAAGAATGAAGTGCAAATCCAGGAATGTTAGAATTCTGTTGGCTCACACATGCCAGGGGCTCCAAGCTTAAATCAAAGATCAGTGGAGAAATAGAGCATTCCTGCCAGGTAATTCTCTCAAGTTAAAAAATAAAAATCAGGGAAATAAATAAATGGTTGATACTAGCTCTTGAGATTCAGTATAAAATTTTAAACCATTTCTGAAATTTGGTAGGAAAATGAAAAATTCACAATGCTGCAAAAACGAATGTTGAATAATCTTATCAAATAGCTTCTGGACATCAGAAGAAATAATAGCACCTGTATCTGTTCTCCCCTATTTAATGCATCAGATAAGATCTAACCAATCTTAGCTTATTAGCCCCCTGTCTGTTCTTAATGAAGCCCACCTGATCTAGTTGGACTAATGTTGCAATAACTTGTTAGCCAAATATTTACTATTTAATATCAGTAAAACAGGTCAGTAATTAACACAATCAACACAATAACTTTGATATCTTTCAGGTTTAGGAATTATAATAATACAGTGTGGTTTCTCCTCTGATCATATAAATCTTTCACCTTTTTTCCAAGTTGACAATAACATTGAACAAAATATTATCGATCAATAGCTCTTTGTTCTGTTCTTTCCCATTTTTGTTCTTCTGCCTGTTTAAAACCTGTCACATTTTGGCCCCTGTGGAACATTATCCAAGGCTAATGAAAGGACCACTGAAAGCCGCATTTACTCACCTTGAAGGAGATGTTTTCTTCAAGCAGGGCAGCTGATTCTTGTATCACCGCTGCTGGGTATGTATGATGAAACCCTGCCTTTAGCTTACCTCTGTCACAAGGTTTAGGCAGGAGTGCACAACTGTTGGCCTTCAAGTTGTTCTGGCTTATAATTCCCATTATCCCATACCATTTGACATGCTAGCTAGGTCTGATTGGGGTTGTAGGCCAAAACATCTTGTAGGACACACCTGGATGACTTGCATTAAGCCTGGGCAGGCTGGTCACATCCTCAAATGTTATCAGTGTACCCAGAGCCTCCATGCAGTGAGGAATTAGGAAGAATTGCTCCCAGCCCAAACCTCGGGCATTCTGGCCTCCCAGGTAAGTGTGGACACCACTAGAACTCAAGTGTGTGAATCAGTGCTCGCAGCAGGAAATTTCAACACAATAAGCAGTTGTCGTCGCTACCTGCTCATCAGGGGTATTAAAGGGGACTCTGCTGTGCTTTCTGGGTCGATTGCCATTTTGCTGTGATCAAGCTTTATTCTCAAGAACAAAATGGAGTTTTTTCCCCACTCACTCTGGTCGTGCTTAATTGGATGGAGCACGCCAAGTCTGGACTGTGCTTCAGTCTGGAGATCCACAAGTTCCCCATCCTGCTTTTAGGCCTTTAGGAGGATGATAAATGCTATGCATCCCTGTTTGCTCTTTGTACTCAAAGTGTAGCATTTGCAAAAGAACACGATAGATCGACCAGTTTACCACAGATGGATTCAGCGGATAACTTATTATGACACTGTTCTGTACGCCAGATTCCCCTCTTGTTTGGCAGCAACTTAAGCAATGGGCTACTTGGAAAGACAGAGCCCCCCCACACAGAAACACAGAGCATGCAAATGGGAAAATGTGCTTGGACTGCATTTTTTGGGAGAGTCTACTGGTAAAATGTCAGCAGCTGTCAGAGTTTGATGATGCAGTGCAAAATGAGGTAAACATCCTGGCTATGCCCTGCCAGCAAAAGCCAAGTAGGTTGTCAGCAAATATCCCAAATATTCTGCTCTCCCAGCCATGGTCTCCATTTCAGCTAGAGCCCTCATGACTTCTAATATTTCAGACTCTCAGCCTGACAAATTTTCAGTTATGGCATGTCATATTCTGGCTTGCATGCAGATGAAGGCCCACATAAACCAACAGATAATCATTTTTCTTTCAGCTCTGGCTTAATGTAGGCTAGACTATACTTAAGATTTAATTTATCAGATTTGAATAAATATGTATATATGATGTGTGTGTTACACCTGTTTGCACCTGCATGCATACATGCACACATGCACACACACAATTTTGCAGAGGAGGTCATACTATGTGGCAGTGTGTCTAAAGGTTTCGCGGTTAGCGTTGCCTTTGGAAATCTATGGGAATTTTCCAAAGTCAGCCATGGATTTTATGTATGGTTCCAGTTTCCAGATCTTCAGTTTCTCTGTTTTCCAGGCACACATCTTACAAATAAAAACTTGTCACACTTAAAAAAGTAGCCCGATCAAGAAGCTAAATGCTAGGCAGAGATGGAGGTCTGAACAAAATTACTCCATTGAGCCCAGAGTTTTCTGTTTCATCCCCCATTTCACAGAAGGCCAACTGATGAGGTTCCAAGACTTGGCCAAGAAATTGAGCACAAGGTAGAGATAACAGTCTGACCTTCAAATGCCAAATCAAATATTTGTGCCACAAGCACCAAAAAGAGAAGCCAAACTGTTAACCTTCAGAGAAACACAAACACACACGCAATGCGGCAACCCCACCAACTGGGAAAACACAAGGCCAAGCAGTTGGTACACACACAAAACTAATGCAGGGGTGAGACAAAACACATGCCCTCACCAAGCTCCACCCTCCTTGGCATACCTTTTTCCTTTGGTTTTTTCACCTGGCATGCTTCCAGATGGAAGTGTTCGGTTGGTGCCACCCGTGCTCCATGTTTTCCAAGGATTCTTCTGGGGCCCAGGTATGATTATTGGAAATAAAGACATTTCTGGCATCTAGCACTTCACTTTGCAGAATAGCAGCCTCCCAGTTGTTTTTTGAAAAAAAAAAAATCTTTAAAATAAAGTAGACCCCTAGGAGAGGCAGAAATGCTTGTGAGTGCCAAGAGACGCATCTGTGGGCAAACTGTTGTTGGAGGTACTGGACATAAGCGGAAGCACCAGCTGTAACCCTAACTGAATAGAGGCAGTCCTGCCACGGTTCTTGTCCTCCGTGGTGAATGGATGTAATGTGTTGCATCTGATACAGTCTTTGAAAATGGTACAGAGATTTCAGTTAGTCCAAAATAGAGCTGCTAGTCTTCTCTTTGGGACTGCTTGATTCAAGCATTTGACACCCCTGCTTTATCAGCTTCGCTGGCCTCTGGTCCATTTCCAGGGCCAGTAGTTGAACTTTAGAGCCCAAAGAAGCTGGGTCCAGTGGATGTAAAGGAATGGCTGTTTGCATATGCACCAACCTGGATTCTTAGTTCATTCCTGAAGACTCCCCTCCAGATTTGGGATTTACGAATCAGCAAAAGATGAGCTCCTCTCCAATGAAATTCTCCAAATTCCATGTTGAAACTCAAACTCACTTGTGCCCAAATCAGCCTGCAAGCTTTTTTTTCTTTATGCATGACGGCAACATATATTTCCTCACAGTATACAACAACCATGTGCGTTTTCCCATTTTCTTGCACTTTTTATTTTGCACATATGATCTTAAGTTCAGAAATGTACAGGCTTTAACCACAGATTGTCTTCAGATCTGTGTTTGATTCCAGGAAGGACAAAACTGAAATATTTTTTTAATATCTATTTACTCCTCATGCCGCTATGAAATAAAGTTACACAGGTGGTAACAATGACAGAACCTTCCCAATAGTGGTGCCCTCTTCATGAAATGCATTCCCCAAGTAGGCTTAATAAGTACATGGGGTTTTTTTTGGCAGGAAATGAAGATAATGTCCCTTTTCCCATCACTTTAAAGGTTACATAGTTTTATTATTATTTATAACAATGATAACAAATTGTTGTTGTTGTTTATATATTCTTTATTATTTACATTTATATATTCCAAGACCTTTGACATCCTTGTTTGGATTTTTTTTTAATTGCTGTGTTTTTAACCCTAGATTTATTGGGGAAATTTAGTTATAAGATGGCAGATAAAATAAAGAAATATATACATACATACATGCATACATAAATGTTAGAAGGTGGCTGCTACCTACTCAGATCCTGCTCTGAGTGAACGCACAACGGAACACACATTCACACTAAATGATCTCCTCTCCCCTTGAAGAAAAGTGATTCAGAATAACAATACCAAATTGACTCTTGAGTTGTATCCTGGCCTTATTCTAAAGCAGCAGAGTTGCCACATGGCAGGCTAGTCTCTGACCTAATTTAGCAGAGGGTTGTCTCATGAGACAGCTTTTTAGTGGCTCTGAGGAGGAGGGAGGAGAAAGAGGGACAGGGCCTGAAATTCTGCCATATGCCATAACATATGTAGAGTCAGCTTACACTGAACTGAATTTATGTCAACATGTGGCCTTCCAGTTTAAGCATATCATGACAAATCCCAACCTCAGTTACACCCTGTGCAACCACATTGCCTCAGAAAAGTAAACAACTGAGAAAGATTTGGGCTACAATAGCTCGTAAAAACTGTCCAAAGATAAAAAGTAGTTTGCATCTAATTTCAGTCAAAGACGCTTCCACAAGCACACACCTCTACCCAAGTCTCTCTTCCTCTCCCTCCCTCATATACCATCCATGCAGAAATGTCAAATTGTGGAAGACCAACGTGTATTTTCAACAGGGTCACATATGCTGCTTTAAAGTCACTTTG
This sequence comes from Varanus komodoensis, assembly GCF_004798865.1. NCBI lineage: Eukaryota > Metazoa > Chordata > Lepidosauria > Squamata > Varanidae > Varanus > Varanus komodoensis. The sequence goes on along the minus strand of NW_025336087.1, from coordinate 44,623,699 downwards.
GGATTTGGCATTGAAAGCCATGGAGCTGCCTCTGAGGCTGGGTTTGGAGGCTGAAAATAACCATTTGGGAGGCATGCCTCTCACGAGCGTATTTTTAGCATAAGTCAGGATAAGAAGGAGATGCAAAGGGAGGATAAGCAGGGAAGACCAACCAAATAATAGTGGAAGCATTACCCTTCCGCAGAGCAGAAGGGTAAGAGCCTGTAATGATGAAGTATTACAGAGCCTGCAAATATTTAAATAAATAAGTATTTAAAATCACACACACGCTTCCTAGCCTGGCAATAAATTTGGGGAAAATGTATCCTGAGCAGAGTCCAAAACACATCCCCTTCTTAGAGCTGGACTTCTTTGATTGGAACCGAATGTAGTCATATTTACACTAACTTGGGATTGTAATAAGCCACATTATATAGCCCATCAAGTCCCCTGCATTTTGGTGGATCTACTCTGTGACTTGAATCTGCAGCCAGCACTGGTCCATCAGTGACTGCATGTCTTCATTATGCTCATTTTTATTAACATCACTGAAAGTCTAAATTCATGATATATTAGTTAGGTTGTTGGCAGTTCTCTGTGCTGTTTTCTTTGCTTAAAAATAAGGATTTGGGGCCCTGATCCAGACTGTGATTTAAACTTTTCTTACCTAATGGGTTCTCTCTGAAAATACACCCCCTTCCTTCCCTGCACAGGTCTTTGCAGAGCAGAGAAGAGAACAATATTTCAGAAGAAGCAAATTTCAGAAGGCAAATGGCTGCACAGGATGGTTCAAACCTGCCCTCCCCATGTGTGTGGTCTTGCTCTGGATCGGGGCCCTGGGCACTTACTTGTAAGTAAACAAAAGCAGCACAGGAATCTGCATGCTGTGTAAGGAATGTACCTTTTAGATTACTCTCAAGACTATTCAAGGAAAGATGCAAAACATGGTGAAGCTGAGCAGTAATAATCTACACCCGCCTTCTATCTATAGTTAGCTAAAATTGCTGAATACAAACACAATCATGTTTGTGAAAAATGTGGCTGGATGCAAGACTGAGAACAGTATAGCCTTATTTTATGTGAAGAGTCCACACCCTGACAAATTCAAAAGAGGAGTTGACAAGCTGCCTCTACATATGTTACAGCATATGGTAGAATTTCAGGACGAAAGTTATTCTTTGTCTTCGGAGCCAACAAATGGCTGCTTCACATGGGGATTCTATGTTAAATTAGGTCAGGGACTGGGTGAATCTTTGTTTGCTTCAGCACTAATTAACTGGAGGTAAAAAAAACGATAACCCATGAAGGACCTACTCATATATTTCAGCATCGGAAATTATTTCCAATGTTTACATGGCACCTTTAACTGAGACTCCGCCTGGGGTTCTCTCCAATAGTGGCCGTCCACCAGCCAAAAAGACCCTGCTGGCTGATTGCTGGATTGCCCAGGTAAATGCACTGAGTCTGTTCTGGATGCTTCAGCACAAATTTGGACATGGCACAAAGGTGCAGCAGGGAGGCGAGACAAGGGCAGATTCCATCGCCCAATAGAAGCTCATTCGTGGTATTTATTTATTTATTTATTAATCAATTTATTTAAAACATTTCTATCCCATCCTTTGCACAGCCTCAGGATGGCTTACAACAGTTAAATAATCATATAAAATACAATTAAAACATTTAATAATAAACATTAAAACATTCAATAATAACTGTTCAGAATTAAAAGAAAGGAAAAGAAGAAAAAGAAAATGTGACTATATAAAATGTTATTAATTTCTTATTAAAATTATTAATTTAATTATTTAAATGATAGGTAAATAAAAAGGTCTTTAACTGGTGCCAGAACGAATAGAGAGTCGGCTCCAGGCAGACCTCTCTGGGGAGCGTATTCCATAGTCTGGGCACCCCACTGCAGAGAAGGCCCTCCTCCGAGTAATTTTCCTCCATACCTCCTTCAGGGAGAGTTCCCGGAGCAAGACCTCCCCTGCTGATCTTAAGGGGCATGAGGGCATATAGGGAAGGAGATGTTCCTTCCTGGTCCCAAGCCATTTAGGGCTTTGTAGATTAGCACCACCACCTTGAATTGGGCTCGGACTTTAATTGGGAGCCAGTGAAGCTGATAGAGGACCGGTGTTATATGAGGTATATGAATAGAACAATTATATGCAAGTTTTTAGAATGTAGCCTAAATTCATATTAACAGTGGGGAAAACTATTTGCTTTTTAAGGCACTTAGAATGATGTACAATTAGGGATGAAAGAATCTGTCAGTATTGGATTCTCTCCGTTTCTCATGTTTCAGTCAAGTTTGATTCAGCCTGAAGCTTGAGAACGTTTAAATATATGTGTGTAAACATACAGTGTACATTTTCCTAATATATGCATTTTGTATTTATTCAGCATTCTACTTATTTATTAATTTTATAGCCAGGCTTTTTCCTGTAAGGCACCTTGCATATTCTTCCTCCACACCATTTTAACTTCACAACAACCCTCTGAGGTAGGTTTGGCTGAGAGTCAGTGACTGGTCCAAAGTCACCCAGTGAGCTTCATGGAGAGGCCAGGACTAGACGCCAGACTGGATGAATCTGATTACAATACTGTGACACACCAACACACAATTTTGCCTAATACATAGATTTTTGTGAGCATTTCCCCTAATATAATGCATTCTACACAATTTCCCCGTATTATACACATGTACATGCACATGTTTATTGGAAATTTAACTGCAAATTCTAGCAATATAAATTATGGTAGGCAACTGAAGGAGCAATCTTGTGGCTGCTAGACACTGTCTGGGTAGCCAGTGGTCAATTCAGAGTCCAGCTCTGACTTCAGAAAAGTTCTCCAAAGAATCAGGCCCTCTTCCCTCACAGTCAGTCCGTTCTTTCTATGCCAGCCCTCTGGGATGGGGCCCAGATGAGTGATGCTCCACCAAAATTCCTTGCACACTCAGCAGCTGCTCCTCACAAGCAGAAGAAACCGCTTAGACAGTTGACCAACCAAGTGATCCAGAGGGCAAGAGAAGCATGAAGGCAGCCCTCACCTCTGCATCCTCCTGCCCTCCGCTAGATGCTCGTAACTCTCCAAATTCTGAGGGTTACAGGTAGTCACATGGGATGGCAACCTGACTTTTGGTCTGTATAGTGCTTCAAAATATAAAATTAGGTAAGTTGATATTAAAATGTGAACTCCATGAATATGTTCCCCAGCCCTTGTTGTTAGTCGCAAAGTCATGTCTGACCCATCGCGACCCCATGGACAACATTCCTCCAGGCCTTCCTGTCCTCCACCATCCCCCGGAGTCCACTTAAGCTCACACCAACTGCTTCAGTGACTGCGTCTAGCCACCTCATCCTCTGCCGTCCCCTTCTTCTTTTGCCATCTACTGTTCCCAGCATTAGGCTCTTCTCCAGGGAGTCCTTCCTTCTCATTAGGTGGCCAAAGTATTTGAGTTTCATCTTCAGTATCTGGCCGTCTAAAGAGCAGTCAGGGTTGATCTCCTCTAGGACTGACCGGTTTGATCGCCTTGCGGTCCAAGGGACTCGCAGGAGTTTTCTCCAACATCCCCAGCCCTACCTCTAGCTAATAGAAAGCCAAGATTTGTTCTGAAAATTCTTCGTATTTGGTTGAGTAATATAAACAAATTTAGTCCTACAGTTTTTCCCTTCTCATTTTGATTTCCACCAGTAATTTAATTGTTCATAGTTAATTTTTTTCACACATTTTGGAGACTGGCATGGCAATATTAGAAACATGCCAAATACCAGTCTTTTAGCCTCTCCATGATTTGGAAACATATTATTGCTGTGATGTACTGAAAAGTATTGATTTATACCATTTCCTAATATTACTACTACTACTACTACTACTACTACTACTACTACTACTAATAATAATAATAATAATAATAATAATAATAGTGATATTCAAAATTACCAGTTTAAAGTCCCCTCTTTGGTGGTAAAAAAGTAGTCACGGTCTGCCCTATTCAAAAAGGCCTTCCTGGCACCTACATGGTCTTTTCAGTGCCAGGTATAGACCTTTTCTTCTCCGAGGCATTTTTATTCTTCCACTTTTGCTATTTTATATATGTTGTTGTGTTTTTAGATCTTTATGATATTGCTGGAGAAGGAGGTTACTGTGGTTCTATATTCTAAGTTTAAACTCAGAAGTTCTGTCCTGTTTTCCCATGATGTATCCTATGGTTGTAGTTTATCATTTTGTGAACCACCCAGAAAACCACAGCTGCCGGACAGTATAGAAATGTAATAAATAAGTAAATATGCTATATATATGCACACTTTTTACCACCACGTCCTATCAACTTTACTGAGCATTGAAAGACATTTCTTAGTGAGAAAGGTTGTACCCACCTGCCAAATATGAGAGCATGATAGGTTCTCTCCATTTCTGTATTTTTATGGAACATCCTGAGATTTTGACATTTCCATTTGTAAACCATGTTTGCATTTATTCAAAGGTTTTTAAATCCATGTGTGTGTGTTTTAAATTTTATTGGGCCGCAAGGATATAAAAATATTAAAGATGATAAATGCACAAGAACAAAGTTGAACTACCTCTATCTTGAGGCATTAACTAGATGACTTTATATGGGAATTGAGTACTCCCTTATTTTGTAAAATACCTTGAGGTTAGCAAAAGTTCTTGGATTATATTTATGTGAAGTGAGAGTAGAGCACAGGTCACAGTGAAATCTAAACAACCAGAAGCCTTGCTGTATAGAGCTTCAAAAACCTGGAATTGCTTTTCCAAAGAGACTGAAAATACAATAACCCAGATTTTTTGTAAAACCAGATGTCTAGCCTATAATTGGTCGAATATGTTTCCTAAGAAATGGAAGTATTCTGGCTGAAGTAGCAATAGGTGAGAAACCAAGAATCCTTAACAGTGGAGGAAAAAACTATTTAGAGAGGAGTAAAGTTGTCTTAAAAGCTCTTCCTTTTTTCTTTTCCTTTTTACTTTCCACAGATGGATTTTTGGCACTTGCCTGTCCTTTGTACTATTTTTGAGGCACACTGGCGCCTATTCAATTTTTTATGTTTGCTGACCAAAAAGCCTGTCTTCTAATAACTAAGTCTCACAAAATCAGAAACCCTGCTTGTATGAACATCCCAAGAACAGTATGTTTTCAGTTTCATATGTTACTGATTATATAATGTCTAGTACAATCTTAAAATTGGTGACAGCTCTGTAAATGTATAGCACAGTATATCCAATTTTGTTATGCTGCTAGTGCAAAGCTTCTACTGCTTTCAGAAACTCTGGTTTCAAACTCCAAGATTTTGATTCTGTTTGTGCAAGCAGTTGTACAACGCTGCTGCTCACAGCATTGCACGGGTTGTGAAGTTAGTGTTCGTGCCATTGCACAATGCACATACAAGCTGTCCCACAAATCTTGTACATAAGGTGTTGCGCAAGTCACTGTAACCTCTTTAGATTGTTTGTTGCTTGTTCTAGTTGTGCTAGTCCTGATAGCAGTTGCAAAACTGCAGGTAGAGCCATGCAAACAACTAGTGCAAGTAAACGTCATCTAATGAAGTGGTGTATCCCTTGTGCAACAATTTATGAAATAGCTTGTGGAACGCCTTGTGCGATTTCCTGTGCGACGATTTGTGGGATAGTCTGCAGAATGTCCTGCAAAATGTTTTACACAAAGGGCTGTGAAGCACATCGTACAACAGCGTGCACAACAGCCCGTGCAATAGATTGTACACAGACTGGTCTTGACATTTGCACAAGGATAAAAACAGAGGATCCACAAGCCATGGAAAAAGCTATTAGAAAGAAGCCATATAATGTGGTAGGTACATTTTCTTACCAGTAGTTCAGGTTGCCTTTGAACTGTGGGTTCAAATGAGTGGCTTGGACTTGCACCCTACCTCTGTCTTGTCCTCAAAGCTTTTGGCCAGGCTTTTGGTTACCACATCAGTTTGGGCAGCCATTTTGTGGTGGGCAGCCTCTCAAAATGCCAAATGGGCCCAGAGCCCTAAATATCTGCCTACTCCTAATAGCTCCTAATAGCTTCATCTTTTTATTGATTTGATCAGAAGTATAAACTGGAGAAATTAGGTTTCATAGTTTTGCTCAGCCTTCCTGTTCCAGTGCTGGAAACTCAGCCCTCCCAACTCTGACTGTCCTTCACTGACACCATGCTTTTCTTGTTCCATCTTCACCTTAGAACTCTCGTTTCTGGAGGATCAAGAAGCCCTACTAGGACCAGACAAAAAATTGCTTCAAGGAGTATGGTCTAGAACGGATGAGATGTTCCTGCTTCCTGGCAGGTTTTACAATGAAGCACTGGGTTGCAGATTACAAAGCAGAAAGACATTTTCTTATTTACAAGTGCTATCTGATTTTTTTAAAAAATATATTCATAGCTGAAGAATGTTCAGGCATATGACTTCCAAAATTTGGACACATTCCCACTGCTTTTGTTCAATAAAAAGCATGACTCTCATCCAGAAAATTATTGTGACATTTTAGGAAATCCTTTATCAAGGGAAATTTGTGTGTGTGTGTGTCACAACTAAGAAGATACAAAGTATAAATGGGCAGCACCTGCCATGATCAGCTTGCAGGTAGGTAGAAAGTGTCTTGAGGTCTTCTGGGTGATTTTAAGGAAATCGGCAAAGCTCTCTGATGTCTATAAAATATTTCAAGAGCCAAATTAGACCACTAAAACCATTTGTATATTCAACTATGGCTTATGGAATTCAGCACACAACTCACCCTGTGCCGGCCCCCAGCCACCGTTGTGAACCTGGCTGCAGGTGGTGGGTTGAAGGTTTCTATAAAACAGAAAGGAGCTCCTTCAAGAATACAGACTGCCCTCCCCTGTAACAAAGCAGACCGAGCAAAAGCTGTTGCGTACCATACTGTACACCGAGAGCATAGCTTAGACCAGAGGTGTGGAATGGCCCAAGCCAGCCCTCAGAGGAGTCCCAATCCACCACTCCCCTTACTCTAGTCACACCCATTTCTTCCAGCCGCTGACCTTTTGATGGTGGCCTGGCTTCTCTGCAGGCCCCTCCCCCAAGGAATGAAATATCTGTCTTAAGATTTAGTTATAGGTGGTGAGAAATTGATGCTGTAATACAGTGGCATGGGGATCCTAGCCTCTTTCCCTTTGGCCCTGCACATTGAAATAGAATCCCCAGCTGCTCCTCTCAAATGAAGTTCAGCCCTTGTCTGAAAGAGGTGCCATATTCCTGGCGCAGCCCCTCTATATTTAAACAATTGAGCCTAACATGCTAAACCACATGCAAAATATGTTTCATAAGAAGCTGTAGTGATTCCTATTCTAATCATATAAACATAACTTGGGCTTAGAACCTCTTTTTACAACACAATGCTTTGTAAGTCCTTAGGTCAACATTTTGTACACTAGAGGAAGGAGACATGAGTTCTAGAATGGTATGCAATGCACTAACTTCTCTGTTTGCTACCAGTTTGGGCGGGTTTTTTAGATTCACAGCTCAGTAGGCATACATGCTGATGACCCTTTGAGTGCTTCAGAGAAAGCTCTTTGAAACTGCACTCATAGATTTTCATTTTGTGTGTCACATGAGCTGAAGTGAATCTTTAAGAAAGGCAGATAGGAAGCTGGAGGCAAGACTCTATAGCAAGGTACTAGACCTGCCACAACTGAGCGGCACGGAAAGCGACAGGCTGTGCGTGTCAGAACCACTGCGGGAAGCTTTTCTTCCTCTGCATCTGGTTTTCTGATGGGAAGGAAGCAGCAGGAAATACCCTCTCCAATTCACTTTCTGACAGGGTGGCTTTTCTGTCAGTGTCTCCCATATACCAAAGTCTTGCTCAGAATGCACATAATAATTTAATGTCATATTTTTCCAATGTACTAGAAAATATGCAGTAGCAGAAGCAGCCGCAGCAGTGACATTTGAGTCAGAAATCAGTGAAGACGTGTTTTTAAAAGATGTACCAAGAAGTCCAGAAAATTATGCTGTATGTGGCTGTTAACGTAACTTCTTTTGGGATCACAATCATGCACACATGTGTATTTGAACACTTGATGCTCACAGAGAAATCCCTATGTGTATGGATTTTTTATTACTTAAATTAAAAATATCAAGCAAGGGCACCTCAAAGGAACACTGGAAATACTTTGAGTCCACTGTACTTTGAGTCGGTGAATCTTCTTCAGGACACTGATTAACAAGAATGGCTGGACTTACAAGTGTCTTTGAGACAGTATGCAGACTTCCTTTCTAATCATTGCCCCGAAGAAGCAGGACTTCAGCTTGATAAGGTGCTTCTTCAGTGCATGTTTGTGGTTCCTTCTCTCTCAGCTGTCTGTGTCATAGGAAAGTAGAGTTGGAAGTGGCCAAGAAGGCCATCGGGTCCAACCCCTGCTGTTGCAGGTCAGCAATTTACACCATCCCACTCAGATGACTATCCAGTTTCTTTCTGAAGGTCTCTAGTGTGGGAGAGCCCGCCACCTCTCTAGGCAGCTGGTTCCACTGTCATATTGCTTTGGCAGTGAGGAAACTTTTCCTCATATGCAACCTGAATCTGGGTTGTCACATCTTGAACTGATTATTCTGTGTACTACAGAAATTATTTCAGTCTCTCCTCTTAGAGTAGTTTTTCTGAACCCTGGAATATTTTTGTTGCCCTCCTCTGGACCCTTTCTAATTTTTCCGTTTCTTAAATCTTGGTGACCAGAACTGGACACAGTATCTCTGTGTCAGCACCTTCCTTCCATTCTTCCATCGTTTCTTCTTGCTTTTCAACTTTCTCTGGGGCTTCAGAGCCTCGGGCTAAGTAACTGTATATAAAGAAATCAAAATAAAGATTAGTCACTAGTTTAATTACCAACTGACACCAACTGCCTTCCACAAAAGAATGATCAGATCAAGTTGCCAAAATATGTGTAGGATATGACTGGAGAAGGGGGGGGGGTCATACAAGTGAAGCAAATGCAAAAGCTTTACTCTTGTAATGATAATCTGGGATTCAGGGGAGAAGGTGTTTTTCTTCAGTCTTTAGAACATAAGGGACATTGTGGGTGCTTCCACGCTGGTCCTATTCTCTGGAACTATCAACTCCTATGCATTTACTTTTTGCAGAATATCCACATGTAATTATGTTGTGAGTTAGTCCCTTCCTTCCTTCCTTCCTTCCTTCCTTCCTTCCTTCCTTCCCTTGGGATCCAAAACTCAAGATAATCCTTTGAAATGGCATGCTTTCCCTGAAACTGCACAGTTCACAGAAGAGTTTAGCTCCAAATAGCCTTTCATCAAAGCTGGGAGGAGAAGCCTCTGTTCCTGTAAAGAGCTGAGTCCAAACTGGAAATTTCCCCACAGTCCCTCCCTTTCAGCAATGCTGCTGGCCCCGTCCTCAGGATAGATCTTGCCGCTGGAGAGCAAGTCAGCGAGACTGGCAGGACCCTCCAGCTGAGCAGCTCGGCTTTCCAAAGGCCACCCTACTGGGTCAGGGACTGGGTCCCACATCCTGCCTGAAAGCCCTTCCATGTCTTCCAAAACAGGTTGACTCTCCCTCTCAGTGTGAGAAACTTCATGAAGGACCTTCGAAGGCTCATCCCTAAGCATTGCTCCTTCTCCATGATGATGACTATGATGATGATGCCCACTGCACAGCCTGCAATGAGCGAGAGACTGGTCCAGTCTATACACATTCCATAAATTTGTGTTCCAGTTTTCTAAAGTATCCTCCCATATTTTGGAGGAATTTGTGTTGCCTTGGTGGACAGAGGGAGGATTGTGGTAAAAGGCAACTTTAGCACCACCAGCCTGCCCAATATGGACACACAAATAGCCATTAAGGTTTTCCAAGACTTGGTACTCTTAAATTCAACACTTTCTCTTCACGGAACAGATCCTTTTTATTGCTTCCTGATACTCCTTACTGGCAGATTAGGGCTGAATAACCTCTGATTTTCTCTCTGAATAGGTTCTCTAAACAGTGCCAGTGCAAGTTTCTCTTCCTGTGTTGGTGGTGGGGAAGTTTTGAATGCTGATTTCCTCTCATTATTCTTTTTCCCCCTAATAGAAAAATAGCATCATAAAACATTTTTACCATTTAAAAGATGGAGAAGAATGAAAAGAAATCAGGAATTAAGGCCACACACCCAGGGTGGAGAATGGGATATAACTGTTTGCACTTTGCAAATCAAAACAGCGTGTTATTTATTTATAGTGATCACACTATAAATAAAAAGGGTGGGGTGGGGAAGCATGGTGCATGTTTGTAGTGGGCCTGGAAGAATCACGCCCAGCCACTGCATTGTGATGGAAAAGCTGCTGCAAATGAATATGTAACCCTAGCAAGTTTTGTGCTTCGAGTTAACTACCTAACCCCTTTTAGGTAGTTAAAAAACCAGTATGATCTGTCCCTGAAAAGTGTGCTATGTTAACAGGACTTTGTGCAGAATGCTTCACAGTTGGGGCAACTTCTACTGTTTTGTATCCTCCCTCCCAATTAAGAAGACAAAGGATGCAAGCTTCTATGTACTTAGATAGAAAAAATTCTGCAATTCCCAGCATTCTCCATTTATGGACAGGAAAGTGTGTATGTATGTACGTATTTACAGAATGTCTTGGGATGGCTTACAATAAAGTGCTGTTAAGATTTTCTGGGATCCTTATGCATTTTCCAGCTATGCATGTATATAATTGTGCCAAATTTGCTACCCAGCCTGCCAATTTCTGATACGATCATTCGTAACTCTTACAACATGCACAGGTTTTATTATTTATTTATTTATTTAAAACGTTTCTATGCCGCCCCATCGCAATAAAGCCTTGGGGCCGCCCACGGTTGAAATTCTAATGTTCCTACTCGGGAGTAAGCCTCATTCAACTCAATGGGACTTACTTCAGAATAAATGTGTAGTAGTGCAGTGCAGGACCCATGATTTCAAAGGAGTGAGGAATTTACTTATCCCCAGCAGTGGAAGTTAACTCTCACCACCAGAATAGTTAAGATTTAGAAGTGCTGCACTTCAACAGGATTGTAGCCACGCTGTTTTTAAAAAGTTCTTACTGGTGCTCAAAATGCTCACATTTATTTGCATTTATGTTCTCCTTTCAGATTATCTTCCATCAGAATCTTTTCAGTGCCGTTCTTTTTAATTATTTACTACTTTGCTGATAAGGTAGAAGGCAAAAGATGGGCTACCTTTTAAAAAAAAAGCCACCGAACTGCAAACCTATCTTCTTTTAGAGATCTGGCGAGATGGACTTCTAAAACCAAGCAAAAGCAAAAAGAAGTATTGGACTATTTTCACTGAAATCATACTTCTATTTCAACATTTCTGTTGCTGATTCCTCTATCTTATATAAAAAAATGTTGATTGTGGGCTTGTTTCCCAGAGAGAGAGAGAGAGAGAGAGGCCCAAACCTGTTTGCCTTGAAAAGTTTCAGTTTCCCTTTTAAAAGAGAGACAAAAAAGGCTTCGAGGGCGGGAGCCTTTTTGTTCCTTTGACAGCGGCCCGGGAGGAGTGTTGGAACATACACACATTCCATAAGCAGCCAGTCGCTCTGCCTGCACTTGCTGCTGCTCTTGAGGGTATCTCCGTGCTGGCAAACAGAAGGGTAATGGGAATTAGGAGGAGGGGGAAATGGTAATAAAAATATAAATCACAAAAGGAAGGAAATCCATTTGGTCCTTGGCAGCAGAGACACCACTCAGCTAATCCATGCTGAGTGCAATCCAATACTCCTTTATATAATCCTGTGCTTGTGGAAGAAAATTAAAGTTTAATGCAATAACAGCTGACCCAAATCACTTTTGTTGCCCAGAAACAGATTAAGGAATAGTAAAAATCATACAAATCTAATTTCTTCAATTTTAAAAACTTCACTCTGTAGCATCCGGATACTTTAATCCATAACATCAGGTTTTGGTTATTATTAAACATATATTACCCATGCAAAATGGGGATGGGGTGAAGAGGAGGAAATTAGCAACAGTCAAGATCTGATTTCCACACAAGTGGTACATCCTTAAGCTTGTTTGAAATCTATGCTTTATAAAATAGGTACATAAGAGTTCCCTTTCAAATCATCTGTGCTGCATTGTTTTTCATTTTTAAAATATGCAAAATGTCAGTGGAATGTTATCAGTCATGATTTGAAATCTATATGTTGTTTGCATTTCATCTTATGGAACTTTAAGTTATCAGGAGTTGGTTTGGATTTAGGCAGCTATGGGTCAAATGGGGAATCTTTGCAAAGCATTTATGCCTTTATATTTATTTCTTACCTTTTTTTGGGGGGGGGGGGAGCTTCACATAAAAGTTTTCTGCAATGATAAAAAAAAAGTGACATTCCCAAAAGAAAATCACCAACTCACCTAATATAAGAAGCAATAGCACAATAAAACCATATGCAAAATCAGGTAAAATCATATTAACAAGAAACCAGGTTAAAATATAATTAAACCAAAAATGCAGGTCAACGTACTGAGTAGCTAAGAAGAGCAAATCAGTGGAGCAGGACAAACATCTGCTTGAATAGAAATGCTGTTTGTTTGCTATTGGAAGCCTATTAGCATGGAGGCCAGAAGAAGGCCTCATGGTAGGAAGTTGCAAAGTCAGTAGGAAGCAGTCACTGAGAAGGCCTTTTCTCAGGACCCTGCCAAAGACACATCAGATGTTGTCAGGACAGAGAAATATGCCTCCCTGGATTATCTCAGCGCCCAGGCGAGCTCATGTAGAGAAGGCAGCCTTTCTGTTCCCAAGCTGCTTAAATCTGCTTAAGTCATAACCAGCATTCTTGCATTGGTCCCCAAAATGGACCAGCATTCTGTGTTGCTATTGTAATTTAGGAACTATGCGAGCCCCATAACTGGAACTGGTCAACAGCCTGGTTGTTGCATTGCAACCAACTGCAATTTCTCAAGCCGTGAAAGGCAGCCCCACACAGAGGGCTTTGCACAGATTCGAATAAGGTGCAACTAAGACATGTGATGTCATGGTGTAAATGGACACATCTAGAAGCTGGCGTACTTGATGCACTAGCCTCAGTGGACCAAAGCACTCCTGATTAGCACTGAACTCTAGACACATGTCTAGGAATGGTCTGGGGAGTACATCTAAACAAAGACCCTGCTTTTGGACACCATAGGCCTGCCTTCCCAAGTCTGATGCTTTTTGGGTCTCTTGGTCTTCCACTCACATTTTATTTATTTCATTTATTTATTTAGCGGACTTATATGCCGCCCCATTCACCTAAGCCTCAGGGTGGCTTATGAATAAATAAATATCATTAATACAATAAAATGCAATTGGAGACATCCTGGCCAAAGTTGTTAAAATTAATAAATAAAATCAACAATCAAAATGCCATTTAAATAAAAAGGTCTTGGCCTGGCACTGAAAAGCAAATAACGACGGTGCCAGGCGGACCTCTCTGGGGAGCGCATTCCATAGATGGGGCGCCACCGCAGAGAAAGCCCTCCTCCGAGTACCTACCCTCCTAATTTCTTTCACGGAGGGTTCCTGGAGAAGGGCCTCTCCTGCAGATCTCAAGGGGCAGGAGGGCACATATGGACATAAGCACTCCTTTAGGTAACCAGGACCCAAGCCGTTAAGGGCTTTAAGGGTGATAACCAACACTTTGAATTGGGCCCGGACTTCAATGGCGAGCCAGTGAAGCTGACAGAGGACTGGAGTTATGTGAGCACAACGCCCAGTCCCCGTCAGCAAACTGGCAGCTCTGTTTCGCACCAATTGAAGCATCCGGACCGTCTTCAAGGGCAGCCCCACGTAGAGCCTCTGCAGGATGAGCAGTTAGCAGGAATGCTGGAACTTGTAGTCCAGAACATCTGGAGACTGAGTTGTTAAATAAGACACCATCCTGGCCACAGTTGATTTCTGGTTGCAGCTCATCCAAGTCCATTCTCTTGTCTCTGGAGGTAAACACCCAAGTTCCAGAACAGGTCTCAGAACTAGCCTTTTCAATCTGATAATAAAAGAGCCACAAAGCAGAGGAGATCTGTGTAAATGCATTAGCCCAGTGCTTCCCATTTCAGGCTGAAGCTCTGGTCTGCTTGACATCCACTGAGTTCCTTAGTCATTGACTAATCTCAAAGCACAGCATATAAATCAATCTGCCTTTGATTACTCATCATGCCCTATAGAAAATGCAAGCCAGCTTGCAAATATAAATATTGGGGGTGGGAAGGCTTCTGTTTCCTGCCGCTCCCACCCCACACAGTGTCGTCTCTCATCCCTAGAGCAACCACCACTTTCATTACCCTTTAAAAATAGTTATTGTTGCAATCTGTTCAGATAGTTTGGACTCCACCAGCAGCAGCAAGAATGTTGAGCTTATAAGTCCCCTGAGCATCCCTGGATCCAAGCGCCAGTTCCCGATGTGTTTGGCCACTTGTGCTGTTGGCTTCCTGTGCAGGCTGGAAAAAGTATTAAATGCAGTTGCAGAGAGTCCCTGCCTCTTCCCCACCCCCCTCTAATCCCTTTGCAGACTTCCAAGCTTAAACTGCAAATGTCATCACCGCCGAATGCAGTAGTTGAATCCAACAGGTGGGGTAATAAAACATGACATTTCCAGCCAGTTTAATTGTACAGGGTGTGATGGGAGAGCTTTCAGTACAAACAGGGTTTAGTTTATGTCTGTGACAAGGCCACAGACCTCCTCCTCTACCATGTATCCACATGATATAGGGTGTAAAGTTCCCACCTGCAATATACTTTATGACCTTTCAGGTGATGAAACCTCTGACCTATAGCATTCTCATCTTTGCTGGTTCAGCTGTTGGGTGGTGACAACTTGCTAGACGCCGTGCCGGGGCTAACCGTGATTTACTGCACATTAGAATTAAAGCATTAGCATGAGATTCCTGTCCACCCAACCCTAAAGGGCTTTGGCGGCCATACAGCTGACTCTCTAGAGGAAATTACAACAGGGCAGGATTTGCTGTGAGCCTATTGCCGCCTAGTGCCAAAACAGTTCATAAATTAAACTGCAATGCGCATCTACAATGTGCTATTCTCACTTCCCCCCCTCCCCTGGCTGCTTCGGATATTATGACAGTTTCACAGCCTCTCTGAAGGCTGCCTCTAACAAACAAAATGTTCTGGTTTCAAAAATAAATAGATGGCGTCTGTGCGGTGCTTGTTTTTTTAACACAGATATGCAGTCTAAAACAAGTAGTAATCTGGAAAATCACGGACTCCATTATCAGCAGCAGGACCTTGCCAAAATCCCCCGTCCCAAAGTCCAATAATTATCATGAACCTACTCTCAGCTTTATCCCAGGCCAGACACAATCCTAATCTAATGCTGAATGCATTAATCTGCACAGACACACACAGTAATGATGTGGTCTCAGATGTATCCATAGGTCCTTCTAAAACTAGACATGTGGGTATATAAGCATATTAGTCGTGGAGTGAATGTGCAAAGAGAGGGGGGCAGTCAGTTCAGGGTCAAAGCTGTGTAATGAGCTTAGGGACTCCGCCCGTGTGGCAGCCATGGCATCATCAGGCCTGCTGTCCATTTCCACCAGCTTCTGTGGGTGTGTCCAACGTTCAGTGCTGTGGTGTGCATGCCCAGAGGCTTTGCAGACTTGGAAGAGCTTCTGGCAGAAGAGCCAGTTGCCTAATGAGGACGTGGGCATCCCCACACTACAGGCATTTAAGAAGAAACTAGACAGTCATCTGAGTGGGATGGTGCGGATTGTTGACCTGCAACAGCAGGGGATCGGATCTGATGTCCTTCTTGGCCCCTTCCAACTCTACTATTCTCTGATTCTTTGAATTCTACTTCCCTATGCTAGAATTCACTTCTTCAGTCATGTTTTACATGCTAATGGGTAGTTTTCAGCATTCTGCTTTCAAAACAGTGTGAATGTTGGCTGAGAAGGTAGGGTGGCCAGGTGGCCAGCTTTACACAGGACAGTTCTCTATTTGGAATGATACTCTGTTTAAAGTCTTGCCCAGTGTACAATCAAAAACACCCTCAACAAGGAGAGCGTCTGACGGCTTGAAGTTGTCCATCAATGACTAGTCTCTGGACAACAGGCGCACAGATCATGCTGTTTCCCATCATGGTGTGATATATTGTATTTCTATTTAAATTATAATATTTTTTTCCTAAAAGTGCATCTCCATCAATTAGGATAGTCAAATATTATGCCAAACTTTGTCCCCTTTTGTCCTCTTCTTTTGCTGATGTGATCACCCTATTTTACGAATGCGTCATTGGGCATACTAGGTCGGTGGAGCCAGTCTAGTGAGACCACCGTTGTCAGTGCTTACAGTGAACCTTTGTGATTCAGCCTGCAGTTCAACATGTATCACACAATATGATTATTCGGCTACCACTGTTGCCTATGTTTAAAAAGTTGGGTTTCATTTTGTTTTCTGTTTAAGGGAGCCTGGCTGATGGACACTGCAGGCACAGGCCTGTGACAGCACCTGCTGTTCCAAGGCATTCAGGCACACTGTAAAATTGCTTGCTCCTCCTTGTCTCTTGTCTACTAATTCAGTGCTTGAGCTTAACATGAGTGACTGAACTGGTAACATCTTAGCAGGCAAGGGACCCTGGCATGCAGGCTGATGGCACTAGTTCACATCTGTCGGCCTCTTCCACAGCTGCCTCAGTGACAGTGCTCCAGTTTACAGGAACAACCATCACTCCAAACCAGTCCATTCCAATTTAGAACAGATTTAGTGGATCTTTGGGGGGAGGCTCCCGCTTCTTTTCAGAGTTCTTTAAAACCTCATAAAGCTTCAAAGGCCAAGAGAGCCGCCAGGGCTCGCCCCGCTGTCCCCAGAACCCCCTGCCACTTTGTCACTGCTCTGCTTCCTTGTTTTCAATTTGCAATTGCGTAGAGGATGGAAGGTGATGACAGGGAAGGCTGGGCTTTACAGCAGACAGCATCTTTCATTTGCCAGTGATCACAGCAACAATGTGAAGGCTTTGGACCATGCATATAAACCTCCATCTGCTCAAGAATGCTGGGATCCAGCATTTGTTTGTTTGCTTGCTTTAATTCCTCCTGGTTATTTCCTAAGTGGGTGAATTTGTTTCTGCACTCCTCACACACACTTCAGTCCAAACCTCAAGGTCTCCCTAGGCGTAATTGCAGATTCTGAAATTTTCACAAAACAACCAGTGTAAGGACTCGGTATCATCGGCCAACCTGTTTTATTTTTTTTTCAGCTTTATTGTTTAAAATAATAAAGGTCAAGTAAAATTGCATGGTTACTGAAAAATAGCTATTGCTTTTCTTGAGAGAGATTAGCAAGCTGGAAAAAGGAGCGGAAGTGCCTCTCTGCCCATGTGAAGGGATGCATTCAGCTTGGTGGCTCTCCATGTGTCCACAGGACACACATATCTACCCCCGGTGGTTTTTCCACCAGGGATAGTTCCCAAATGAGATGTTTGGAAAGCCCTCTGGAATTGACCCTTCTTCCACCTGATTCAGAACTGTTCCAGTCCCCTGAGAGACCCTAAAATTCAGCCTGTTAATTACAACAGCTTGCATGGTGGCCAGAGGGAAAGATTGGAAAAGAAGGATGAAGAAACCCTGGGAAAAATATCCCAACTTCCTGCCAGACTGCCCACATTTCCCACACACACTAGCACACACACTTAAGATTGTTCTGCGGGCGTCTATACAACTGCCATTCTCTCACACATGAGTCACTTCTCCTAACTATTCAAAATAAGGGAACAATGGGTAAAGAGAACATTGTATACCTATCTTGGCAAAAAAGTTGGACCCCAGAAGTGGTAATTCCTGCCCTTTAAAAAACTATATAGGTTTTTATGTTTCTCATAGCTTAATTGACAAATCTCTATCTTTTTAAACATCGTTACATGAATTTAAGGTGCAGTTTGCTTTTTTTGCAGGTGGAGGTTAAACAAGCAAGCAAGTTTGGTACCAAAATGCCAAATATTGGTGCCAAGTTGCATCTTGATTTTCACAACCAGTTTGGCTGGACCGCTGCCTTTTGCCAAACCTTTTGCTTCCTGATCTCACGAAAAATCAGGGAAATGTTGCCATTGGCTGCAAAAGGAACTGGATAGCTCCAGCGCCTGCTACAATAGTCAGTGTGATTGTGGGGTAGCCTCTGTGTGTCCAATAGGCATTGTTATGAATGGCCCTTTCAAAGCTTGATTGATGGGTCAGGACATGCCTGCCTTGTTACTACACAAATGAGGAACAAGGTTGATGGAATTCCAAAGAAAGCAATCCCTTATTGAAAGCCTGCTAACAGGGCAGCTATTTACTACCGCTCAGTCAAGCAGCCCCTATTCACAGAAGCAAAGCCAGGAAGACAAAAGAAATTACACGTTCATGGCTCTCAGGCAAAAGCCATCGCCAAGCTATCACGGAGATAGGATGAGGCCATTAAACAATAAGACATACCGGAGCAATTATGGTAATCGCTCAGTGTGCTCCAAAGCATGAGAACAGAGGATCAGCACCATTGCGTCACCAGTGGTTCGCAGCGACCTTTTGTAGTTAATAACATTCCCTCTCACTCGTCTTTCCCCATCTCTGGGCATATGGTTGGAATTCTGGCTGTCGTGGGGGGCTCAGCTGTCTGTCTGGGTTCGGATGTAGTGAATGCTCAGATGTGTCCACTCATTAGATAATCGCTGCTTGAAAATCCCACATCACTAGGGTCTCCAGGAGGGAAGACGGCTCTCCTGGCCACATACAACATTGAGCTGAAACATAAATGCCCCTTCCAGCATCACCACAGCTTCAGTATCAGGGCAGCATGCCGAGCTTAGAACATGGCCACAGGTGACATTGTTCCTTCCCCACTCCACGTAAGCTGCCATGTGGACCACGTGTAAGCATCAGCCGGAGGATATTTGGCTATCTTACTGTTTCCACCCTGAATCCTGCCTATGGACTGATTACACATTTGGTCCTGTATTATTATTATTGTTGTTGTTGTTGTTATCATCATCATCATCATCCATCCATCCATCCAAACACTGGAGGTACTGCATATTATTCCACTTGAAAAGAATCGTGCTGCTTCCAGTTTTATTATGGAAACTCCCTGTCTTACTACAGCTTTTTTTAAATACGTATGGGATGCCAGAGAAGCACAGCTGTAAGTCAATGCATACAATGCTTCATAAAACTTTAAGCAATCTGAGACAATACATTTTTCAAATTGGTTTGATTAACTTCACAGTGATGCCGAAATTCCTAAAAGAGCTCAGACGCTGTTCCCAGCAAACATCTATCAACAGACACATATTGATGCAACTGAGCTGGCAGCAATGCTAACGATAAGAGAAAGGGGGGGAAATGATGGCAAAAGATGTCAGAGGGCAAAGGTGGGGAAAAACACTGCCTGTCTGAAAGTCCTGTGCAGGCCTTGATCTGAGAGGAAAAAATATATAATCGTGCTGCACCACGTTTTTGTGAAGTCTGTGGTTCCTATATGTGTGTAAGCTGCCATTTCAGAGTGGACAGTTGTTAAAAATACAAATCCCTTTGACCTTCTACTCTTCTAGCCATGTGATCATGCTTGTTTTCAGCCATTGTTTCCTTGATTTGCCTCTGCTTTGCCACCATTTTTTAAAAACTTCAAAGCGCTTATCATTCACAGCATGATCCTAGCCCATCAGGAATCACACAGTGAGCACAAGATGATGTCATGGCATTCAGGAAACTGATATGAGCCAATGTGCTGATGTCACCATGGACAGGCACACACCTCCTGCTGCGCTTATTCGGAACAGGCCAGGAGAGAGTGGACATGCCCCGTTGTTCGAGCCTCGTGCCCTCCGTGCACTGGCTGTTTCCTGATTCCTAGCACTTTGCGGCGAGAATCTTCTCATAAACCAGCTCTGCTAAGGTGAGCGTATGACTAGCTGGGGCAAAATGTAAATGAGGATGACCATTCAGACGTGGAGGTTATTCATGCGCATCCCTTACATGCTGCATCACTTGCTACACTCTGTGCACTCAGAAAGCACGGCTTGGTGGGGGCAAAGGAGGATCAGCCTAGTTTTCTTGGCAACAGGAATCCATTTTCTGCCCCACCCTGCAGCCATATCTGCTTCCTTTGGGCATTTTTGTGCAAGATACTGGGTGAGTTCAGCTGATCCTTCAAGCCAGGGGAGATGACATGAACACACTGGGCTTAACGTTGCCTGGGGGCCCCATTCTGCCAAATGAGCTCAATAAAAAAGTTTCTGCTCAGAGTCTGCAGGCACCAGCTCCCCTGTCTTCTATCCAGGGGACACTCAGAAAAGCAGAGCAGGGATGACAGCTGCTGAGAAGTGCCTAGTCGGCACTTTTCACCCACCTTCACAGCTCCCTTTGCTCTGCACATAGCTCTCAGTGGCAGCACCCAGCCAAGGCAACCCCAAGCCTCCGTGTCCCCCTTCCCCTTGCTGTGCACGGCCACCACTCAGCCAGGTGGCATTGGCCTCCAGCAAGGGGAAAGGAGAGGAGGAAGCACTCTCTGCTTGAGCCTATTTCTGGGGGAAACAGCTCCTTCCTCTTTCCTGGCTATGCTAGGTGGGCACCCCGGGCTCTCCTTTGCTGGGGAAGCAGCCATGCAGTGGGAGGGCCTGCACCCCCTGAAACAGCAAGCGGGGACACAGCTCAGAGGAAGAGGGGGCAGCTTCAGCAAGCAAGGGTGGGGGCAGAGGAACTTCCCCGAGGTCTCCCTGGGAGTAGAGCTGAGAGGAAAGTAACCCCCACAAGCACTGCTGCAGCAGCCGCGCAATTTGAAGGGATCGACTGTGTTGCCCCCCCCCCCAGCACCTGCTGGAGCATACGGGGAGACTATGGGAGTCCCCAGAACCCCGTGGTTTTCACCGTCATCACTCCTTCCCACAAGAAGCTCGAGGGGTTCAGACAACCAACCAAGCCATCTCCCCCACTGTCTTACTGTGTCATTGAAAGCCCTCAATGTGCCCTACATACAATGTCCCCAGTGATGGGGAGCAGGGATGACCTCAGCACTGGCTATTCTGCCTGGAGTGGCGTATGGTCATTGCCGTGGTTACCTGCCAAAAAATGCCTTTGCCCTACCAGCTGCATGCCATTTGGGGTCCATCCTGATTGTGCAGAAGTGCTGCTCTGCTAGGGCTCCCCCTTACATATGGCAACAAAACCCCATGGATGCCTGTAGGTGGGGGCAGGCAATGCACCAGCCAGCAGGTGCAGAGCCAACGGTGCAATGATCCCCTTAACCTAAGTAACATCTGAAAGGGGCTACAGAACAGATGCCAAAGGGTGCTGATAGGTACCTGTGGTGCAGTCAGTTAGTGTCTTTAACTGTTAACTAAAAGATGGGTGGATTGACCCAACCAGGGTTGTTGGTGTTGCTTTTTTGAGACCACATATGGTGTAGTGGTTAGATTGTTAAACTGGGACTGGAGATCTGGCTTTCAGTCCCTACTCAACCCTGGAACCCACTGGGTGGCGCTGGGCCAGTCAGGTGCTCTCCGCCTAAGCTCACAGGGTTCTTGTTGCAAGGATAAAATGGAGAGAACTGTTGAAACTGCCTTGACAGATGTAATATAATAAATAGTCATAGTCATGAAATGAGGCACTTTTCCCTAGTTTACTTTGGTGTGGTTTTATGGGCTCCATGGGTCAACATCTGCACTGATAGTCATTGACTCGCACACACACTTCCTTGCCATTTCACCTGCGGTGCACGGAGCTTGCTGTCTTGTTACTGTTCTCGGTGAACGGATTTGCATTATATAACCCACCGATATTAATGAGCCTCCAGTTAGTCAAGCTAAATTAAGGCTCACGGTTTTCAGTGGGTCTGCACTAAGCATGACTAAGTTTGGATCCAGTTCAGGGCTTGGAATAGTGCAGGTGATTTATTATTAAAGATGAATATTAAAGACAATGTGACCTAGAGCAGGGGTAGCAAACCGGCAGCTAACTGTCCCCAACAGTGACTTTTTATGCCCTCTGAACTAGAAAATCCACTGTGTGCAGCTTCTCCCGGCTATATACATTGACCTGTGGGTAACTCTGATAAAATTCACTGGAAAGTAATCAAGGCTCAATTAAAAAGTTTGTCCATCACGCCACTCAGCAAGCAGATGCAGTGACACATTCCCAGACACAGAGAAGACAGGGAGGGTCTTGCTGGTTGAAGACGACAGTTGGCATTTGGCCTGCAATGGCCCAGCTACACATGAGCAGGTATTTGTTCTGGAGCCGCAACACATCAGCTTCATTAGAGAATGTATCCACTCATTAAGGGTCAGTTTCTAGCACAAAGAGCACCTGCCAACCATATGGCAGGATGCAGAAGAGAGAGTGCCCTTACCAGGTGCGGGAGCCTCTCTTTCTCTGCCCCTTGCCTTGTGATGACTTCCATCACCCGCTTTCTCCCTTGCCCTCTTCAGTACTCCATGCTTTGTAGCAGCCAACAGTGTGACACCAAAGACTTAACTTTTAGGAGGCAGGAGAGGCAAAGCTGCCCATCCATGCTTCTCATCAGCTTCACAGCTTCGCCGTTATGCACCAACACGACTGTATCAGCCCTTCACCCTGGAAATATTGACCCTGAACGGATCGCTCCTATCCAGTGATGATGCTTAGTAATAAGGGCTTGCGTTTTCGAGGGGATGAGGCCTCCACTCCGAGACCTGTATGGAAGTGTAGGTTTCCTTTCCCCTCGGCCACCTCCACTCCCTCCCCAAATGAAAGGTCAGGCGCTTTTGCTAATTTTTAAAGAGCAAGCCAACAAAATCTCTCTTATTTAATGCAAGACAAATGCAGCCTTTTCAAATGCTAACTGCATTATGCTTGCACCCGAGGGACCCGGTGGTACACATGTACTGTGGCCTGCCCAGTTTGTCTTAGCAAGACCTTACAGTGTTGATTTGAAACAGCTGAACTAAATCAACAGCTACCTTGAGCCAGAGGCCTTTGGAGAGCAATTAGAGTCAGAGCTTGGGTTTTGAACCCAATATGCTCTGTCAGTCTCAATGATTTGTGTTTGTTGTACTCAGCCTCATTTCCTGCGTGAAACATGAAGCTGTATAAAGCAGGGGGGATGGAAATTCCCAGGATTCAAAAATATTTGACCTCAGTGCATTTGCAAGCATGAAAGTACACATGTCTAAATGACCATTTTGGTTTGTAGTACAAAGTTCTATTGATGTTGGCAGACAGAGCTTCCCCATGTCAAAGCCACATGAATGGTTTCAGGTTTCAGCCAAAAAATGTTTTCCACATGCTTTAGCGTGGGCCAATTTACACAGCAGATTCTGCAGGGCTGTGGCCAAGTCCTCCATAAAGAGCTGCCTTCTTTGCGATCAGGGAGACCACAACAGACACATTGCTAATGCAATCTAATTATCTGCTTGAATATTTTTCCAGATGTATCCAGTATCTAAAAATATTGCAATAAAAAGGTATTATTTGTCTCCCTTGGACTGAAGTAGTGGCATACAGAAGAACCTGCTTGTCTAGAGGGAAAGTTATGACAGTGTAATTCTAAGACTGCCTTTCAAATGAGTCAAACAAAACAGCACACCCGGAGGGTTGGCTATCTGATGCCTCTCATTTGAATTAGCCTCTGAAACAAAAACCATGACTGAACAGGGAGATTCTTTTTCATCAAATAATGGATGTCACAATTATAAGTTAATTTCCTCCATTTGTGGTTCATAATTTGATTTTGGGTTGGTCAGTTTGATACATAACAAAACTCACTCAGTGTTTTTCACTGGAACAAACCCAATGCTCACTGCATCATGTGCTGTGCTGTGTAAAACAATGCCATGATTTCATCTCCTCTGCTTTGCTAGGACTTGTTACCAGGTAGTGGACTCCCTGCCATGGCTCCTGCTTCTCCGAGCAACCAGGAGATGCTTGGCTATGAGGAAGCGCCTTTCAGGTAACACTGTAATCCATCAAGGTAACAAGTCATGGTGGGCTATCAATCCAGATCACTTCCCTCTGGACAACTAGTTTGTTTTTTCAAACCAGCCACCCTGAGAAGCCATGGGCTGTTCTGTGGTTTGTTTCAGCTATGGTGGACTATCATGTGATCCAAACCCAAGTGAGCAAGGAGGGAGTCCAGAATGGCAAATCCACCCCCACCCCCCTGCCTTTGCTGTTCTTGGTGAACTTGTCTCTATCACCACCTCTCTCCTCACAGTACCTCTGCTTCTTGGGTTGTTGTTTTTGGGATTCAATATTGTTTGTCGTTTGGATTTAATGTTGTTGTTGTTTTAGTTGCTATTGTTTGTTCACTCCTGGTTGTTTCATGATGTAGCTTCATGGCATTCAAGCTGTGTTGAAAACTGCTCTGTGGACACATGTGGGTAAAAAACTGGAGTGAAATGTTTTCAATAAATAAATGGAAAGGAATTAAATACTTGCTAAGTTCCATGGCTGCATTTTAATGGTGGACTGAAGCACAGGCCACCCAACACACTGAACCTTCTGAGATGCATCCATTTTCTGTGGATTCCATTGTGAGCAATAGCAGATCCATCTTATGATGGAAAAAATGGACGCCAAGATCCATATTTATCTAAAGGTACAATCCTATCCATGTTTACAGATAAAAATGGTGTAAAACTTTTAGTCCTAAAGTCTAAAGTGATATATGTCTGTTGCTGAATTGGAAGTCTTCTGTTTGTTCTTAAGACCATGATTTTTTAATCTTCATTTCTATCCACATGTAAGATAGAGGCAAAGCAGTGAAACTATCGAGACAGGATGCTTCCAAATATCTCTGCCTCCTAATCCCCTTCTGGATTTAGTGTGCTTCCAATTTACTATGTCTTAAGCACGTAACACCACCAATCTCATTATTTTACTCTTTTTGCATGTTTTTTTCCAAAATGTGTGTATGTGGTTTGATAAGTTTCATTATTCTTGAACACTCATGTGAAAATGTCACATGAACCTATGCAAAGAAGAACTTTTCTGACACCTTACCACAGACATTTTTTAAAATCAAAAGTATTTACTATGTTTACATTCATACTCATATGTATCCAAAACATTTTAAACAAAAACAAAAATCTCAGTATATTTTACCTGAGTGACCTGGAAGAACTGTGAAGAATTCCTCATCTCCTTACAAGATGAGGAGGAATGCTTGTCAGTCTCATTAACTTCAAACCAAACCAAAAGAAGGGTTATATCCTTCACAACACAAGCTCGAAACTGACCAATGCACTAGCAGAAACTGACTGAATACTCCCCCACACCCTGGCTGCCCCTGTGAAAAGATAAGACTCAGATGTAATGTATCATATCTGGCAAACCCCATAGTCAGTTCAAGCTATTTAACTGCCACCATAAAGAAAACATTCCCAATTGTGTATATAGAGTTGCAGTCATTATCAGTTTGAAAACTTAAAGAATGGAAAGGAAAAACCTGTCCAACCTTACTTAGCATATGTATTCTTTGAAGGCTACCCTTTTACCACTCTCTTGTACTGAGGTAGATACATTATTTGTCTATATTTTATCCTTCTTCATGCCCAGGCTGCCTGTTATATCAGTTCAACAGAAATTGATCCTTCTTTGCCCATTTGGAGTCAGATATGTGAAAGGCTGGAAATTAACGAAAGCAGAGTCAACTGAGCTGGTGGGAAGGACTCAGTTTCCCATGGCAGCCCCTCCAGTCTTTCCAAACTGGAACACAGAAAGTCAGGATGCCCTGCCGACTGGAGAGAGCTGCTAAATGTGTATATGGGGAGAGGGGATCTGCCCAAAATTAAGTGGGAGGGACCTCTGTGAGGAGAGACTTTTTCTTAGGGAAGGCCAGTCCTGTATCCAAACCAAAATGCATTTAAGTCTGTAGACTTGGTTCACAATGGCATATTTTATTTTTTAATTTAAAATATTTATATCCTAGATTTCACATCTAAGCCTCACAAGACAGATAACATATACAGCATTTTAAAAGAAGATATTGACTTTTGGACTGCAAGTAAAACACTCCAATGAAAACAATAACCATTTGCAGAATCGTCCGCCTTCCATACCATACACAGAGATGCACAGTATCCTTTGCTATTCCAGTTCCCATGCTCCAAATGTTAGGGGGGTGTGGAATTTCCCAAGTGTGCACGCGTGTGCACACACACGCACACACACACAAGCACAAACACACATGCACCCATTTTTCAACCCTTTTCAACTTAGCATTGCATCCTGAGCCTTGCTAGCTTTTAATCCAATTTGGTAACAAGTTTGCCTGCACTTTTTCTCATAAGGAAAATAAGATTTCCTACACTTCAAGCCTCCAAGCAACAGTTTTAAAAATAAAGTGACTCCTGGGAATACAAGAGCTCGTCATCCCTGCCCAAGCCAGATTCCAGGATTCCCCAATATTAGCTGATGAACTATTTTCGATAAATATCAGTGCTGGTATCTATAATCAAACCTGGTTTGTCAAATTAGAGAGCTTTGCTTGTGATTGTATTTTTTAAATCAGGGCAATAATATGCTGACCGGACTTTGCATAGTTCCAGTCGTGTCGCACAAAACCACCGTGAACATCATCCGCAATTTCCAGCATGAACCACCAGGTCAAGCGGAGATGCCAAAGTAATTGAACAGGATTACCCTGCTACTGTGGCTGGCAGAGTGAACTGACATGCAAGCAGCATGCCAAAGACATCAGGCCTGGCACGTTTGCTAGTGATATTTTTGGTATTACGGTACCCCTTGAATTATCCAGGCTATTTCCTGGCACTAATGGTTGGTCATCTGGGAGCCAAGTCATTGGGTCTGTGGCTTTTTGTGATCTCTTAAAAAACATGCATTATAGATGACATGTGGCAGTCTTATGACTTAGGCGTGGTTAATGTGGGATAAGGGGATTATTTCAAAATGCA
This sequence comes from Varanus komodoensis, assembly GCF_004798865.1. Classification (NCBI taxonomy): domain Eukaryota; kingdom Metazoa; phylum Chordata; class Lepidosauria; order Squamata; family Varanidae; genus Varanus; species Varanus komodoensis. The sequence goes on along the minus strand of NW_025336087.1, from coordinate 44,596,856 downwards.
CAGTGCCTTTGGAAATGTTTCCAAAGCGTTATATCACATTTACTATTTAGAAAGTAAACCATCTTTTGGCTTAGCTTTTCTTCCCACAAACGTCGTGTGCCTAGTCTTTTTTTTCTTCACTAAATCATCATTATTATATAATTTCATATAATAAAGAAGCTCTGGAAATGGTAGAAAATGCTACCCATGTTGATGCTGAAAATCAGATGCAGACTAAAGGCCACACACTAGGCCATTCTCCAAACAGATACAGCATCAATTAAGGGAATTTATCAAAAACATGTTAACTACCCATCATCCCACAGAGCACGCCTGCAGTAAGTTTAATTCAGCTTTGCCATTACCACTCTGAATGGGAAGCATTGCATTTGGTGCAGTTTTATGTTCACACCAGACCACAACTCCTCTCTTGATATTCATTACATTTCATTTGGGTTTGTTCTTCACTTTTCCTTTACGGCTTTGGTGTGCCTGTGCATGTGGGTAAATTCATACACCCTCCTGCATGAGCTTTAGATGCAGACTATTAACTCTAAAATGAGTTGATCCTACCACCCTATACTGCTCAAGCGCAACAGGCAGTATCCAAAGCTGACAGCCCACTGGTGCTCATCAGGTTGTGCCAGCAGGAATGACAGCTAGTGCAAAGGGAAGACAAGGCTTCCTGCTGCAAACCTGGTAACCAGCTGAAAGAAGCATTCCTGGGGGAGCTAATGGAGCTCCCTTTTGCTTGCTCCACGCTGGAAATGCACCTCTTGGCAAGTTTCCAGTGGCGATGGGAAGCTGCCCATTACACTAGCTGTTATTCCAGTAACGCAGGGATAGCCTGAGTTACTGGATATATATCCCTTCTTGGATGCACACCTCAATGTGGCGAAAGAGTCAGAGAAGTCCAGGGCAATGCCACCAGGATGCCAGACTCTCTCAAAAGGATGATCCCCTAGCAGGGTCACTGAAGGTGGAATGGTCAAAGGAGGGACGGCAGACTAAGATTAATCCACCCTCTTCAGGAGTAATGGCCACATCAGCAGAACAGAATGGGTATCTCTGATGGCGATGGGGGTGGAGGAATTCCAAAGACAGCTACAAGGCAACAGCACTAGTTGAAAGTGACACTGGTGGAGGATCCTTCAAAGACAATTTCAGTGTCACTCAAGATACTCTTGTTAGTGCTAAGCAATACTAGACTGCTTGCTCGCTTATTTATTTATTTGATTTATAGCCCACCTTTTTAGTTTGTTTGTTTTTTTAAACTCAAAGCAGTTTACATCATTTTCCTCTTCCTGCTCTCAAACCTATTCTCACAACAACAATCCTGTGAGGTAGGTTGGGTGAGAATCTGTGGCTCGTCCAAAGTCACCCAGAAGATGCATAGCTGAGTGGGAACTAGAATTCAGACAGCCTCATGCTCTTCGCCACTACACCACACTGGCTCTCTGAATAGTCTTACCTCGTAAACCCTCTAATGAAGCAATCCAAAATGAAGCAAGAGATAGTGCCAGAAGATGAGACTCCCAGATGAGAAGGCACTCAAGCAGAATTGCAAAGGTCAAGTATGAATGTTGCTAGTGACACAACTAGATCAAAGCCAAAAGGAGGTCTAGTGGCTGATAAGCACAAAGGCAGAAGGAAAGTCCAGTGCTGCACAGCACATAAAACTGGAACAAAAATATGCAAACCATGAACCAAGGCAAATTAGAAACCGTAGAGCAAAAAATTAAATGGCTAAACTGCACAGTACTTGGTGTGAGCAAACTAAAATGGACTGGAATGGGACATTTTCAGTTAGAAAAACACAAAGTGCTTTACACTAGAAAAGACAAGCTCAGAAGAAGTCCGTTCCTGAGACCTGGCTGGGAGAGGCGAGTGGGGTTCACCTCTCCCAGCTATGCCCACCTGGGTACTTGTATGGCACCAGCATTGCCCAGTGGGCCAGGGAGTGGGAGTGGCCATAGTCTATAAGGACTTGCTGATACTCTCCAGGCTTCCTGTCTCAGAAGATCTAAGAAATCAAAGGGAAATTCAAACCTAGATTAGATATGCTGAAAACCCAACAAAGAAACACACTATTTGACTAGAATAAAATACAAAGAAGGTGGAAGCAATATATGGAAGAATTATACAGACGGGAGAAAAAGATGACAAGACTCCTTTGAAAAGGAATCCTATGAGGAACAACCTGCAACATTAGAAAATAACATGAAGTGAAAGTTGGTATGAAAGCACTTAGAAGGCTTCGGCGAATGGGGCAGCATAAAAATGTTTTAATAAATAAATAAAATAAAATAAGGAAAAAGGCACGCGGAGTAGATAAGAAACCAAAAGAACTATTTCAAGCTACAGATACCAAAACCATCCACATTCTAACAAGAGTATGCCAACAAATGTGGTAAGCAACAAGGTGGCCCACAGACTGGGAACATTCAATTAGGGATGTGTGAGGAATCCATTTTGGGGTTGGGAATCCATTGGATCCCCAGGGCTCAGCTCCCTGGACTCTGGTCTGCTTTCTCATGAGTCCACGAGCCTAACTTCCTGGTAAAAACAACAGACATTCGCTCAGGAATCCTTCCAGAAATCCAGCCCATATGGACACCCCATAAGCAGCATCTCTCTTCCACACTTGTGCCTTGCAGTCTTTGTGCTGCACAAACTGTGGATGAAGGTTGCCAGTTGCATATCCTGCATCCCATGAGCATTCATGGACTTCCTCTTGGCTTGGCTCACTGTCTAAGACAGAGTGATCATTAGAAGAAGCCCACAAACTGAAGAGGGACAGATTCTGGGGAGCTTTTCCACAACAGTGCATTCCATGCATTCCATTCCCCGAGAAAGGATACGCAAAAGAGTGCAGCAAACACTGGACCACTGCAAGCAAAGTGATGCTCAAAGTGTTACAACAAACAATATATCCTAATAAGAATGGAGAAATTCCTCATATTTAAGCTGGATTCTGAAAAGAGAAAGGTACTCAAGATTCTATTGAAATTACATATTAACTATCGGGGTGCACCAAAATATTTCTGAAGATCAGTCTATGCAGTTTACAAGAGCATGTAACAAAAAAAACACACACACACACAAGCATGCTATCTTAGGAGCATTTTCAATGATTGCAAGTACAAGTAAAATTAAAACATCCGGCATGCTGATTTGTGTGGGATTTTTTTTTTTTTACTAATTTTGTTATTGTGAAGACATATAAAATGTGAAGCAGTTGCTCCCCCGCCCCCACAAACACATATAAACTTCCTTTAATAAATAAAATAAGTTGGTAGTAAAATAGGTTCTTCTGCTGGGGTAGAAAGCATAAGTTTTCTTTAAAGCCATACTGATTGCTAGTAAGCACTCGTGAACAGAGACTGCCCTATTCACATGACCATCAGGGACTGCTCCCGTATTCAGGAATGCTTGCAGAGATTGTGCCTGAACATTGAATCGCATGGGGAAGACAGCCACTGGCTATGTGAACGTCCACTTGCATACAGCAGCGACTAACTCATGGCTTATGCTTTTCTTTATTACTCTGCTGGTGTCATGCCAGTTTTCCATGAATTTAATGTACAGAGGGCTGGGGTCAGCCTAGATCTGTGGTTTACCACACGAACCCCACAGGAGTGGGGCAAAGTGACTGTTCCCATAAGACAACCATATTCTAGATACACCAGGTCGTGTGTTACTTAGGGCCAGGCTAGACAAGTAATTAAATGTGTATTTGCATTTAATGGGCAACTTGGAAAAAATGCAAGTTACCTTAGCTGGAATAGGGTGATAATTAATGAGATTAAAACAGAGCTGCACTGGTCTGAAGCTAGTATTGGCATTGGAGAGAAAGCGCCAATTGATGCCTGTGTGGGATTTCCTCCAGAAGCAAATACCAGCATCAGAAAAAAGAAAAGGATTTTCTTTACAATGACAAAATGGGAAGAAAGAGTCCAGTTCCCTCCCACTATTACATCACTTCAGTTGATACAATGTCCAGAATTTAAAAAAAAACCTTTTTATTATTAAAGGCAAAGATACACTTAGCTGTGCATGTAGTTTAGCCTTCATATATGGTGGCAGGTTGGGAATGAAGACCGCATCCCTGCGCATTTGCTGGCTGTGCAACCTTAGAAAATGTTTGTATGACAAACTACACCCCTTCTGCACAGCTATGAAAAGAGCAGTGACTAGGAAATGAGAAATCTGCCAATTTCAAATTCTCTATGATTTGAATTTGCTTTAAATGTCAAGTTCTTTCTGTTGCAAATATTAAGAATTTTCAAATGTTGGCAAATTCTTAGAAGACAAAAATCTCATCCAACTGTACTAGCCATTTTCAACAGGTACAGCTGTTCCCAGAAAAGAAAGCACTATGTTGTGCCTTCCTGTCATGTTAATGATGATACACCTATAAGAAAAAAAGGAGTAGCAACCCTAATTGGATGTCATTAACATGGCTGTGCACTGTAAAGAGTTAAGCACTCAAAACCCTGAGTCTAGATGGATTAATCCAGGTGGATCAATCTAGGCAAAATTTCGGTTTCCCCCATAATCTATGATTATAAATTTTAGGTTCTTTCTGTACAGAATATGAAAATATATTGTGAATTTTGGTAAATTCATATCAAAACTGAACTGAAACAAATTTCTAACTCATCCCTAGGAGGAACTCTCCCCCTTTTTTCTTCTACCTCTCAGACAGCATAATCCTTATCCAGAAAGATCAGCACAACTAGAACTGTACACCTAACTCTGAAGTAACCAAGAACTGTTTCCCCTTGGTAATTGCTTATATTTACTTTAGTTTTAGAAATAAATGTGCCTTAAATTAAATCACCTAAAAACCCTGAAAGCAATGGGGTTGGTCCTTCCCATAAAACTTGCTGTACTGGGATCTGGGGGTGCGGGGGGCTTGAAGGTGCCTTGGTGCCTAACCTCCATGCAAAACTCACGAAGAAAGCAAGCTGGTTCACCAGGTTCCTTTACTGCAGCTCACAGTCTCCCATCGCAGTTGCGCTTTCCGAAGCGCCTAGTTCCTTTCCTGGCCTGAACCTTTCCTCCTTCCTGGACCTAGGCTAAAGAACAGCATCGCAACTGTGTGTCTGGCTGCAGGTTTTCCCCAGCTGCTTCGGTCAGGCTGTCGGTGCCTTGGGACTCTCCAACAGGCAAAGCTGGCCAGTTCCAGTCTTCCTCACCCAAAGCCTCCTTTCCTGCCTTTTTCCTTCCTTCTGTCTCCTCTGCATTGCTCTTAGAATCATATTATCATAGAATAGCAGAGTTGGAAGGAGTCAGGAAGGCCATTGGAACCAACTCCTGCTGTTGCAGGACATCAGTTTACACCATCCCACTCAGTTGGCTGTCCAGTTTCTTTTCTAATGTCTCTAGTGTGGGAGAGCCCACCACCTCTCTAGGCAACTGGTTCCACTGTTCTATTGCTCTGACAATGGGGAAGCTTTTCCTGATGTCCAACCTGAATCTGGGTTGTCGCAACTTGACTTGATTATCCATGTCCTCCTGTTCTCCTCCTCTTCCACCCTCCCTTTCCAGCCCAGCCTCCTCCTTTATTCCCCCATTTCAATTGCCACTCCACCCAACCCAACTGTTCCTACCCTGGATTATAATCCTGCACAGCTGCGCTCACATCCTTGTGGCCCACCATCAGAATCCCATGCCTTGTTCTGCACAAGTGCATTCCTGACCAGGCACCATCCCCACAGGCTCCTCTCTGCTGGATGCCAAGAGAAGATGGGTGAGCCCTTCTTTACCCTGGCACATTTCAAAACATGTTAGGTTAGGCTATGTTAATTTGTTAACCGTTCTATCCATCAAGAGCCATTGACCAAACAGTTCTCTCCCCTGCTCCGCTGTTAAAAATACTAACCACACATGCAGTGATTCCAACAGTGCAAACATCTCTCTGTATCCTGGAAGGGGCCATCAGAAGCACTTGTAGTCAAACCTGGAATGCATAGAACCAAAAAACAACAAAAAGCCCCCCCCCCCTCCGAAAACAGTCTGTATGCAGATGCACTGATATTAGTGAACCGCTTTTCACATGCTCGGATGTTAGCCTCTTATTTAAAACCAAGTTTCCATGCAATTCCTACAGCCCTGATAAATTGCCAGACAGAGTGACAAGTGTTTTCAATTGCCACCGAGAAAGGCAGGAAAAATCTTCAGCCGCCTCAAGATCTTTCTAAAGGTAGCACTTGCTGGCACATGGCACAGTTTATAAACACATAGGCATACACTCTATGAGCTCTTGAGAGGTCTGACCTTCATCAGGCTTTTTCTTCCTCATTCAAGCAACACTCCTGAGGAGAAGGCGGGAGGGGGGTGGAATCAGGCTGTCTTCAGAGAAAGCAAATACAGATAATGCTTGGTGCCACAGTAAAGAGGGCTGGTAATAGCGCTTAATGCTGTTTTGGAACATTTTCACATTCAAGGAAGTGATCAGCTTTGTAGTGTCTTTGTGAATCTTAGCTGTCATTTCATTCGAGAGTAGGCCTATGGGTAATCATTTAATCAAAGCCATAGCCGTGATTGCTACTTGTACAGAAAATTACAAAGCTGAGGCAGTTTCAAAGCCAGGATTTCAAATAGGGCCTGCTTCCCCACCCGACTTTAAAAAAAAATCAAGTAAGAATGAATTATAGTACCCTACAATGTGAAAAAAATATATTCATTTGGTCAAAAGCAGCATTTCCTAATTTCCCTTTCTAGGCACTTAGAGAAAATTACATAATTGAGAATTCGTGGAAAGCATACCCATAGGCAGAGCACACAAATTAAGACTCTCTTGTACTAGGAAGAATCTTCCAAGTTCTTTGCTGCTTTTTGTTGAAATGGAATGGGGGTGGGGGGAGAGAATGAGAGAGAGAGAAAATGCAGCCTTTGAAAACCACAGAGTTCTTCCCCTACCCAAAAAAGTAAAATCAGAAACAAAGGAATGGCTTCAGAGTAGGATTGGGCAGCTCCTAAGCCAGTTTTGTACCCTCTATGACCCCATGGCCCAGGAACAACCCAAAACATTTTTGCCTCAGGCAAAGGACTAAGAAGTGTGAGTCCCCCCAGCCCCAGCCTGTTTCTTGTACAGAAGCCAATTGGGCTGGCAGTTGAATTTTTTGTCTGCAGTATGTAATGCAGTGATAATTTCCACCAAAGCTGCAAGAAGCAGACTACTTCAGGGATGTAGATCAGGCCGTGGGGCATCACTTCTGTCCTCCAGGAGGTGGCTGTGGGTTCGGAGGGTGCTCAGAAGAAAAGGCCAGGCCATTGTTGCTACTGCTTCCCACATGTGTCACCAGCCTCACTTGGCACTGCTGCCACCAAGTGGCAAATGTGTTATCAGAATTCTGGGGCAGAATGGCAACACCAAGAAACCCATTTTCTTTCAAACAGCCAAAGCAGAAAAAGCAAGAGCACATTCACAGAAGCCACCTGCAGAAAATTCAGGATGGTGTCATGGCATGGCACCTGGTTAGTTCTGCAGCAGAAGGAGCTTGCCCACTTGATTCTAAATAAAGTGGCCACGCCAGCTGGTTTCTATATTCAGCAGCAATAATGGAATTATAGTGGCAAATCTAGTCATCAATGTGGACCGAACTGCACAAGCAATTCCATTACAAAATTACAGGTTTCTGAGCAAGGTCATTTCTTCTCCTTTCCCCTACAATAGGTAAATGTGTGTGCATATTCTATATACCCCTTTTCCCAGGCCTGGTTGCCCTGCAGATGTGTTGTATTCCAACTCCCATAATGGTGGCTGAAAATTATGGGAGTTGTAGTCCATCTCATCTGAGGAGTGCTCCATTAGGGAAAACTGATATAGTTATTTCATTTGCACCCCAATTTACTAGAAATGAGTCAAGTTTTGCCCATTTGCACCCTGTTCCCTTTGGTCACAGTAGTTCATGATGTAAAATGAGGATCTCAGATTACCACTGAGCATTTTAATTCCAAAGCTGGAGTAAAGCAGATTTGATTTTTCCACTTTGGCCAGAATCCTAATTTTCAGTTCAGCTGGCCACACTTGCATGCATGAACACATAGACAGAGCAAATACACAAAGACACACTGCAAACAAAACAAACAACCCCTATCCAATATCATGTGTGGTGCATAAATTACAAAGTAACGAGGCCTCTCTAGAGTAGACAGGTGGGAGGATGGGTATATTCTTCACTTCTGCATCCCCATGTGGTTTTTCGTAGGGAGTGAAGCACATCGCTTCCACTGAAAGTTAACACTGTTCAAGCATCCAAAGAGCCATTTGGGTCTCCGAAAGCCTCCCTTTCCATATGTTGCTAACTAATAAAAGTGATCAACTGGGCCATCTTTATACAGCAAACAGCAGAAGTCCAGCAATAGGCTTTCCCTTTATATTCTCAAAGTGTTTGCTACGAAATCACATCAAAGTCAAATATACACCATAAATGGCAAGAAGAACAAAAGGGCACAGCTCTCCACCTGTGTTGCAACACTTCCTTTCCAGGCAGCTACATTTTCCCAGCTGGTTTTATAGCTCTTCTTCCTGAATGCAAGAAGCAGGCCTATTAGCACTCAGACCTCCAGTTCTTTTAGGTCCAGGCTACATACTTCATAGCCATGCATGTATCACTGTACCCTGAGCATTCTTGTTTTGTTTGCAAATCTGCTTTGGGACGGGGCATTTAGGAACAAAGGCATAGTGGGAAAGGGGGCCCTTGAATCTTTCCCCAAATGTTATTTCCTCTGGGAGTTTCCATGGCTCAGAAGGTCTCTGGTTCAGTCCCCACTATCTTCATGTAAGGCAAGTAAAGAATGCTACCCAAAACCCCGCACAGCCATTGTCACCTAGATGGACATGCGTACGAGCAACCGATGTTCTAACTATTTTAAAATGATAAAACTGCTTGGAGTTCAACACATTCTCTGAGAAGTGCAGCCTTCCCATCTTCTTCTCCAAAGAACCCATTGCTTTCTAACTCAAGCATATCAAGAAAGATTTTAGAAGCAGCGGCTGTTTGCTTCAATATTGGCAAGGCAGTGTAGCCACTCTGGGCTTCAGACTGGATGGTGCTGTCCATGGTCCTGCAGCCAGTGGGGCCTGAGTTTCAACACCATGGACAGCTGCCTTGCATGCATACACTGCCCCCTGACATTCAAGTTACCAGCTTCCATTCATGCACTTGCAACTCCGCTCTATCAGGCTGGGTTTGTGACGCTGGGGACGAGGTTCTTTGCGATGACACTATTTTCCCTGAATGAATAGTCCACATCTAAAAGCTGCTTTTTAGCCCCCTGAGGGGGAATATACAGGCACACATATGGTACCTGGAGGGGCAAGTATTTCTGGTTGCTTTTTATTTAATTCATTTCTTTAGAATATTTTGTAGCCATCCCAAGGTAGTGTACAAGGATAATAAGCACAAAAAAAATGGCTGCAGGGATAGAAAAAGCAAGGACAGCAGCCCGTGACTATTAGGAATTTATGACCTGCTTTTCTACAACTATCTAGTGCAGGGGTCCCAAACTCGCGGCCCGCGGGCCAATTGCCAGGACGGGAGGGGCACAGGGGAGGGACCCTGCGGCCTTCAAAGCACCGGCGGCGCCCAGGCCGGCCGTGGGATGAGCGGCCCACCGCCACCGCGGGGGTGGAATACTTGATGCGGCCCAGTGGCCCAGCCTCACCCAGCCTCTACTTCCAGCGGCCCCCAGGTAAGTTGAGCTTGAGACCCCTGCTCTAGTATCAGCTTTGAGAAAAGTGATTTGAACTAGGGAAAACAGGAAGGACCAAGTGCTACTTCCTGAGACCCAATAACTGCTTTTGTCTTTTTAATTTATTTATTTATTTATTTAAAACTTATTTTAATTGCTAAATTATTGTATTTATTAGGATTTTAAAATCAGTCGAGAATGCACCAGGGGTTTAATTTTTTTTTCCTTTAAATTGTTATATTGTTATTGTTTATGTATGTTTTTTGTATTTTTTGTGAGCTGCCCTGAGGCTTTGTTGCAATGGGAGCAGCATAGAAATGTTTTAAATAAATAAATAAAACTAACAGGGATTTCCTGATTCTGGTACTTTGGTGGCAAATTGGTAGCAAATTGCCAGTTTTTCCTGATATCCTAGCAAGCACTAATTACATTATGCAAGCATCAGGTTACAATAGTGTAACATCATCAGTGTTAGCACTGGGCCACAGTTATATATAGCCCTGTATGTCTAGTGTTTTGCTCATGCAAGGTCCTGGTTTAGATTTACTTTGCATTTCTTGCCTTCGAATTCCTTGATAACTCAGAATCAACCCCCCTCCCTTTGCATATTATTTCTTCTTGATTATCTCACAAGTTGTCCACGTGCATCCATTTTCTAATGAGTCAGCCCAGAACATTCCCCCTGTAAATGTAAACCTTCTGTAATTCAAAATCTAGTTCATGTTGAAAATTTCCACAATTGTCAATGCCACGTAGATGTACATAGCAAATCCTCATCTCAAATATTCTGCTGTTCACAGTAGTGAATGTGGGAAGAAGGAACACATAGCGAGCAGAAGGTGAAATGTGAAAAAGGCTTCAGTGTCAGGAAGGGGTGTTTAAGCTTCCTTCATAGATCCACTTGACCCTAATAGCACAATCGTGTAAGTTGGGTTAGTCTGTGACTGGCCCAGAGCTTTATGGTCAAGGGACTAGGGACTAGAACCCAGATCTCCCAGGACTCCAGTCCAACACCCAAACCACCACACCACACTGGCTCTTATCCATCAAGTTTGTGTGAATGGCAGTTGTTGAGGTAATCGTCATTATCTGTGCCTTTAGCATTTCAGCTGTGTGACAAAACAGTTCACATCTCCCATCCCAGCATATGCATATAAAGCCTGAATGTGAACTGGACAATGTCCATGAAAGCTTATGGCAGTAGAAATGTTTTAGTCTTTAAGGTGCAACTCTTTGATGTTTCTGCTGCTCTTAGCAACCTAAGTAAACATCCACTAATAAGTCACTCTTAATAACTTCCTTAGGGATGTGTATTTAATGATCATCTCACAGCTGGAACAAAGAGTGGACTGTTATACATCTCACAATCCCCCAAATCCTCCAAATTAAAGTGAAATGGATAATGAGGCTTAGTAGCACTGCCCGGGAACCAGGTGGCTGCAGCCCCTTCGAGAGGGGAAGGCAATCTTCTGTGTGATCAGGCTGGTGGTCATCTAACCTCCTACCTTCAGGGTACCTCCTAATGGACGTTGCCAGGAAATTCCCACACGCCTCTCAAGAAATCCTGGCCGATTGCAGACTTTCCTGGCAAGTAGATTTCGGGATGTTTTGGATTTCAACTCCCAGCATTCCTGACCACTGGCCATGTTGCCACGGCCTTCTCTGAGTTAGTCCAAAACATGTAGACCTCCACCCCTTTTCTGGTGCACATATAGGGATTGCCAAGCTTCACTGTTGCCCCACATAATTTGTTCATTTGCCCTGCCAAAGCAAGATACATAGTAATGACAATGCATAGGGCAGATACATTGGGTGGCATATATGATCCCAAGGCTGCCCTACCGAGGCACTGTAGCTCTGACACAACTTGAGGACTGCAGAATTTAAAGGACAGCCCCCAAATGTGTTACTAAAAGCATGCTTAGGAAAGATGGCCTGAGGAATGTATGTTCTTACAATGCACAAAAAACTTACAGTGAAGGAGTTAAGTCTAATGATTCAGAAGGGAGTCAGGAGAAGGTACTTGACAAGGAAAAGATGAGGATGTTTCTGTTTGTTATTACTTATATTCTGGGGGGATGATATTCATCAGGACATTATGCATTTATTTGTGAAACTTCTATATTGCTTAATATGTTCATTTCTAAAGGCCTAAATCATCAAGTTGCATAACTGGAGTTGCCAACACCCCTCCGGTATTGAAGGCAAACTGTTTTCCCCAGCTCTGCTACCTGAGATGCTATTTGACCTGCACTGTTTGGCATTGACACGGAGACTCGCTCGCATGTTGAATGAGCTCTGCCTCTGATTTAGAGGGGTTCAGTCTCAAGCGAGGTGCAAATAGCTTCGTAGAGTTGGAGGATGCACCTGCACAGATTTCAAGAATGCACAGGAGAAAGGAAGTTCTGGGCAGACAGGAACGTCTTTTCACATGATGCTAGGTGGAGCCCAAAGTGTACAGCCAGCTGGAAGCCTGGATATTTTCTGGTCATCTGAGGCTGGCTTCAAGGAATGGTTTTATTACTTCCTTGACCACATGGGATACCACCTGGGAAACATCTGTCTGTGCATCCAAGAACCACTTCCTCTACCCATCAGGACCTGATATATAAGCTTCCACAGATAAGACAGAGTCACAGTATATTTTTTTCTAAAATAATCAATTATAGGGTTTTGTTTATGATACAAGATGGGAGGAGAGAGATCATTAGTTATTCACTCTCTTCTGTTTTACTAATTTCTTGTCATCATTTTAGAAGCTACAACTGTGGCTATTATCATTCCCCATCCATCTTATCATTTCAACTAAATCAAGCAATGAAAATTTTATAGCGCATCCCTAATTGTGCACCAGACTGGAACTGTTCATACAAATTCCAAGCAATTATAAGCCTTTCTGGGAAACATTGGCAGCAAACACTAGATTAAATGCTTGTAGCAGCAAGCCAGATGGGAAACACAGATAAAAAGAATCCAGTTTCATGAGATCCTCCATTTGAAAATTACAGTAGCATTCAAATTAACCTGAGAAGAGAAAACATATTTTCAGCACCCTGTAAAGGAGGCTTGGGGGTGGGGTTGCAATACACCAGGGATCAGAAGGCTGCTAAGCAAAACACATGGCAGGTTGCAGGTGATAGTAAAGGGCTCCCACCACCCATAAACATTAGATCCATACACTGGGAATACAGTGCTTCTGGGCTGCATGGCTTTCCACATGCCATATCATAATCTAGCATGTTTATTCATTTATAGTTATATCCCCCCCCACTACTTTCTCCATGAAGCTCAGGGTGGCATAGATGGTCCCTTGCCCACCATGACTTCACCACAGTTTTTCTGGCTCAAGGCTGGCTCCAGCAGTGAGATTCATGGCCAAGTGAACCTGGGGCTTCCCATTCCTAGTCATCCATGCTTTAGGTCAGCCTTCCCCAGCCTGATGCCCTCCAGATGTTTTGGATGTCAACTCCCCTATGCTCCAGTTAAATGGTCGCGAATCCTGGCAGTTGCTATCCAAAGCATCTGGAGGAGAGCACCTGCTTGCAGGGTGTCTGTTTTCGATCATGTTCGGTCATTCTCTGATACTGAAGAGCTGCTGGACATCATGAAGCAGAGTCTCCACTCGGCATTACACTTCTGATCCGGGTGCTACTGACTTCCCCTGGGCAAAGTAGAAGGGGAAGTTTAGCACTGAGAAGGTTGGATTCTTGGGATTTCATGTGTGGGCTCCAAATATTAAAGCCAGAACAGACATTACTTAAATGTGTACCTAGCAGCTACGTATTTTTCCCTTGTTTGTTTGCTTTTTGCTCTAGAGTACACACAGGGTAGAGTTTGCTATCGGGATCAGAGGCCCTGAGTAAGCAGCTAGGCACACATTTAAAGTAATGTCTGTTTTGGCCCTTAATCAGTGTAGTGCTTTGTAGAGATACTTGGGAGTGCTGGAGAAAAATCCTATTAACAAATACCTGAATCAATCCAGCTCCATTGACCTATAGTAAAATGCCCTGGGATTTTGAACTGGAAGGCACTACAGGGATGCTCAGAATAAATTAGATAAATCCAATGTGAATGGCAGGGAGTGGGGAGTCCCAAAAGTACTGAACTCCCTGATTGCTCACCTTGAAATCTCAGCTCTGCCTCTGAAAACACCACCACTGGATTTGAAGCAGTTCAAGCATATTTCATTTCAAAGGGATGGGTTTAAATTCAACAGATTTGTTGGACTGAAAATCCCACATTATTTTGGGAGTTGGTGGTCTTCCAGCACTAATAAGAATGTTTATACAGTGCTTAATGTGCAGCAAGTGACAGAGAACTAGAAAATTCGCCATCCATCCGTTCCTCATTCATTCTTTAATCCTATACAGTAGGGAGTATTATCATCCTCACATTATCATCCTCACAAGAAGCGCTGCTATGGAGAGAAAGAGACCTTTTGTAGCTAGGAGCCAAACTAGATAGGCTATTTAATGTGCCTTGCCATTTAACAAACAGACTTCTTTCGAATACAAATAGTAGGGGTCAATGGGGGCATGTGTGTTAAAACCATCAGGTTTGCTTCTGGCTCATTCAGTTGCTCCCCAAAACTAATCTGACCATCAGTTCATTTTTATCTAGGAGATTTTATCCTTGGTACACCTCCAGCTGTACAATAAGTATAGTTACATTCAATATTAGGGAGGTGACCTGTACTTAATGAAGACTAGCAACATGCTGTATCATTTCTCCTAATTTCATACTTCATTCCAGGATACTTGAAGCTGTTTGGAGTTCCATCACATTGGAGCTTTAAAAATCTACAGAGGAGCAATTAATTAGAGTGAAAAGCTGAGATCTTGCTCCCACATCCAATTTATCCTCTTTCCCAAAGATTCTGTTACCTCAAAGGGTTCAAGTTCTTAAACATTAATATCATCCTGGACTGGGGATCAGAGTCTCGCATGCCTCTCTTGAGTTTAATTTCTTCTGCCAAGATGCTATAAGCCAAGACTGGGGAACAGGGGTCCCTCCAAATGGTTATAAACTCTAACTCCTTTCAGCACCTGCCAGCAATGGACATTATAGTCCAGTAACATGGCATAGTCCCATAACTCCTGTTATATGCCATATCTGGTTTCGGAAATTCAATTTCCCTGCCACTATTTCCTTTCATTTCTCAACTGACTTTCAACAGCTCTCAATATTCCAGGCCCTCAGGAAGCAATAGATTCAGACCTCACCTGGCTAGCCACTTTCAAGGTTTTTTTTCTTCTTTTTAATCTCCTAATGTTTAGCCCCAGTGTCATCAGTGGCTGATTCCATCTCGCTGCCCCACTGGCAGGCACAGGGCCACTCATGTATCCCATAAATACTCACACACACCGTGCTTTGGCAGAGTACGGACACGTCTCCTAATTGAGCACCTGTTTCAGAGCACTCAGAAAAGGTACTCAGAACCCTCTTGTGCAGAGTTACACTGTTGATATACTCCTTTCCCAGGCTGAGGGCCCACAACTTGTTTTAACTTGCAGAGTGCCTGTCAAACAAATTATAGCAAAGTGGCTCTTATCAGTCTCTTAGTAGGTTTTAACAGAAGGACAACACCACATGACCCATCAGCTTTGCTTTGAATTTTAAAATGGAACTTATTCTTCTCATGCCAAATGTAAATAATTTCACATCCATTTCCCATCTAGAAAATCTAACTAGTTCAGAAGTATTTATACAAACCTTATCTGCCCTATATCCTGCTGACTGGCACAGTCCTGGACATTGGACTAGAAGCCAAAAATCTTTTGGCTCTGAGAATTAGAAGGAAATAAACATCAAAGAGAATTAGAAAAGGGCTTAATGACTTGTAATAAGGACTATAGTGATGCTCATGTTTATTTATATTTCATTAAGGTATAGTTCCCAGCCAGTTGTATTGAATATATCCAGGAAGTCTTTTTCAAGGGAAGTATATTTGTTTTGCCAACAGCACAAGGTATACTTGCTTCCAATTGCTCAGGCATCATGGGAGTTGTAGTCTAAAACATTTGAAGGGCAATGGGTCAGTTACCCCAGTAGCCCATGTTTCTCGGACTTGGTTTGATTCCCCATAGCTTAACAAAGTGGCTTTCAAACTTTCTGCCCAGAAGGAAACCTTTCCATCTGGATTCTTCTTCCTGACACATTTCACTATTGCTCTTTGTGACTGGACAGCGTGGCTTTGGAAGCATCCAATATGATTCTGTGGTGGTCTTTTAAGGGACAGATTGGCCATGAGGGACCAGGTGTCTTTCGAGGAGGCTCGTCAGCTATTGCCAATGTTCTCATTAAGAAACTCCAATAAAACTAGAAATTCCCTGGAATGTAATTTGAAAACCGCTGCCTGAATGCTAGAAGTTTTCTTGGCTGTGGGAGAATATAGTTATTCTCCAATGCATAAGAAGTTAAAAAAAAGTCAGTGGAAAGACATGGTTTAGTATTCACTAGCAGTTAAATGATCCAGCAGGAACAGTGCCGAGTTCATAAAATGTAGCACATTCAGGCTGTTATTGCTGGCCGAGAAGTTAATACTCTCCTGTATAGCAAACTATGGCCTAACACAAAAAGTGCCTTTGATATTACATAGATTCATAAAGAAATACCCATGAATCATTGTGTATCAAGGATATCCTGGACTTTTAAGAGGCACAAACGTTATGGATAGGACAGGAAAGGAATAAAACATGTGATGCTTTGGAGAAGAAAAGCAGTCACTTACAGATAAATTCCCAAGACAATCTTCAGGCCTGATTTGTGCATCAGCTATACAGGTACTACAGTTTTTAAGAGCAAGTGAAGCTGCATTACAAAATAGATGTGCATTTTACCAAAAAAAGTGCATCGGAAGTCATTGTAAAGAGAATACAGCCTCCGACGACTGCGATGGTTATCTGACGAATTTTGTACTGAGACAGGGCCTTCTCCATTTGATCCCATTAATCAGTCCATCCACAGCTTTCCTGTTATAGTTTGCCATCAGCAGATAGCAAATCCAATCAGGTTCTGCACACTGGGTGTGGCCACTGGACAAAGAACAGAGCGAAATGTTGACATAGCACTTATCCATGGTTAATGCTTGCCCTGGCGTGATGACTTGACCCTGCTTAAGATATGAAATCAAAGTCAAAATGTATTTGCCCTCAAACGCACATGCATCCTTGCCACCTTCCAAGCAAACAGGCAGAGAAATGCATTGTGTGCTTGATGCTGACATATTTGTCCATCACACTTCAAAGTAAACCATGTTTTGAAAACATATGGTACTAATTCAAGCCATGACTTCCTATCATGGTTTGTGGCCATTGCTCAACCATGGTTTTGGTCTTCAGAGGTTATGTTAAACCATGATGAAGTGTTATATTTGCATGAGGCCTAACTCTTGAGAAACACTCTTAGAATGGCCATCCTAGGGGAAAAGTACAGGAGAGCAACACCTCCAGCAGAGCTTTGCACCAGTAGAGTCCTTGCTTCTCCTCTTGCTGGGGACGGGCAGTGATGCTGACTGGAGTGGACACAATCTCACTGGTTCCACCTTCTTAATTCTTCCAATTCTGCCACTAGTATGCGTACCTCAGGGACAGAAATGAGATACTTAAATCAGGTTATTGGGGAAATCAGGCACAAGCCTGGAGCTCTGATCAGCATTATTCACATGCGCACGCACACACATGCATGAACACAGACACACACACAAAATGTTATCCATAAAACCCTTGAGCACAAGGTATTTTCCCAGAGAT
Source organism: Varanus komodoensis (assembly GCF_004798865.1). Taxonomy (NCBI): domain Eukaryota; kingdom Metazoa; phylum Chordata; class Lepidosauria; order Squamata; family Varanidae; genus Varanus; species Varanus komodoensis. Next base: position 44,579,421 of record NW_025336087.1, on the reverse strand, counting down.
CCACCATTCATTTATGTTAAGCCTTCTCGGGTAGGATGGGCTCTTATGCATTGCCAAAAAAGGGGGTCTAAGAGGAGACAGGACAGCATAATATTTGCATATGCTTATATATTTGTGAATATAGATGTGTATGGATTTAGAAATCGGTGATAATTTGAATTAAATTGCAATACATCTCGTTGAGGCCAGGTGACCTGCGCACCCTGCCTGCCATCCAGGTGCTAACTCTTGAGATGCGACTTCAAGGCTTCTCCCTGCTCCCTGTTCTTGCGGTTCTTTATCTTGAACTCAGAGGTGAACCAGACTGTCCTTCAAATAGAGAAGACTTTCAAATAGTGAACTGTTTTCTGTAAAATAAGACCCAGGCCATCCTTGGTAAAAATATCTCTGGTGTGTTTATGATGGAAATTTAAATGCAATTAACTGAAACATCATAAACCTTTCATTACAACACTCTCCCACACACACAGTTGCTGCTTTTCACCTAGAATACTTCCTCCAATCCATGCTTTTCCTGGCATGCATTGTGTTTGTTTTTTAGAAGTTCACAGAGTTATTACATTTTGTTTCAACAAATGTTCACTATTATGCCCTTTCTAAACAAACAACCCCTTCTTGCAGCTCATACTACACAGCCTGCTTCCTATTATTTTGGAACAAACAGGAACCTCAAACAAAAAGACAAAAGGCACATGGTTCTTAGACAGGTCCCCTGGATAAGGAATTCTGTGGGAAAGGGCTTTGAATTGGAGGAAAAATCTCCATGCTGAACTTGCTGTGTTATGCGCTGCAGCGATCGTGCTAGCAAGCCAAGCAATTTAACTTTATAGCTCTAATCCAGAAAAAAAAATCCCTAGGATCATTTATGGGCAGTATAATAAGCAACTAACAGTGCAATTCTATGCTTGTTGAGTTGGAAGTAAATGAAACTGTGTTCAGTGGGGTTTACACCCATGAAAATGTTTTCATTGGCCTCAGTAGAAACCAAGAGATAAATCTTCTGGTAGCTGTTCTAGGTTGAAATGGATAGCCGTAAATGATAGAATGGAATTGCAGTCCACACAGCAAGGCAAACTGTATAAGCACAAGGACCACTAGGCAGCACTGCACTTGGGGGCTTGGGCTGTTTCCTCATGGACATGGAACCAAGGCTGTTTCACCTTAGTGTTGACTCCAAGATCAACTTTAATTCCACAACTGAAGGCCAATAATCTTTACAGTGACCTGGAAGTATCAGTATTATTAGCTCTGTACTACACACAGAAAGAAGGGCTGCAGCTTACCCAAAGTCACAGGATCAGTTCATAGTAAAGGCAAGTTTGACCCAGGACTTCTTGAGTCACCCTCATGACCACCAGTGGCGGAAAGGCTGAATCTAAACCGCAGCCCCCAGACTTTTCAATCACAAGCTGTAAAATGGATTCCTCACAGCATTTTCATGAACCAACCAGTTTTGGCTATTGGATGTTATAGAAATGTAATAACAAAGTAAGTATAAATAGCCCGGGACAACGGGATGTTGCTTATTCTCTTCCCAAACTGGGACTCATCACAGCCTTGAACAGTCCTCTCTGCTGAGTCAACAAGGCATGGAGATAGCATGTGCTCTAGGCAGAAGGAAGCTGTTACCTTGGGGAGCTGATCTGCAGTTATCATGAAAGGACAGCAAACTGTTATCATGCATTGCTGTTCTATTTTCACTGCCAAGGACTGAGAGAGGTTCCTATGGGATTATCCAAGATGGCAAAATAATTTGGCTGGGCTTCAGTGCTGTGCACTTTGATTTGGGGCGATTTGACCTGTTGCTGTTCTTCTGCAGGTAGCAAAGTGTCTTGGGGGAGCTCTGGAGTGCAGGCGGGGGGTTAATTTTGCTGTAAACTATCACAGTCTTGTTTCTTCCTTCCAGAAATGAAAAGTGGGCAATTTTCACCACTAGTCATTTGGTGTTCTTTCCATCATTTCCAATAGCCTTAGATGCATAGCCAAGAGGACATTATCAAGGCATTCTCAGAATGAACACCGAACTATCATCCTTTATCCAACTAGGCAGCCTTTTCTTTAAAAGGCTTTCGGTCAAGAAAGTGTGTTAGAGAGAAAAGACAGCTTATTGGGTACAGAACATTTCAAAACACCATCAACCTCCCAAACTCTTGAAGTGGGAATGTAAAATGTATTTGTATTCTCTTAAAGCCTTTGGCCTTATCAACTGCAGTGTAGTATATAACAAGGTCATTAGTAACAAGCTGCACACAATGGTGAACATACATCAGCAGCAGCAAAGCAAACATCAGTCCAAAACATCACAATAACTTCCTGTACCTGTTCTTGTTTGCTTGCTGAGCTCTCAAACATTGTGACTCTCTGAAATACATAAAAGCGTAACAGCTTGAGTCAATATTTGCCAACCAAAGTGAGCAATTTTATTTAGTGTGATGCCTGGACCTCCTGAACAAATACATCTTCTTGTATTGCAGCATAACAACCAGAGGCCTGGCTGAAAAACAACCGGCAATGTCTAGTCATTTGGAGCATATGGTTGCCTGGGGAAAGCTTGATGGGTATTGACTGTTGCAAACTTGCACATACAAGGGGGGAAGAAGAAGGTGCTTCGCCTCAGTTTCAATCTGTAGCTCCTTCTACACTGAGGTCAGGCTAATGCGATATTAATCTGGTGGTATTGCTGGTTGCTTTTAAGGCTTTTAAATTAAGGCTTTTAAATTTCAGCTAAGGGCTTCCTTATGTAGAATAATTGTGATAAGTTTTCACAATGTGGGGTAGTGGTGGGTCATGAGACTGTTGGACTGTGGACCCAGGAGTGTCTACTTAGCCATGAAGCTCACCAGGTGACTTCGGGCCAATCACAGACTCTCAGGCCAAGCTAACTTGGAGGGTTGCTGTTGTGAGGAACAAATGGAGCTACATAAGCTGTGCTAGGTTCTTCACAAGAGGAAAAGGGCAGCATATGAATACAGTGAAATCATCATCATCATCATCTCTTCAAGCCTTCTTTTTATATACACAGACAAGTGGCTTGTCTGTTTGGGAGGGTGGTGAACACTCTGTCCCAGATGGGGCTGCACTTCCCTTAAGAGTTAGCTTTATAGCTGTGGTCTCACCTCTAGAGTGCCAGATGGCCTGAGGCTGGTGGCACAAAGCACCTTCTTGCACTCTTGGGCTGGCATTCCAGCTATGATCTCCCCCAGATAAAAGTAGCTAGTCACAATTATTCACACTCACATTTAGCCCTAGTCTGTTTCCAGACCCATTTCCACTGCAGCAAGTGCAGGAGAGTCTTTGCCAGGTTTATTTAGCCTAGCAAAACTAGTTTGTACCATATTTTCCCATGCAAAGAAATGAGGGTAGCATCAGCTACACAGGCATATCTGAGGCACCCAATCCAAGGCACTCTTGTATGGGTATGCAAGGCATGCCCCTGTGGGAATGCCCAGGTTCACACTGGCAACAGGAACACCAGCCTGGCATGAGTGCTCCTGGTGCATTCTGGGGCTCTGATGGGGCTGGAGGGGCCACATTCCCCTCTTGCATTCCCCTCTGGCAGAGCTCCACTGGCACACAAAATCTTTATTGCTGCTAGCCACAGGCCATTGCAAATAACACAAATGTTACCAAATTGCTAAAATAAAAGCTTACCCATGAGTAACGGGCATCCCAGTTGTCTTTTAGAATAAAAGTCATAGCTAAAAGGTATTCTTCATAAAAACACCTAGCACTTCCTTTAACTTGCTCCAATGAGGGAATCACATTTTGGTCTACTGCTACTTTCTTCGCAATAGTCGCTAGGATTTTCTTGACTGCTTTTTCAGATAGTGCAACCTGATAGCAACAGCAGACCTCCACTGCCTCCCAACTTCCCCCTGAATAGCTGTCTGAAGCCAGAGTGAGTTCAGGCGGGCTTACTGGCAGGTAACATGAGCGCAGGGTGCTGCCAAATGCATGCTCCAGAGGTCTTTCTAAAAGAAGTTGTTTTTAGAGATGCTTAGAGTTTGATGAGTCAATGAGCACTTTAACTATCTAGACATCTCCTGCACATAATCCATAATGCTAATCAGGCATAGCCTTTCTCTAAATGATTTATAGAAAATATGCTTCATGCAAAAAGTGGCCCCCCATTTGTTCTTTCCCCCTTTTGCAGCCAATCAAGCAGGCAAAGGTAACAAAGTGGAGAAACAGCCAAACCACACAAATCACTTTCCCCATAAATAGTGCTACAGATTTATAGGAAAATGTGGACTAAGAAAGTCAGTAATGAATTGCAAGCGGGCAGTGGGGGTGTTCTGTGAAATACTATTGGCAACCAATATTAATCCCATATCTGATAATAACAACATCCAATTAAAACTTTCTTTTGTGATACAGTAAGTCACTCTCCTGTTTTGTTTTGGGTTTTTTTTTTTTTTTTGTCATCTGGCAGCTGAAAATGCATTTTGAAATACCATGAAATGGAAGATATTGAAAAATTTCCAGCTGCTTTTCCCCCCAAATATAAATTTTGGACGAGGTTCAAACAACAGGCAAAATGTCTTGCTTATGTGATCCTTTAATGTTTCTGACCCTTGGCTCCTATGAACCTTTATCTTCTCTGCCTCTTGGCTGCAGAGTTTTATCAAGCAATAAATCCAGAAAGCCTATACTTAGTTTCCACCAATTTTGGAATGCAAGCCAGGTGAAGGAAGTAACAATATGAGAGAGAGAGAGAGAGAGAGAGAGAGAGAGAGAGAGAGAGAGAGAGAGGTATTAGCAACAAGCAGAGGCAGGCGGACAGGGAAGTCCCAAAATAGCACAAGCTTTGCAGTTCTGCCAGCAGGTCAGGGAAGATATGGAACTGAGGGCCAGCTTTGCATTATGGGGCAAAGGTGTGCCAGTAAGAAGAGACAAGGTAGTCCTTGAGGGCAGAGAGAGAGAGGCAGCCAAGCATCAATTTTCCTTGAATGCTGCTTGAGGGAAACACGGCCTGCATGGGAAGGAGGTATGCTACACTTGAGAGCCACCATACCTCTTTAATAAGTTGCTGGTGGGTTACCAACATGGATTAAAAAAGGACTCAGTTGTTTTTACAAACTCAAATTGGGTTAAATCCAATTTTATGATTGTGGTGCTATGCAAATCAAGACAGTTCCATCAGCAGAACCAACAGTGGCTGATTCCCCCTTCCTTCCTCCATACCTCCTCAAAGTCTGGGGGGCCGCAGGACCCTCAGAAGCAGATCTTCCAGCGGCACAAAGGGATGCAAAGAAGAGGAGAGAGGGAGGAAGCCCCTTTGTTGGATTTAAGCCATGGTGCCTCAGTCGGAAGGTTGAGCTGATACATTCATTTTTGGTTGAAAAAGATCAACAAAGTGTGACTTTTCCTTGTCACTTCCCTAAAACCCAGCTTAATTTTGGATGTGATCTCACAGAGATGATTCAGAGATGATTCAGGTTCCAGAGAAAAGTATAGGAAAGAGGGAAATGTTTTAAACACATTTAACAAGCCCCCAAAACCAGATATATATCCTATTGAAGTTTGCACTGGATTGCCTGTTGATCTGGTGCTCCCTGAAGGGCAAACCTCTCCTTAAATGAGTGTTTCTATTAGAAAGTACATACTTTGACCAGTTTTTGTTTGTTTTTGTTCTTCACTCTGTCATCCTGGAAGCTCCTCATTGATTAACAGAGGCAAGTACACAACTACTCAGAAGTGCAGACCATTTAGTTTAATGGGACTTGAGGTCAGGCAAATTTGCACAGGATTGCGGCCTACATCTCTACTGCAGACTGAATGGATCCAGAGATTCCATCTGTGGAATTTTGCTCATCTGACGGTCTCATGGACAAGCTAGAACAGTGTGAGAGGTAAATGTGGCCTCCCCAGTCTTCCTCAGGCAGAGAGGACTACAGACCTTGGCATGACTGGAAGGACCATTTGCACTGTCTTGGAGCTCAGTAGAACCTCTGTTTTAAGGAAGCCCTCTGAAGAAATACACAGTTACCCAAACTACTCATAAATATAACTGACAGTTCTGGGGGGTTTCTGCTGTACTTCATGGTAGAGATATTGGGCAATTTCATCTCAGGCTCTTTTTCCAGTGAATTTCCCTAATTTAAGCAGCTTCAACTAATAGAGTTCAAAATGCACTCATCTTTTAGATAGTGCAGGTTTCCACTTGAAAATATGTACAAAATATATATTCTAGGGGAAGTTGTGTACAATTTAAATGCAATTTTTCATACATTTAAAAAGAACTCAGTCGGAAACCGGATGGAATGGGTTTATGAGGAAAATAGGCAAAAGTGTTTTCGTTCTGTGTTCTCCTAGCTTTGGGAGCTTGTGTATTTTTTCTTAGATGTTTCCTTCTCTCATGTTGTACTGAATATTATTTATTAGATCATGCTTTAATTTTGATTCTTTTGAATTGTTCATTTTTGTAGTTGCAGTAGACAGTGGGGTAGAAATATTTTAATGCATTTCTCAAAAACAAAGTAACTGCATCTTTTATAGGCTGACTGACCATCTGATAAGAATATCATTTGTCAGTGTTTAACATGCAGAAGAAAATGTTTTGTGCAGAGAGAATGACATTTTTGTGTAGTAGGTTGCAAGTTTAATAAGGAGATGGGTTCTTTCCTAAGAAGTAGAAACTGGACAGCCATCTGAGTGGGATGATGTAATGTGGTGTCTTGCAACAGCAGGGAGTTGGACTTGATGGCCTTCATGCCCCCTTCCAACTCTGCTATTCTATGATTCTATGAAAGGAATGAAATGCAAAGATCAATGCATGTTAATTGATACTAGCATTGTATTAGAGAATTAATTTCTTTTGCCTCCTCATCCTTTCTAGGATATCTCAATTTTTAATCCTCTTCTTCTCTTTTTCTCTTTCTCTTTCCTTTTTGCCTTCTTTCTCTTTCCTTCCCCTTTTCTTCTTTCTCTGATATTTCCTTCCTTCTGTCTTTTCTTTCTCTGTCTATTCATTCTTATTTTTCTTTATTTACTCCCTTCCTTATTTCCTCCATTCCATCCCCTCCCCAAAAAAAATCTGGATGCCTATAGACTGGAAGGGAGCTTGTCTGGTTACTTACTCAGTAGGTGGTGGTGGGATATGGTGATGGATCAAATAAACCCCGTCATTCATGCTTAACCAGCAGCCAGGAATATTAACACTAACAAATAGGAATGTACTACTGAGCAATGCAGCCCCATTCATTCTCCATTCCCATTCAAAGTGTTATAGACAATCAAAATCACTTCTCCTCCACATTCCCCTGTCTTTCATAAAAATAGATCAATTCAGAGGCTCTCAGTAGTTAGTTCCAATATCTTGCTATCCCCAGATCTACTTTCCAATGAAAGATAGATAATGTATTTATGACATGCTGCTATTCTGAATAATGTTAAACTTGAACACAATAAATGGCATTGGCAAACATTAGAAATAAGGCAGCCTAATTCTCTCCATTTGGTTCCAAATTGACTTCACATACAGGAGCAAAAAAGGATGTGGGAGAGACCCTCTTGGATTCATCCACAAGAATGATCAAAAGTAAATCTTCACATTATGGTTAAATATAAATCTCATCCTGTTGGGTGTTCATTCACATGAAAGTTTCATCATTGAATGGTGACAGCAGAAAATAAAATTCCATGCAATAAGGGATTAAGGATTTTAAGTTAAGACTGGGGAGTATATGAAAGGAGTAGTGAAGAATACCAGACCCACAAACCTGAGGATAATATTGTACTGTTTTGTTTTAATGTTTTAACAGCTATGGAAAGCTGTGAATTTTATGGAATATGAAGTTTTGTTTGCTTTAGGTTTTTATTTTTTAAATATTAGGTTGAGAGGATCAAATAAAAGATGACAAATTCCAGAGGGCTAACCGTGTTAGTCTCTAAAGGATGTTCTTCCCAATATTTATTCTGCACTCTTCATTTTGTGAAACTAGCTGATGATATAAATTCTGCTTAATCTCCATATATTAAATTATTTGGGTTCCATTATAGTGTTAGCCACTATGAGATATAATACATTTTGCCTCAATTCACCTAATTTTACAAGAAAATGAATGTAAATCAGCACTGGCTTGCTTTTATCCTTCCATAATATTTATGTGGTCTTCCTAAGCTTACATCCAAAAAGTCTTGAGCTAGGATAATTAAAGATAACCTAATTGGCTTCCTAGGTCCCAGCCATAAAGAAGCCTAATTGGGCCGCAGCTTACACTAGGTAGGCATTGGTGACATTTGTTACAAATTTGTGCTCTACCAATTGCTGGGTTGGACAGAAATAGTAGGGCAAAGGATTCTAGTTGCTGGGAATCAACCGAAGGTGTGTACTGATGGAGTTACAGTAAAAGCATAAACAGGAGAATAAAGGAGAGCATACAAGACACAAAGGGGAACTTCTGCTTTATAGTTTGTACCCAGTGTCTGTGTTGTTTTACCAAAGGAGGGGAACTGCTGGTGGATTTCCCCTTCCCCCTCTGCCCCGGATGTCTTTGCACACATGACAGATCTGCTGCACAGTCTTGGGGGACCCTCTACCCATGGGACCACTTGGAAGGAGAGGACAGGATTGGGGGAACAAGATAAGGCACTAAAGAAGTCCCTGAACTTGGAAGAATCTCTGTTCTGAGCCCATCTTTGTAGTTATGTTGCACTGGACAACTGGAGAAGGGCTGTGTCTCAGAAATCTTGCTAGCTAAACAATTCTGTGCTACCATCCATTGAAGAACTTTCCGCTCATGCCTGGATCCAGCCAGAAGCCCTGTTGTGAGAGCTGAGTGCACCTCTGAGCACACATGGTATCCTAGGGTGCTTGCATCTTCTTTGTTTGCAGAGGATGTTTCTCTATTTGGAGGGCCACTGGAACACCATCCTCTGCTTGAAGGCTCTCCTGTTCTGTTCCAGCTTAAAGATAAACACCACAGCTATCAATAGCTTTTGGACAGCAGACTGAGCAGGAGCACACACAAGTCCCCTGGCCACTGACTTCCACACTATGGTGAAATGCATTGTATTTTACTTGAAATCCTAACAATTATTTGTAAGTTTGCATGAATACATATAAACAAATTAGCATATGCTAACTTTACACCAGTTAAGGTCATCTTTTGCCCTTCTTTCTGATTACTCTTTTCCCCTCTTTTGGCAAGTCTAAACAGCCACTCTATGGATCCAGCTTTTGAAAAATGACAACTGATCTTAAAATTCAATTAACAATCTCTGAATTCAAGAGTTCTGACCTCAGAAATGAGCTACTCCTAAATGCAGAGGAGGATTCAGTGATACAGAGAGCACTTGCGGAAGGCCATTTCATCGTCATCTTAGTGTACAAAGTAGTGAGGTTTTCTTGAAACATCATGCCTGAAAACAACTATTACACAAGGTGGTGGGAGGGTGGGAATCATTGCCATCCTTACACTGCACTCTGCCTTCCCTGTTCCTGGGAAGACAAGTTTGTAACAAATCCTGAATATAGAAGTGATGTGAAATGGACACTCTGCTAAACTCTAGTTTCAAAGGAAACTGCTAGAAGTCTACTAATAGCTTCCTGAATACCCATAGGCAGAACAGAGGAACGTGATGCCAACCTCTTCACCATGAAGCCTCATGTAGAAACCTGCTGATGCCTGATCAGACCCAGGTTTTAGTAATGCCTAGCTTAAAATTCCAGGCTTTTGTTTTCAAAATGTCTGATGCACAGTGCAGAGAGGATGCTCGGCTCTGCCACCTTCCCACTTCCATGCTAAGAGCTTCTTCAGTTCCTGAACTATCCAAATACAGTTGCTGCTTCCCATCAGCCATTTTCTTCCCTCTGATATGCTTTGGCAGGCCGAGAAACTGCTGAGCTCAATGTCTCAAACAAGTATCACCTCTGCTCCCATCCCTCTGCTTCCTTCCCACACTTGGAGAGAGGGAATTGGGTATAGTTCCATATTTCAGTTGTGCCCCCATTAGCAGACCCTTTCCCTCAGAATGAAAATTAAAGTATTTTGGTTCAGTAGAAGTCACTGATTTGGACAAAACTACAGAAAAACCACCCTAATTATGACAAATTCCATAGCGTTAATATTACTCTGCCTACTGGACCTCGAAGGAGTAACTAATTTAGATGTCAAAGCCTCATTCGGCCTTCCAGCAACATGCCAGTCTTTAGGCCAATGAAGCAGCGTGCGTCACTGTGATTTGGGCAGGAGGGTGGGGAGGTGGTTAATATTCATACTGAGCAAAATGCTCATTTTACAAATGCGGCTTTAGTCCTTCATTTTTCCCCTTAATATTGTCAATTTACAGTAAGCAGATGGACTCTTCTTTGCAAAGGCTCTAATAAATCTTCATGCGACTAGATGAAAATGAAGGATTTATTCTATTCTCATCTTTTAAATTTTACTCACCACTCAGAGTGAGTTATTCTTGCAGCTGGCATTTCAAATGTATTCGTAGAATTTATCACTCCAAAGGCTTATGCGAGGACTAAATTATACTAATGAATTGACAATGAATTTGAAGCCTTACGCGAGGCCAAATATTTTCTGGCTTCATTTCTATATCTCAGCAAACTGCTTAATTTTCTCCCTAGTTATCCATTACTGCTAAATTCTCTTGCTATTATGGTAGGAAATTGCAGCAAACATTGGCTTGCCCTGAGGCCTAGGCTGAGAAAAGGCACGGTAGAAGCCTGCCATGACACCAGGAGACTAGAATTCTGTCATCTTTTGCTTTTGCTCAGCTGAATTGCTTAGACTATCCTGCCTTTTTTCCATTTTCACTCAGTGGCTGCAAAGTTGTTCTTGTGGGTGGCATTTCTAACCTTCAGGTTATGGGGCTGCATAGAAATGGAACAAAATAAGTAAATAAAGTATTAATCAAATGTAACATTTAGTGACGGGTAAAAAATTAGTTGGATTCAGTTTTTGATAAGACCTTACCAAAATGCACAAATTTCTTTGCAAACAGGCTGAAAAGAACCTGAGATTCAACAGAAACAAAGCAAAACAAAAACATGAATGAGGGAGAAGACAAAGATGACAGATTTGTCTATCCTGGAAGAAAGTTGGGATATTTAGGTGTGAATCCTTGTATAGTCAGACAGTGGAACTGAAGTAGTGTTGCCTCCTGTGTCCTTCTCCCCGCTGACACCTTTAACAACTGTGTAGCAGCTAGATGCAACATGTCTTTGACTATGCTGGGAATGGCTCTACCAACCAAGCCTGCTTAGGTCAGATAGGCGAAAGCTGAATTTCGGTTCATTTATAAAAGAATTTACAATACTTGGTGGTTTCCTTCACATTTAGGATCGAAAGAGCATGAAATGTTCAACAGTCAACTATGGAAGGAAGCAAGCCCAGCATTTTTGCCCATGCCTAGACTCATGTGCCTGGGAGTGAATCCACTGAACTCTATAGGTCTTGCTTCTGAATAGGCCTGCCTAGAATTACACTGTTTAAAGGCATATTCAGCAATGGGAAAAACAATCCTATGCCCACTAGACACAGTCTAGGGAGCCATAAGATTTTTCAGATACCCAGCTAGGAGGCTGAAAGTGCTGCAGCCTTGTAGCTGGGTTTCTGAGCTTAGACTGCTCTCCCCACCCCTTGCAGCCAGCCTGGAAAGGACTGTGCCAGCTGTTTCCAAGGTTGTAAGAGTGTCCTTAGAGATGGGGCTTAGAGGCTGTTCCAGGGGGTGGAGAGGGGAAGAGACAGACATGGTCATGATAAGGATGTAATGCTTCAGCCTCCTTTCTCATGCTCCGGGGTGTGACACTTGGACTGCCAAAATCCACCCTCTAATTGCTTTGCAAGGCAGGAGGAGCATAGTAGCAAATGTCACCTGAGTGCTTATCCAGTCCTGCATAGGATGTCCATAATCCTCAGAATTTAGTGGATCACAGGCATCTGGATTGCAGTGTACCCTATATTACATTAATGAGCTGAAATCTTGCAGAAGTCCAAATGTGTGCAGTGCTTTTTTTCTTGTTCTTTTTAATTGTGGTAACTCAAAAGTAATTAATTTCCTTTTAGTGTGAACTACCTTTACATTAGAAGCAGCACTGCTAGCAATGATGCCATAAAGAGTTTGCAAACATTTTGATTACAAAGTACTATTTCCTAGGGTTTTCTACAGAATTGAACTAAAAAGACACCTCATCTGTGGAGCCCCTTAAACTGGAAGAGATGCAACCTACAAAAAGGATTGTCCCATATTGCTTCTGTCCTTCCTGGATCTTCCACGTAGGGTGACCACTCACGGATTGTCAAAAAAAAGAAAGAAAGAAAGAAAGAAAGAAAGAAAGAAAGAAAGAAAGAAAGAAAAGATGACCTGTATCATCAAAAGAGAGAAACAAAGAAGACACAGTCTGCATAAATGTTGCATATTCTGATATATGATTTAGAAGTAATTATTATCCTTTAAATAGAAATACAGTACAATTCACCATAGGGTGAAAGACTGTGAGAAAATGACCTGTGTGCCTTGACCAGTCTGCCGGTCTTGAGGGAGAATTTCATGGCCCAGTTCTCCCTTTTGCTGGTTCTTTCTCTTTATACTGAACCTAAACAGGACTGCTCTTTAAATAGAGTACACCTTCAGAATAGAGGAAAATCTGTAAGCAACCCTTCCAATAGAGGACTGTCTTCTTAAAGGGCTGTCTAGTCCTAGCTGCTACCTTCTTGGGGGGTTTGCTTTTCCCCAGTTACCTCTCGATGAAAACCTATTCAGTCCATGCAGAACAGATCTTGTTAGTGCTCAGCAACTTTGTCCAATAACCTCACCATGTATCCACCCATAGGTAAGTCTCATTCCATTGCCATGGTAATCCCATTGATTCACAACTATTATGGGTGCTGATACTGCAAAATCTGTAGCTCTGTGATAATGATGGTGGACAGATAATATTGTTCAGGGAAAACCGCAGATCTATAGTGGAAAAATGACTCAATGCAAATGCACCTTTCAGCCTGGCCCTTCTGGAACGTAAGTTTCTGGCATATTCAGAAATGCTACACGGAAGCACCACAGGAGGTAAAGTATGTTCTTAGTATTGCCTGGCTGAGCAAGTTTGGTGTGGCTCTAAAAAATTATAAGTCGTTGCACAATTACAAAATAAGGAATACAAGTAAATGCCCATTCTGACCTATGAAATATCATGTGGTCTCATGGGAATGCAGATGAGTCCTATGACAATCATACGCCTTGACCCAGTTAAGAACCAGAGGGTGTGATTTGACTATTGCAGGAAAAATAGCATGGGAAATCATGCATGATCCAGTGAATGGTGCTGGCTGAGTGGGCACAAATAATGCCAGAATACTGCCAGTTAGTTGGATGGGGAAGGATGGATTCAACATCTACCTTTCCTGCCAAAATCATGGAAACTTAAAGTTGAAAGAGGCCATTTAGGCTCTGGAAACCAACCCTTTGCTCAGTGTAGAAATCCATTTTAATGACTAACAGATGATTGTCTAAATCTTTCTGAATATATCCAGTGACAGAGACTTCCCTAAGCAGTTGGTTCCATCATCTGACTGGTCTGACCATAAGGAAATAGCACCTGATGTTCAGCCAAAATCTCTGTTCCTGTAACTTAAGCCATTACTCCTTAGGCAAGTGCGTTTCTTTTAGCATCATCAGTTTGCCTTCTGGGAATGGCTACCATCACCATGGCAGTAATTTTGTGAATGAATCTTCAGCCATGGCAGCTGTCCTGTGACTGCTGTCACAACAAGACTGAGGAACCTGATCTAGCCAACAGGCCAAGAGATGGTGTGCCACCTACAGGGTCACATGAACTGGAAACAGAACCTGCCTACCTTGACTTGGAATCTGCAGCTTCCAAACACAAACCACCATTCTAAACATATGACACTCTATAATCTGTGAACACTGCCAGGGTGGGGATATGACAAGCATGTGTCAGTCTTGCTGAACAGATGTGCCTGACACTTGCAAGGCATACAGGAACTATTTTCCTGGAACAAATATTTGCACATGAAAATATAACATACAGTCTTGCTTTTAATTTGCTTCTGGCAAATGTCATGACTAGAACATTTGCAACCGATCACTCGTTTCTGGAATAATTGCTCTTGAACAGTATTTTTAAGTTAACTAACTAGTGCGTAATACAAAACAAATGAGCTGTGTTAGATCTCTGTGGGTGTTTGCAAGAGCACCCAGCAGGATTTGGCAGCTTTGATATGAAGGAGTTTTGCAGTTTCCTCATTACAAAATTGTCATCTCACTGAAAGCTTCTGCAAACTTGCTGCACACCACAAATGGCTGAAATGCTTTCCAAGGAGCACCACCACAATGATGTTGAAAGTATGTCTTCAATGACTTTGGAAGTCACAGAATGAGGAGGTCCCATATCTTAGGGGTCAGGCACTTGGTTTATTTCTCCTTACTATTTTCACTGCCGAAGGCACTGATGACCAAAGCAATCTTAATGATTAATTCCCAAGTCTGCTATCCAGACATATGTTTGTACAGTTCTGCTATTAGTGGACAGGGTGAACTTCAGAGTTGCTTAAAACAATAGCAGCAGCAATACTCACAAGGAACTCACCACCACCACAGCTTCCATGCTCACAATGAGTTTCCTCCCTGAATTTTGACAAGGAGAAGACAATACAGGAAGAGAAGGAGAGAGGAGAAGACATTCCTGGATACCTGAACACATAACAGCATGTAGGCCCTGGGACCAGGATTCTGAAAGAAGCAGGCATTGTATCCTCCACAAAAGGAAAGACACATCTTTGCCACAAAGAGGGCAATTAAGTCAGGGCGGTTCTTCCAGCACTGGACTCTAAAGGGCTTCCAGCCTGGTCTGGACACATACATCAGTGCTGGCTGCTAGCCAGTCACCAGCTCCACACTTACATGTTCACTGAGATCTAGCACTTGGTCCCATCACTGCTTCCCAGACATTTCTAGAGAGCAGGAGCTTCTTCCTATAGGGTGGGTGCTTTCACATTGCCAGAGAACCAGACATTCAACAGAGAAAGGCAAGAAGGCAAGGGAGGACTTAGAGCTGCCTAATAGTTGGGGATGCAAAATTAGAAAGTAGGATATGCACATTTAGAAATAAGAACTATACTTTAAATGAAAGTACAATGCAGTTCACCATACTGGGAATAAACAATTGTGACTAGCTGACTTGCATACCTGCTCAGTCTGCTATTCAAAAGTTAACGGTGATGGGCAATTTCAACTGCTCCATTCTTACAAATATGTATTTGTAAACTGGACTTGGAATGGACAACACTTCAACCTGAGGACTCTCATCTGTCAAGTAGGATACTGGCCATCCTACCAGTCTACAATGGTGGTGGTTGACTCTTGTATAGGTGAGAAAATTAAGTCACACCTCCTTAAACAGCTTACAGCTGGGGTAAACATGAATTTGAAGGATGAATCTGAAGAAGGAGAAGGAGGTAAAGCAGGAATGGCATTTCTCTGAAGGATTTTCCATGAATAGCCTGCATCATTTATCCTTCTTTCTCTAGAATCTTGCTATTATCTCTACCTCTGTTTTTTATCAGAAATCTCACTCATATGAGACTGGTTTTCAGGCACTCATAAAAATAAATTGGAAAAGCAATGTTTATTTAAGGCTGTCTCTAGCAGGGATGCTCCTTGGTAGAAGCACCCTGAGCACAGTGGCTCTGATGGAAGCTCTTCCAGTGAGAAGTAAATGTGGATGTTTATAGAGAGGGGGAGAGAGGGTTTCCATTCCCAACATGCTGTTTACATTTCAAAAATTAAATAAATGTAAAATTGTTTTAATCAGCTGAACAAATATTTAACATACACTCTCTTTTAAGAGCAGTGTTTGGGAAATCTTCTCTGCACCTCTAAGACATCAGGAATGTATGGAAACTAGTGACCTGAAAGGTAAAACAAACATTTCAAAAAACGCAAACATACCTGGGGGAGAAAAACCATTGAGTCATGCTTGTCTGTCTCAAGCTAAGCCTGATGTAATCGACATTGTTGACCTAGCCTGCAAGTGTTTAGCATTTCTGCTTTGTGGAGGGCATTGAAGGATTGATTTCATAATTTTTAAAAACTCAGCTTTCAAGAACTCATCACTGCTGTCGAGGCAAGCGATTTGTTTCTAATAAAGTCGCAAGCCTGTAATGCACAGCATGGCTTCGCGGTAGAGTAAATGTTTGTTTACTCTCCACGTTCCAAACAGTGAAGGTCATTCGTGGCAGGAGTAGCTGGATTTCTGTCGAAGGCTGTTTGAAAGGATTTGCAAAAAATATCTGACAGGAAATTGAAACTTCTTTGAAAAGCCATGTACCTGAATAGTTTCTGTGTAAATACCACAAAAGGTTGGGGGGGTGGGAAGAGGGAAGCCCACACATTTTTAGAGGGATAATCCTTTAAAAAAACACACACACAGGCACACAAACTTGGCCTTGCTTTGCCTATTTCCATGTTATTTGAAAGGCTCTGTTGGGCAACTGTTTGTACCTTGCCTGTTCCAACAGACAACTCCATTTTATTTAATGTCAGGACAGTTTATGATCCCTTTGACATGGCCATGGAGGTGCATTCACTAAGTGCTTTGCCCTGGAATGCCATTTATATTGGTGGAAAACAGGTTCTAATCAATAAATGCTTTCGTCAAGTCAGGAGGAATTAGAGACATTGCCAAATCCTTGCCTCCAGGGACAAACCTTTTGGCTTGAGCTGGCTTTTGGCAGTAAGAAGTAGGTCCGTAATGTAGGGTCAGATAAAAACAAGGTTGGCTCTAGCACTTTGAATAAAGTGAGGCAATGCTCTCATGCGGCAGTTCTTGGGGACAGGATCTGTAGTCCCATGGCCTATTTTCCTTTGCCCCTTGCCAGCATTCCTCTCTCTGGTAGGACAGAACTGTGTGTGCCACATAGCCTATCCTTTGCCCCCTAAACTAATCAGCTGCACACAGCTTTGAAGAAAGGCCCCATCCAATTTCCAGTGCTGAAGCAAATTTCAACCACTGATACATTTCTTGTGCACATGCACTTGGCTGCCTTTGCATCGGGCAGAAAAATGCCATGGGGTGGTCTTGACAAAGAAAAAAGCCGCATTCAGTTTGCTTACTTTGACTTTTAATTCAGTTTTTGACTTTTAATTCAAAATATTCTATTTTGCCATTTAACTGGCCTTAACAACATATGAAGCTCCTTATACTACATCAGTGGTTCCCAACCTTTTGTATGTGCCGCACCTCTAGAAAATGTTTGACTTGTGTTACAAAAGTAATGTCAAAAGTAATGACACATTTGAGGGTGAAGAAATCACATTCCTAATTTTTGAACCACAATTTGAATCTCATACGTTACTGTGAGTGTAGAAACTGATTTAAAAACAAAAAAACAAGTTTTTAATTCAGTGCATAAATCTAAATTGAGCAATTAGGGAAAAAAATGTAAACAGTGAAATCAGTCCCGGTCATGAACATAAAATGCAATTACTTCTTTGTTCCTGCTTCTCATTCGTGAGGAACTTTCTTGCTGATTGCGATTCGCAATCTGCCCATGGATTCATTCAGCCAAGGGTGGATGGAGGGTCTAATGTGACTGAACATTTCAGGGGCAGAATCTGTGCTGTCTAGTCCACATGCTCCAAACCTCACAATCACTTAAGAATGAATCCATCTTACATTAGCCCAGGCTTGATACCAGTGTAGACACTTCAAATAGCTTATTCAATGGGCTGAATAATTTGAAATCTGGCAACATCACTAGATTGGTAAACAACTGTTGGATGGCTAAGCTGACCCTGTAGGGAAGGTGAAGGTCCATCTAGAACAGAATGAACTCTACTCATTCAGGCTGGGCAGCCATCAGCAAGCATCTTGTCTCAGTTGGGCCTCAGTTTGCATCCTGGATAGTGTGCCAACATGAATGTGCATGCATTTGCCATAATCTGCATGTGCAGTGAAGACAAGATGCACCCCTCATCATGGAGACTTCCCTGCTAGAGACCTTGATGAGGGAGATAAACCCTGAAGAACAGAAGTGCTAAGAACTGACCCTGACAACAGGTTAACAAGGAAAAGGGCATCTAAAATGTTAGATGGTGGTGTATCAGAGATGTGTATCAGAAAACAACACATGCCATTGCTAAATAGCTACAGTTGGGCCATAGGTTATATTGAATTAGACATTAGTTCATCTGGTTGATTATTGTCTATTTTGCCTGATATCAGCACTTCCCAGTAAGACCTTCTTGACAGGTAATGTGAGGGACTGAACATAGGTAGGTCTTCTGAATGCCATCTGTGTGTTCTACCATTGAGCTGTAGATGGTTGGCAGTCTAAAAAGAAGCAAGTATTCACCAGCTTAAGCCTTTCATCAAAAGAGACAGTATATAAATATATATATTTTTAAATGAGATATTGTCTTGGTGTATTTTCTGTCAGGTCAAAGAGCATTTTATGTAGACCTCAGTTGCAATACTAATGCGATACAGGCCCTGTAGTTGAAACTTGGCTATGTCATCCTCTTTTTAGTAGTCACATATCACATTTTAGATTCATTTGGTATTACCGAGCAAAAAGAACTATTATAATAAGAAAACTCACATTTGTCTGAACATCTGAGTAGGGCAAAGCAGAGGGAATCTGTTTTACAATATCAGAATCCATTCAGACAAGAATCTTTATCACCATTTGGCTTCCATGGTGTCACCTGGAATCTTCTGGGAGACTGAAAGATACTTGTTTCTCTGTGTTGTTACTTCCTACCTATACACTCAGATCTGTTCCTTTTTATTATTCATTCATTCATTCATTTAAAACTTTTACATGCCGTCACCACATGCCTCGGCATCTTGGGATTGCTTACAATGTAGAATTAAAACAATAAAACAGTAACAAGTACAGTAAAATTATATAAAAACAAAAAAGCGACTGTTAACGATAAAATTAATTTTTAAAATAGCCATTAAATAAAAAGGTTTTATCTGAAGTAGAGACAGATTCACATATTTTATGCAAACTGTAGACGAATATTATTGATCTCAATGACATCACTGACAAACAGCCACAAGTTAGAGGTTGTACCAATAAATGGAGCCTTGACAGTATGATTGATATTATTTACTCATTTTATTTATATCCCACTTTTTTCCTTTGAAGGAACTCAAGGAAGCTTACATAATTCTCCTCTTCTTAAGTTTATCCTTATTATGACAACTTGTGAGGTAGGTTGGGCTAAGTCTGTGACTGATTCAAAGTCATCCAATGAGCTCCATGGCTGGGCAGGGACTTGAACCCAGATCACCTGAGCCCCATTCCCTCACCCTTAACCACTTCTTCATAGTGGCTCTTAAAATTATATTATTCAACCCCATTAAAGTATTAACCAAGTAGAAGTGGAAAAAAGTCTGGCACTGAGGTTGTTGCAGGATTGGTTTCTGAAACTACTCCTCTGTTAGAGTCACTGTTCCCAGTTAGCAGGTGTTTCAGATTGGAAGGATGCCGACAAGAGACAAGCATCAATCATCAATCAACTTAAAGATATATTAAAGAGGTAAGCAGCAGCAAGGAGAGTTCTGTCCCTTGATGTACTAGGCCTGTCTCTCCTGACCTCGAGGTGCTGTTCTAACTTTGTGAATGTGCTACTTTACTTACCCAAGCGGGTACTGTTGTTCCAGGACTATCTGATGCAAATCCTTCAGAAGTGCAACCCTTTCCAAGGAACTGGAGCTGTTGTACTGCAGAATTTACATATATTCTATGCTTTTATGTAGCTAGCTAACTTAAAAAACCAAACTGGGGCAAAAACAAAAAAGTAACAGGTAAAAAAATAAATCAGCACATCAGAGGCATGGGGATGGTAGAAGTCAGATATTAGCCAGGCCAAAGATTTGCTGAAACAAAAAGGTGTTCAGGTATTGATCTCAAATCATCATGGTGGAGCTAGATTGAGCTCCCAGGGAAGCAAGTATAATAGACTAGGCACAACAGCAGAGAAAGCTCTCTCTTGGGTTTCCACCAACCTTAATTCAGGTGCTGTTAGGATGTGCCAGAGGAATTTCCCCAGCTGTTCTGTGTGATTTGAGAAGATGTAGTCCTTTTAATATTCTGGTCCTGAGCCATGTAGGGCTTTGAAAATAATAGCTAGCACCTTAAGCAAAGCCAGTGTGCATTCAGACAAAGCTTTTAATATGCTATCACTGTGCCTCATCAACAAAATCTTACAGGTGGTCCAAATGACATCACTCACAGCTTTCCCATGCTTTACTAAAACCTCTTCCATTCTTTTTTCTACTGCAGAAAAGTCTTTATGGAGAAAAAGATGGAAGAGTTGTATAGTGCTTCCTATTGGCAGAAGTAGGAAGCTCCATCTGGAAGCACTCCAAGTGAAGCTGTTATAAAAGCAGATGAAATGGGTTCCAACAGAATCAGTTCTGATGCACACTTTGGCTGCTATATTCTTTGAGTTATTTTTCTGAAAAGCCAGCCACATGTATAGCACATTGCAGTGATCTGCCTGTGTGGTCATGACAAGGTCCTGTTTCTGGAACACTCTGTCAGGGACATACAAGTTAAACCCACAAATATACAAAAGAGACTCTAGGAAGTAGACTTTCATTGAATGGACATAATGAACATCTTGGTGGAATTTCCTTAGTGGTAAGGGTGTCATCTATATATCTCAAGTAGATGACAGAAGCTTTGGGATAGCATCTGAGGAAGTAATATTTTAAACCCATTCCTTGAAGCAGTGAATGTGCTGTTGATCCAAAAATAGGAGCTTCTGTAAAATATGAAATAATTGCTGGTAAAGACAAAGTGAGAGAGTTCCCTGGCTAGAACTAATATAATTTTATCAGAAGAAAAATACTACATTCCTGAAGAGCTGTGGTCTATTTTTGAGAAAATTCTTGGTAGAAAGAATTTTCCCTTTGATGATTAGAGATGGCAATTTCTGGAAGACCTTAATTCGAGTTTTTATTTTTCTTTGGGAAAATTCTGTGCTGTCATGCTCATAGTCTGTTTGCAAGCTAACTCTAACTCTTTTAGCCCTCCTGGCCTCTCCAGATGCCTTTTTCCATTTAAAAAAGAAAAATAAAAGGTTCTGTTTGGGTAGGAGGGATTGTTTTGGCTTTTGTTTTAAAAACCTGGTGGTGCTTTGGGGTGCACATGTAGCCAGGAGCATCATCTTGCTCATTCTTACTCTAACATAACCAAATCGGATCACTTCATTTGGGGTTCTTTTAAAAATTAGGATGAATTTCTGCTGCAGTTTTCCTCTGGTGGTCGGAAGTCGAATTCAACAGGTACATACTGCCATCTAAAGGCCAGCATTTGTGTTCTAAGAATATGTATTCCAGGCTTTCACCACTCCATTGGCCCTCACCACTGATGAGACTCTGATATATTTTACCAGTTGCAGAAAAAGTGCATGTTACATCTCATCTCACGCAAATTTGGAGAAAAAACTCCAACAGCCATTTCCATCTTAGTGTCAGCTTGTGGAAAATATCCAAGACAAAAATAAATGCATTCCCTATCAAATATTCAACTAGGCAGTTGCTTTTGTTCACACAGAACTAACTGATCAACTGGTTGCCTCCAATCCAGAGGGTACTAAAAACAGGCTGCTTCTACAGAAGATAAAATTCATTGCAATGTTCAACTTTATGCATTTATTGCCATGTCATGTGACATGTAGAATAGATACTTAAAATGAACACAGCATTCTAAAGTGTTCAGAGTGGTTCACATATGTTTTCTCAGGAGTCATAGAAACATAGAAACTGAGCGAGTCAGAAGGGGTCTCCTGGGCCATCTAGTCTGACCCCCAGCTCCAGCCGGCTCCGCTCATGACATGCCTACCATGTGCATGTCCAGCCTATCCTTGAACACCCTCACCGATGGGGCTTCAACCACCTCCTGTGAAAGCCCATTCCATACCCTCGGAGTCCTAACTGTCAGGAAGTACTTCCATGGCATCCATATTGAACCTCGATTCCTTGAGCTGGGCTCCATTGGAGCCCGTCCTGCCTTCCTCTGCAGGGGAGAACTGGTCTCTACCCACTTCTGTGTGACACCCCCTCACATACCTGTATGTAGCCAACAAATCCCCTTGGATTCTCCTCTTGTCCAGGCTGAAAAGACCCAGTTCCGTCAGTCTCGCCTAATAATGGCTTCACATACCAGATCAATAAATTTATTTATCACTCAAATTATAAGTGAGACATGCTGGCTTCTTTGACATCTGTACAGATTTGAACTAGCAGATTTCTCATTTAGAATGGGCAGAGAATTCCTAAGCGTGACTGGGGCAGAGTGATGTGCCTGGGCAGAAGGCACAGGGATGGCTTTTCAAGCTCAACAGAAATCTTCCATTTGAATCCCATCACACTCACACATACACACTGAAAAGAGGCAATTAGGGAGCCAGATTTAGGTACCCAGATCATGTCCTCTTGGGGCAGTGGTTTCATCCCAGCTTTGAAATGCCCAGTGGTGACATCACCCCACAAAAGTCCTCTCCCACAGCAGAGGAACACCTGGCAGGAGAACACCCCTCCCGAATCCTGAACTCTCCAGAAGAGGTGATCGGAGGTTAGGGTTATTCTAGGCTCATGCCTGCCACTTTATACTGGTTCTCTAGTATACAGTAAAATGAATTCCTGTTTTGCAAAATTATAGACAAATTGGATTAAATGTGGGTTCAGATTTAGAACTCTCTGGAATTACATCTGTAAGATATTACCATAAAACATTGTGACCATCATTTGTGTTAACCGCAAGAAAACAAAGTAACTAGTTCCTAGTTTCTCACTGACTGTATTTGCACAACATGACAACTCATCATAAATTGCTACTTAGAAGAGGGTGTCATGTCATAAAAGCCAGGCCAATTTCCCCAGGGTGGCTTATTCATGGGCAACAAGCTACCCCAACAACCCATGGGCTTTTGCAGTTGTTGTTACACCTATAATGGGTTGCTGTGCCTTCTGAACCTGGCTGACCATGGTGGATATGTGGAATCAATCCATTGGCAGGAATGGCAAAAAAAAAAAAAGAGTCCTTGCTACTTTTGCCAATGTCTCTCACTTGGTGCCAGGAACCCATAAAATGCTTGAGTGGCACTGGCTTCCCTCCCTCTCCACTGCATTCATGAGCCATTTTGGGTCCCCTCTGGCATTTATGTGTTTGTTTATTTCTTTTTGCAATCTCAGTTCCCATTTTGACAGTCCTTTCAAAGGGCTATGTTGAAGTGCCTACCTATGGTTGCTCAACATTTTCTTTTTAGAATGTTCCCAGTAATTTCACAAATTCGCAATTCTGCCTGTCTGTCTGTCACATTTGCATGACTGCAAATGGGGAGCCTCAGATGGGCAATGAGCAGGCGGAGACCTGCTGGCCAAATCCAAAGACACACCATTATCATTACCTCACAGAGGCTTCAGGCAAGTTTCTTTTTCTTTTCCTTTAACAACAGTCAGATGTAAACAAACTCTCAAATAATTTGAAAATGGGATAGTAGCTTACTGACCCTCTTCTTGGTAAGATCCTTGCAGGGCTAGGATTAACAAGGGTGCACTTCCCCCTGAGATTATACCAACTCAAGAACATCCAAAAGTGTGAGCCACCCATTTATGAGACTAATTGATCTAGACAGCTGTCAAAGTTCAACTTAATTTTGAAAGCAAAGGGTTAATTAGGAGGACAGGGAAATATACTAGTGTATAGGCTGAGGGTGGAGAGACAGCAACCCATGGCAAGCCAGGTTTACCATGTACTGTTCTCATGACCCTTCCTGGCTCGTTGTCAGGGTGGGTTGGCATTGCCTGCAAAGGCACATTCCCATATACATGTTTTCACTGTTTTTCCACCAAAGGAATATAGCCACACTCTGGATATGCTGGGAAATCAAATAATGGGGATTAAAATAGAAAGCAGTTGGCTTTTGAAATAAAAGTCAAAATATAGCCTTCCTAGTTTCATGTACCTTCTTTTTCCTTGGTGTGTGAATTCTGGATGGGATGACACTGAAGGAAGAGTTAAAGGGAAGCAGAAGATGTGCTTGGCTGCTGGAAAGTAACCATTGCAACCATGTGCATTTCCTAAATCATCTACATCAGGTTGGCAACTTAATGAGCCAAAGCTTAATGATGTAGGAGCTGGAATTACTCAGGAAGGAGGGAGGAAAAGGGATATTATGCTTGTGTCTGGAATGGTTGCATTTATACAAAATGGGCACAGATGATGTAAGTCAATATGTGAGCTATATTATATCATGTAAAGTTTTAAACATAGCAAGAATTACTAAATAGCTATGAGTCCACTGGGCTAACTTATCCTTGATTTTTTGAAAATAAAATACACATGTTGCATTTTATACAGGAAAACCGAAAAAGGAGAATGGTATGTGTTGAATGGGCCAACTGCATCATTCTTGGAGATGGATGTTCCCACCAGTCATGCATGCTTTAGGTGCATCCCATTTAGATTACTGCAGCATGCTTCACATGGGGCTGCCTCCAAACACTGTCCAGAACTTCAGCTGGTCCAGAGTGTTGCAACTGGACTGTTGACTAGCGTGAATTGCAAGGATTGCGTGACTCCCTTGCTACAGCAGCTTCACAGGTTGCTGCTCAGTTTCTGAGCAGAAATCAAAGGGTTGGTGGTATTCTGAGTATGATGATTATTATATTGCATTCATGTCTCACAGTTTTCCTCTCACAAGGAACCCAAGGCTTACAGAGTCGTCCTCCGCTCCAGTTCGTCCCCACATCAACCCTGTGCAGTGAGTTAGACTGAGAGTGATCCATTTGCCCAAAGTCTCCCAGTGAGCTTCATGGCTGAGTGGCGACTGGAACCCAGATCTCCCAGGTACCTAGTCCAACACTTTAACCACTACACCACACTTCTATAACGATGTGTATGGCTTAGGGTCTGGCTACTTGACAGTATTCCTTTCCCCACATAAGCCTTCCTCATTCTTCAGCTTTTCAGGAGAGGCTCTTCTTGTAAGAATGCATCAGAGGTGTGTTTGTTGGCAACTGAAGCGAGGGCATTTTTTTGTGGCTGCTGCCAGACTCTGAGACTCCCTGCCAAGGAAGCTAGGTTTGCTCTCAGTTTGCTGTCCTTTTGCTGGCAAAGGCTTTATTCCAGTGGATCTGCTGGCTTGTGTGCTGCTTTTTAAAAATTCTATAACTGTTCTGTGTTTTGCTTTGCTTTTAGTTTTATTCATTTTCAATTATTCCAATAACCTCTCTTAGAGCACCAGAATTGGTAGAAAGTTGGGGCACAAATTTAACTAGCTGACATTAATGAACTAGGCTATAATGCTCTTACACTTTCCTCTGGGAGAAAGCCCCATTCAGTTGGATAGCCTTGTCTCCTATTTTACAGAGGACAGTTCCCCATTTGAAGGTTACCAGAGGACTGTCCTCTGCTCAAAGGTTCTTGACCGTCAGTCCTCTCTAGTTTCAGATAATAGGTAAAGCAACCATGTGAATGGGTTGCATCACCAGTTCGCACCTGGTCACAGTCTTGTGACAGTCTCGCTAAGGTGAGATGCACCGCATTTCTATTTGAATTATAATAATTATAGTTAAATGTGCATCTACATGTATACATACATTAACACATGCAACACTTATAAAACGTGTTTTCTATGGTCCCCTTTTATGATGATTCATAAGCACCGACCCTACAATTAAGTTTCCGTGTAGGGTTGCCTTGCATTGCTGCACTTCAGCTTTCTCCAATTCTGGCACAGTGCGCAGAGTAGGATGCGCACTCCACCTGCATTCTGCTTTCACAGGTATAGGGTAGACATGCAGCTTGTGGGGAACATATCTGTCTAGTCTGTGATTCTTCTAACTGCTATGCTATGCTAGATATGAGGTTGTGTCCGACCCATCGCGAGCCCATGGACAATATTCCCCCAGGCCTTCCTGTCCTCCACCATTCCCTGGAGTCCACCTAAGCTCAAGCCAACTGCTTCAGTGACTCCATCCAGCCACCTCATCCTCTGCCTTCCCCTTCTTCTTTTGCATCTATTGTTCCCAGCATTAGACTCTTCTCCAGTGATTTTTTAACTGCATACCAATGGTATACAGGATGCGGTTTTGGATCTCTATAAACATTAAGAAAATCACATTGTGCACTCTCTCTCCCTCTCTCTCTGTGCGTGTGTGCTGAAGCACAGCAGATTATCCACATGTATTTAATTCAAAGTATTCACATCCAGTGCCCCAAGAATCCTTGCGTGTCTCCATCTGAAACTGGAGGTTGGTGTGATTTGTGTGATTTAGCCTTTCCACCCACTTTTATGTTTACTCCCAGCAAGTGTGCTCATTCTAAGGTATCTCCAGATGTGTCTTTTCTTGTGTTTGGTTTATATAGGCAATCACAAAGCAGTAAAATTCTGGTGTGCTTGCAGTGCAGATGTGTTCCATGGGAAACTGAACATATGGGAGCCACAAAAGGCAGTTAGCTTTTTCGGGCTATTTGTTAATCAGTTTCTGTCATTAGCCCGTTTTTAAGTATATGTATGTACAGAATTGGTGTGCTGTCTTCAACACCAAGAAGACACTTTCATTTCTTAGCTGATGCACTGTGAAGCCAAGGGAAACCTCAGTTTATGGGAGAAAAATGGGCGCTTAAAGACTGTCCTTAAGAAAGCAAGGATTTGACCCATGCAAGATTTGTCCCTAATTTCCTGTGTCTGAAAGCTGAGGGAGCAAACGGGAGTGGTGGAAAATATTTGCACAAGTTCCCACCACTGTCCCTGTTGCACTGGAACCTTCACTTCACCTCATTAGGGGGGGATTATTTCAACTTTTCTGGCTAGACAATTCACTGAGGCTGAGGAGGATTGAAAAATGGGATAATACGGACAGTGAATCAAAATTATTTCCGCTGAAACACTAATATATTGCAACCTCAGATTCTTCAGAACTGGGCTATTATTAGAGTTCAACTGTGATTCTAATTCTGCCTGCCTATTAGAGCACAGGGGTGACTTTGCATTACAGCCCACTCCCACCTGAGCTGCAGCTGGTCAGTACTCATTTGTTTTATTGGCGCCCCACCTTTCTACCAAGATGGCAGCTTACAGGAATAAACACAACTTCATTAATATATAAAAATAAAATGAATGGATTAAAACAGTTAATAACTTCAAAGCTGATCAACTAAACAAATACATATTTGAAAATATTGAATTACGCTGTGTGTATGCTGTGTTTCCCTATTTCAGTGCCAAGGCAAGTGAATCAGAAGAAAGGGACTTGATGGCTTTTCATATTATTGGCCCAATTACAGCATTGTAACTGGTTCTATCTCAAAGATCAGTTTTCCCAGGACTAAATGCCATTTGAATGTTATAGTGAAGAGGCTGAATTCCTTTAACCTCGCCTGATGAAAATTTCTAGCCATCCATCCAGTCTACAGATGCCTACAAATATCATTGCTTTGAAATGCAAAAGTTCTTGAATTTACATGTGAAATAATCATTTTGAAAAGGTCTTATAATATACCTGGTTTGATCAAGGTAGAAAACCGGAGGGATGGGAATAGCTGTGAACCCTTCATGCTGGAAACTGAATCCAATGGATCATTGCATTCCCACCACTAATATTCTGATCTAACACCTACCACTTGTGGGGGTTTATTTCTTTGGGAAGCAACGGGAAATACTCATTTTCTGGAAAGGCACATCTCATCAAAGCTCCCCAAAGGGAACTCTGCTGACCATCCCAACCCAGAAATAAATGTTTCTGCTCATTGTGGGACTTCCTTAGCTTAATAGGAGGGGCTGCTTGTAGAACTGAAATGGCAGGAGCATAACCCATCAGACACTGGCTGCCCCATGTCTCTAATAATCAAAGGGTATATGTGCACAACAGTTTTTCTATTACAGAATTTGCATCACTGATGCACAGCTATTTAGTCTCTTTTTTGTCCTGTGAGTGTTTAAAAAAATGAATATAAAAGCAATATTAAATGAAGTCCTTCAGCTTTTATAGCTGGTTATGAAATATCATTATCAAAAATAAAATAAAAAACTGGAAGCATACTTAACTTCCTTTGCCATATTCAGAAATGTAACTGGTAGCATACACTTTGGGTGCTTCTGGATTGAATGGATGAAAACGCTAAAAGCTGTTGTCCAAGGGACACCCGAATGTGTGAACAATACACATTCTTCAGAGAGTCTCCTTTCATGTCCTCCTCTATGGTCTACCACCAGTTCATCAGATATTAAAATCTAGGAAAAGCTTCCTTAGGTTGACAGACAGTTCTGAAGAATTTAGAAGTGGGATCTATGAAAAGCCGCAAAGTACCAACACTGGATGGAACCAACGGAGGAGTTAGCACCTGGGTCTGATGAAAGTTTGGAAGTATGGAATCGTTGAATAGACTGCGTATGGGTATAAGAAGATCCAAAGTTGCTTTGAACAAATGGTTTTTTCAGTGGCTTCTGCCCTTTGTGATTGCGGTGATATACAGACAACAAGACATATACAGACAACAAGACAAACCTGCCCGTTTTGCCCTGATCAGTTCACATTTGAGGACCTTTTGGCAAAGCAACTTACTAGCTTCTGAGCTAGTCTTGTTTTATAATATGGCCTAATATAATATGCTTTTATAATATGCCTTATTTTAACTGTGATGCTTCTGACACAAATAAAGAAGATTGGTAGCATTTCTTTTGGTTTCCTCCAGATGGAAAGCAGGACAGTGCTTGGATTATGGGACAAAAGATAGTGGGTTACATAGGGAAATCAACAAGCCCTAGGTCTAAGTTTAGCCATATCATATCCTCTTTCGCTTTCTAAACATTGTTGAAAAGAGGATTGCTACAAATGATAAGGTTGTTGGGATACCTTTGGCCTTGAAGCAAGAATGGCTTCCTCAGTCTGGTACCCTCCTGATGTTTCAGCTACAGATTAGTGTAGGGCCAGCTCTACCAGTAGGCAGGATGAAGTGGTGTTCCCAGCACCAAGTGCTGGGTGTCACGGAAAGACAGGAAATGGTTATTATCATCATCATCATCCTGAGTGGGGAGATTCTGTGGGGTCTTCTGTCTCAAATGTCAAAACATCTTGGCCTTGGCAACAAAAAGTATTCAGCCAGACCCAAACATCTGCCACAAAGGTTCTCTTTGAGAGAAGAGCCTGCTTACCAGAACTTGTATAAACTGCCCAGAGTCCTGTGAATTCCTAATAACTCCTTTCCCAAAACAGAACATAGGGAAGGAGAAAAGGGCACATGGGAGGGAAAATATTGTGCCTTTTCTTTAAAAAGCCTTGAAATATGTTCAAAAATATTTTATGAGGTCACACTAAAAAAAGAATAATTGGAAGAAAAATTCTGCTTGTCTAAGCGAAGAGCACATTTGTAGCGGTAGGGTAAATGTTTTATCGATTGAGAAACTGGGAAACTCGAGTCATTACTCACCATGGGCTAAAGAATAATTGCTAATGCTCTGGCGGAAAGATTAAAAACAGTTTCTGGAAGTATTTCTTACAATGATCAATGGTGTATCATCCCAGGCCATTGGATCTTCAATAACATTTTTCCCTTTTGGGATGCAATCAATTTTTATAATATGATTCATTTGCCAGTGGGCATGCTTTCTTCAGACGATGAAAAGGCACTTATGTGCCTTATATTGTTGAGAAGTAATCATATATCGCCTGGGCCAAGGCTGAGATAGAAAAGATCCACCTGTATTCATCTCTATCTATCTTTTTTCCAGTAGATTGGGGAAATAGTTGTGGGGATGGCTGCCGGCTTTTACCATTTCCCATTCCATTCCTTCCCCTCTTACTTCAGTGCTCTGAAATAAATGTTAATCATAGAGTAGAGAGTTCAGCAGATCTTAGATTAGGCCATCTGCTGACCTGCGAGGGCAAAACCCTTCAGTCAATAAGGCCTGCATTCTTATTAAAATTGGGCACAAGTCTTTGGTCCTTCCCCACTTTTAGTATGTTATGCCATGGCTTGGATCTGGAAAACCTGAGTCTTTATTTAAAAATCAAGTAAGGAAGGGTACAATTGTTGCTCAGAAAGTTTCCTGAGCAGATCATGATCACAAACCTGCATGCATATCCTTCAAAAGATAGTTAGGCACCTCAGTGTAGACTAGATAATTTGATGGATTCTCAGTGGCCTGCAGCACTGGGAGCATCCAGTTAAGCTTCCCTCCTTGTGGGTGGCAGAAGTCAATAACCCACGCAATACTTCAGGGAGGCGGCAGAAGAAAGAAATCTCTTTTGCCTTTGAGGCCCAGAAATGAAGGCAACAACTTGGAAAGACTGATAGAAGGGGTCCTAGGAGATGATCTAATCCAACCCCCTGCTCAATGCAGGATCTACAAGAGACAATTTTAACAGCCCTGACAAGAAGGATCTTCAGCCTCTGCTTAAAGAAGATATGCATTCTATTGAAGGGCAATACACTGCCTCCCCAAACATCAAGAATTCAGAAGCTGGACCAGGGAGACCATTCCAAGTACAAATATAAGGAAAAAGAAGCAAGAAGCTCTTGTTCTCCATCAAATGGCAGCTACAGAAGTTCCTGGTATTCTCAGCTCCAAATATTCTTAGATCTCTTGCAGCTGGTGACAACTTGCTAAATTCACCACTCTGGGTTTAAACTGAGGTATGAGGTTCTACTTTTTATTTATGCCCTCAAAGTTTTCTGAAGCAGGAACTGCCCCTCTTTTTTCGGTGGAATAAAATCTTTAAAGGGAACATGTTTACCATAAGTTAATTTAAACATTGATGTTGCTATTATTGTTGGTTTTGCATGGGTTAGGAAGCCAAAGTCTTGTGAGGTGTCCACAGAATTCTTTTCTTTTACTGTTTTGATGGAAAAGGAGGATCCAAAAATGGATGGATGGATGGAATAGAGTGGCCAGGTTTGGTATTTACAGGTCACAGTCCTCTCTCTGAAGACTGATTATTTGTTAACCAATCAAAGTCTAGTTAACAAATAAAGAACCATTTGAAGCTGCTCGTCAACAGCAGACAGAGGAGAGACATAAGCCACCTGATCATAATTCTCCCCACAAGGGTACAAGATATTTCTATTTCAGTTGCAGTCAACATTTCCAAATGTGTGTCTTTCTATGTAATTTGAATATTCAAATATTATGCAAATCTATTCTTCTTCTTCTTCTTTTGGTCTTCTTTTTGGAATTAATTTCCTTTGGGGCTTTGTGCAACAACCAAGTAAGGAAAGTGGGGGAAGCAGAAAGGGAAGCAGCTCTACCTTGATGGACTTTGCAAATGGCTTTTGCCAGATCGCAGGACCTGTAGCCTAATGCACTGCGATAGGTTGTCAGCATTTTGGCTCCTATTAGTCTAAAATCATTTCATCATTGACAGGAAAATCTGTTTATGAATTCATGAATAACTCTTTCAGTCCTGAAACAGCACCAAGAATTTGATTCTTCATTATTATTCACTGAACCCCCTTGGCAAAGACTAATGTAAAAGTGTTGAGGGGAAATGCACCATTTTGGTTAAAAGGGAGGCCTACAATTCTGCTGAAATGGATGAAAGCAAAATACCACACTGCATTCAATATCTTTTGTAAAGGACTTATTCTGTCAGGCTTTCCAGTCAAGGATACATTAGGTGACAGAATCCAAAATAAATAGCTAGGCAGAGTATCGAGCAGACCGTGTGTGCATCACTTCATCAGAAAATCTTGATATACACAGTATGATTCATTTCTTGGGTCAAAGAAAGGTGTAAATCTAGAGGCTCTGCATTGTTGGGGTGGGGGTCTTGAAGCTTTAACAACATAACTGATTTAAGATCTGTCCTTGAAAATCTATGTGCCCTTTCTTATACCACTGAACCATCCAAGAGTTTTGACCTAATAAATGATCCATACAGCATTATGAAAATATGCAGGGCTTGTTGGATTTCTAAGCACAGTTAAAGTTATTGTGGAAAAAGAAGGTTTGAGAATGCTGATACTTTGGGTCATCAGAGAACTCTGTCCAAACCATTAAGCAAGAGAACCAAGCACAGGAAACTTTTGTGTCTTGCAAGGTACCCCTGTCCTTCCCAGTCCCTAAATTCAAATCTTGTGTAAGTACACGAGCTCTGTGTTATGTTTCCATTCATTTCAATGCTGGGTTTTACCCAGCACTGCCCAATCCTTGCAAGTGATTCCCCATACAATGTGCAGTTTTGCCTCATGTGTTTATAAGGCTGTTGTTATTAATTTTTTCTAAATTGGATTTGCACAGCTGAAGACATGACTCAATAGTGTCTATATGTTTTTGCACTGGCTAAATACAGTGTTACCCAGGCAGACTTCTGAATATGAAATGGGAGATTCGCCCCTTTGAAATCTTGAAATCCAGCCTTCTAGAGCAAATCTAGGGGCCCAAAGAAGTGACAGAGGCAACAGGTGGGCCACCATGGCTTGTTGGAAAGGGAAAGTGCAAGGAAGCACAGGAGGCAAAGAGCTCTGTGGCATCTCTGACATACAGAAATTCCTGAGAAAGCATCCCTTTCAGGCCACGGGGTCTTGCTCCACCAACAATGAGCTATTGTAAGATCAGGAGTGCAAAGAGGGAGAGGGAATTCACATAGCTACATATAAGAACACATTTAGACCCACGTTTTCCTGTGGCAGCACTAAGTGATATTGTGGAAAGAATCATGTGCCTCTGAGATCATGACTGCAAAACACTGCGGGAGAATTCACGCAGCAGGACAAAATGGCGCCAACTAAGGAAATCATGATATACTTAGGGCCACCCACTGCGAAAGTAACACTGACAAGACAAGGGAAAAGATAAAAAATATCCTCAGAAACGCACACAGGAGCATCCAAAATGCTTTTGTGGCAAGCAAGTTCTGATCTTCCGAATATATATCTCAGCCACTGCCCCAAACAACAGGAGTACAAAGTATATGTTGATCGCTTAGTTGGTTCTGGTTCTCAGGACAGGAAATGCTACAAAAAGGACACACACACATTCACACATCCTCACACTTAACCTCATCTTTTTGTCCCCTTCAAATAAATTAGGAAACATCTGCATTGCTCCAACCACACTGCACGCTCTGTGGTCACTCACTGAATCCGGGCAAAGGAAAATGTTCTCCCACTTACTTTCCCAACTCTCCTGCAATTCAGATCAGGACCATCAGCCTTTGGAAAAGACAGGTTTAAGATTCTCACCATCCATTTTTCCACCAAAAAATGCCTCCCTGTGAGGAGTGTAAAATTTAGGAATAAAAATGGTGGAAGACAAAGCCCTCTTGCAAAATGCCCTTGTCCTAATCCAATTAAGGGCCATATGTGCTTTGAGAAGAATAGGGAAACAATCCATGATCCACACACCTCTCACTTCACAGTCTAGCATTCAGCCATGTAGTGGGATGGGGGATTTTTACCTGGAAAGGTGTATGGACTGTCACATTAGTGTGGGCACCCTATTGGACCTTCACTCACTCATTATACTTCTAAAGGAGATGGTGGCCCATCTGGAAAGACACAGAGAGAGCTCTGCTTATGCTAATTAGCAACAGAGTGTGATTGCTCTCCCTGATGCCAGAGAAATATTATCCATGGAAAATGGGAATGACCTGTGCATGTGTGAATGTCATGCATGCACAATCTGGAAATTGAAGGTAGCATACTAGAAGACTGGGGAGAATATGGCAGCCAGCACAACTGGCACTGCATTCATTCAACAAACAAAAATACAGAGTCAAGATAGACACCCTATGGGGTGTGAGTTATCTGGAATGATCAGAACCTTCTACCAGTTTGTGTAAAGATTAAGGTGCACTGTTTAGCATGTATCTGTTTGTAGCAATATTTGACACATGTTTAGCAAAATGCAGCAAAATAAATGCTTTTCCACAAGCATGAAAAAGAAATAAACAGTAATGACTCTGATATTGAAATATGCCAGAATAAGGAAAGGGTTGGGGAATGGCTGCATGACTTTGTAGGTGACTATAAATAGGGGATGTGATGGAGAAGAAATTTGTTCAGTTCATGTCTTGATGCAAAATTTTGCCCTTTTGAACCAGCGTCTGAGCAGAGATTCAGTTATCCTTGAAAATTTACACTACTCCAAATGTTTCTGCAGAATTCTTCATTCAAAAATGCATGCAAAATGCTTATGCAGTAGACTCTAGGATAACCGGAACTCAAGCAACCAGCAAAAAAATGAAGAAATAATACTTTAAATAAAAATTAAAATAAAATCATTTTCGAGCAGAAATGTAAGTTGAAACTTGGAACTTCTTGTAGGATAAACTAAACTTGGGATTAGAAAAATGAGAAACTTGCCTATGTCTAACCAATGATAACTCATGATAATGGTTACCTAGAGGCTCCAGGTTGAGCGATCGCATGCCACTGAATATCCATTGTTGCTCAGCAGCAAAAGAGGAATTTCTCATGTTCT
The DNA here is from genome assembly GCF_004798865.1 of Varanus komodoensis. Classification (NCBI taxonomy): domain Eukaryota; kingdom Metazoa; phylum Chordata; class Lepidosauria; order Squamata; family Varanidae; genus Varanus; species Varanus komodoensis. The sequence continues at coordinate 44,544,999 of NW_025336087.1, read as the reverse complement.
GGTTTTGCACATCCCACAGCTATCTGGCTGGCCTCTGTGAGCAACAAGATCCTGGACTTGGTCCTTGGGAGGCATTTGTTCATGCTAATTACAGGAAGAACTGTACCTCTAATATGTCACTAACTTTCACAAATTGGAATTCGAAAGCGGAGCGCTGACAGTCAATGACATGATGGGGAAGGTGGTGCAGACACCGCGTATCATTATCTTTTACATAATGAGAGCACCTAGAGTGCACTGTGCTAAAACGCATGGTGGCTGCACCATTTGAACTGCACGGTGGCCTGGCGCATGCAGCGTCTCCATGCGTCAGATCTGTGGTCCTGCTGGATGCCGCCGTGGTGTGCAGCATCGATCATTCTCTATGTAAGTCTTTGTTAAACAGTCCGTAGGATCCAGAGCCTCCAGAGTCTGTTAAACATTAATGAGTGCTTTGTGTATGCTGGAAATTATAATATATGAATCCATGCTCCAATTTCAAAACTATTTATGTTAGAACAATACGACCACAGCGTAACATAAAAATTACTTATGGCATTTATTGCCAAGGAAAAAAACCCTTTTCTACCCAATGTAATGCTATCAATTTGCGAGAGGAGGGGGGTTCACAACCACTCTCCATTGTTTTTTTTGCTGGCAATAGCAGCTGAAGATTTAAGATATCTGGTTTAATCTCTACACTGTCGATGGTGGTTTAAGATTTACAATAGCTATTCCCCATTGCTAACTCTTGTTATATAGCATCTGTATTTATTTAGCATGTTTCATTGATATGACACAATTTAGTAAAGGTAGTAATTTTTCTGAAAGCTTGCTTGCAAGTTCCCTGCTTAACTTCTTCAGTACATGTGCCTCTGCTTTAAATCTTCTGTGTTGAGGGAGGTGGAGCTCCCATATCTCACTTACACAGATTTGGGACTCCTTGTGCATCATTCGCACAACTGAATCCTCCAAACTTTATCACAGCATGTACAACCCACCTATGTGGGGTTCACACCACAAACATAACGCCATCCTGCTAAAAGTGTACTTCCACCATCAGTGCTGCATAATTACTCTTTCAGCAGAGCTATTCTAGTATTGAATAGCATATCCTGCACTAGACTTAACTCAGAGATTGTTTTAAAATATAGGCATAGCCTTGCATGAATTAAAGTGGAAGAAACAGTAAGCCTCTCTTTCATGGTGGGCCTCACTTTGATAGCAACCATCAAATGCAAGGACCTATTGCTCATGAAACGTCCAATGACATAGAAATACCAAACACATATTACATTTAATATTGAGCTCAGGTCTCTTTTTATTCTCACTAAACAGACACACCTAAAGGGTAAACTGTCCATGATGGCTTCCTGAATAAATGAATGAATATATATATTCTTCTCTATTCTATCCCTTTTAGTATAGAAAGATGATAAACCTACATAGCATCATGGTTTTTGTTCAGTCTACATGAATGTAAACTATGGGAAACAGAAAGTTCAGGGTGGAATCCTTTAATCTTTGATCATGTTTCCTGCCTGAATTCCCAAATGCATCCACGAGCAGAGAAAACTGGGGATTTCTTCTCTTCCACACTTCTAGAACTTGGGGATCACCTAGTGGGCTGATTGGCAGACCAGCAAAAGTTCTTCATGCAATGGCAGTTAGGAAGTCATGAGTCAATGCCAGAGGATGTGATGACAATCATCAGCTTAGATGGATTAAAGCGGGAGTTGACAGATTAACGGAGAACAGGTTTACCAGTTGTGTGTTACAGTACACAAAGGATTTTTTGTTTTTGTTTTAATGACTAGGGGCAATGATATTATATGCTGTCCATCTCAGGGCCCCCTGTTCCCTCCAAGCCTAGCTGCAATCCTCATAGCAGTGGGAGAGGAAGGAATTTTCCCAGCAGCAATGTAGTATGAGCTCTCCCTTTTGTGATTTGAAGTATTTTGAAGTGTCTCGGTCCTGTGCTTTACTGAAGGTCTGCTTATGATGGAGATGGAAACTGCTATTACTGTTTTCTTGTCATGTACCCACAGAACTACCTGAATGTCTGGGCTCACCTTGAGGATGTTGCTGTAGGTTCTGCCATGATAAGTGTCTGAACCTCAACATGTACCACTGCACCTCTGAGTTCTACCATTGGCTATGAGGGCCTTCCACACTCAGAGGCAATGTATTTCCAAATACTGGTTTCTGAGTACAGATGGCATAGGAAGAATGTTGCTGTGATGCTTACAAGCTTCCCAGAGTCACCTGGTTGGCAGCTTAAAGACACTGAAAACTGGTCTAGATGGATCTTTTATCTGATACATTTTTTCGTGTAACTGAAAATCAACAGTGCGCTTGTCTATTAGCTTTTCAAGAATGGTAAAGACTGCATGAAGGATAGATGGCATGGAATTTTAAAATAAATACATAAATACATAAATGCTTTCTTTTTGGAAATTAATACTAGCTGTATATTAGGCATCCGTTGTGCATTTTATTTGCTAGTGTACAACACGTATCAAGTATCACGCATCCCATCTTTGCTTCCTGAAAAGTAAATAAATCTGGGGTGGCAGTTTAGATTGAAAGCACGACTCAGAATTCTCACCCTCACCAAGTGACACCAAGCTGAGCAAAAGGCAAGAGATGTCATCCTGTAGACATGATTCAGCTTTCTTGGAAAAACACTTTATTTCCATTACGGAGTTCCTCGCCATCCTTCTCTTAAGCATCTGGTATTGCTGCCTTTTGAAATTCAAGACTTTATAAGCCTTTTATGAAGACTCTGCACAATTTTTTGGCTCCCCACTCTCCTGCTTCTGCTGAAATGAGGCAGTCTTGAGTAGGATCAGTATTTTTAATCTTTATTCTTTCCACGGATAGTCATGAGCTGAATTATGTCACAGTTAAGGTTTAGTGGCTCCTCAAAGGCTTCATTTGGGGGTGGGGGGAGTGATGTCTCCACAGGATAATAAAGCAAGGCTGACTTGCTGATACTGTAATATCAGTCCCAGAATTATCATCCTCCAGAGACAATAGATACTCTACCTGCATTCATCCATCTCTCCTTTGTTGGGGGGAAAACAAGCCTGAGTCATGTAATGAATGAAAAAGTGATTGAGAGACTAATTTTCAGACATGAGCACCGATAGATAATGTGCAGTCTCTGGATTCAAGTACTCGGAGAGGCTATAGGCATATAAATGCCTTTTTCACGTCCTTAAAGGGATACTTTGTTCATTGAGTGGTGGGGATATATTGTACTGGAAGAAATAGAAGATCAGAAGCTAGTAGGATAAGGTTCTGTTTGGGACTTCCATCTAGAGTTTGGTGAATGTCCCGAGTTCATCTCAAATATATTAAGAGTCTCCCAAAATCATTTGAAAGCCCTTGGGACTCCAAGGTGCTGGGACCTCACAACTGTAGTGCAAAGTCTCCCCATTCTGCATCACAGCAATGTGGAAAGGATCACACTGGATGCTGGCCCCCGCCAGGTTGTAACTGGGCCTCCACAGAGAAAAGTGGATGTACCAGGCAAAGGGGAAGGGGGTGTGGCCATGGACACCTATCCCAATTGCCATTCCAGCTCCCATGGCTTCCCTATCCCAGCACTCTGTAGGCAGCCCAGAACGGACAAAATTCCAGGAATGAGGTATGGCAGCAAAGACTGTTGCCATCACAACTTGTGATGTGCATAAACCTCTTGAGTTCAGTCGCTTACCTGCATCAAGTCTGCAGGGAGCAGGATTGTACCCTAAATATATATTGAGCCAAAGGACTGAGGAAATGCAGGATGCTGTTTGCCCATATCTTTGTACTGGCTATTTGACTTTTTCTCTGTGTTTCTGGAGAAGGCTCCTAGTACGCCTGGGGCTATGCAGCATTATTGTCACACACTGAATTTTGCTTTACTAGGTATTCCTCTCTCTCTCTCTCTCTCTCTCTCTCTCTCTCTCTCTCTCTCTCTCTCTCTCTCTCTCAATATTCTATTTTACTTTCACTGACTTTAGAACTGTAGTAGGACAACTATATTTTACTGACACGAGGCCAAATAGATGCTTAGAATTAATTTGGTTCAGTCCCAGGATCCTTTGCACTGTATCTCTTGCTGAAGCTTGATTTTTAAATCTTTGTGAACTTTGCAGAATTGTTATCTCCGTTTGGCATGACCTGAGAATGTGCAAAGAAGATCCTGCCCTAAATCAGTTGATGTAACCTCTTTACAAACACAGTCCTTGTTTAAAATACTTGCTGCAGTGTTTCCCCTCTGCGGCTCCCTTTTGTCTGCTTTCAGTTCTAAATCTGGAGGAAGGTGTGAACGCCTTTAAGAATGGCTTTTTTGCAGCCAAGGCCTGACTTCGTGGTGGAAAGTGCTGAGCTGCAGACTAAAAACTGTGGGATGAAGGATGAAAAGAGATGTGCATGTATCCATCAAAAAGGAAAGGAAAAATGGTAAAGAGGCTAGAAGTTATCTCAAAACCCTGAGGAGATATCGATAAGACTCCAGATGGTTGTTACCTATGGTGAAGGTGTTTGAATGGGAGATCATTTTCTTACCACCCAAGACAGCAGGTACAAAACCCCATGTGCCACTGCCTTCTACTCTAAGAACTGTATGAAACCCTTGATATCTCAGAAGCAAAATGGGGCACAGGAATGTAGGAACGGATGCTCACCTTTTCACCCCAATCCACACCACACAATACACTTAGGATGAAACCAGTCTAAGTATGTGAGCATGAATGGATACTTGACTTCCCGAGGGGAAGGAAACTGAGTTCTATTGCAATTTCATACATGGAAAAGGAATGGGTGGCATTCCCACCTGGCCCTATCCAAGGATCCAGATGGAATCACCTCGCACCTCGCTGTAAGTAGAAGACAGAGGGCTAGAACAGGGTACTTGTTTGTATTCAGTGAAATTTAAAGGAAAGGCTTTTTATTCATCTACAGAACATCTTCAACTTTAGAAAATGTAATCTGTCTTTCTTTCCTTGGTGTGTCCCTACCTCCTTTCCAGAAAGTTTCCAGGGAAATTCAGTCATAGCAAGGATTTCTCCAGGTCTGTGTGGTTTCGAAAGCCCTCTGATGTCCTGCACAACTGCAAGAACTGCACTCTCCACCCCCAAAATTAGACCTGATGAAGACGAAAGGAACCTATGAATGTCTATTTGTAAGCAAGTTCAGTGGTACTTACTCCTAGGTGAGCAGACACGGACTGAGTACATTTATCTGGGCTAAGCTCTAGTGAGCACCGTTTCTGAGTAGGCATGCTCTGCTCTGCTCTGCTCTGCTCTGCTCTGCTGAGGAGATATCCCAACTGCCAAACATTTTGGCTTTTCCATCTCTAGGCAGGTACTTCCCTTTCATTGCACCATCCATGCCACACTATTGGAAAGCAAGTGCAGTAAGCAGAGAAGCATCAGGTACCAAACTGCCTTTCCATGAAGCCTAATACTCTCCCTGAAATAAAGTAAAATTCCCCTGGGGGCAACTTCACACTAACTGTACTTGCTAGCTGCTAGCTCAGATGGTCCTGGTTACATTTGAGCACATTGCTGTGTGGGCGAGGAAGGCACACATCATCATCATCATCATCTACAGCATTTCTGCCCCATCCTGAATAGCATCTCAGGACGGCTTACAACATAATAAACAGAAAAAGTACAACCCACATAATGCCATAAAATAAGGTAGAATGCAATAAATAAGATAGAATGTGGCTAAGGATGACAATAAACGTAGTTTAAAAAATAAATATTAAAATATCGGGTAAATAAAAAGGTTTTTACCTGGCACCAAAAAGATTATAGCGCAAGCCTGAGAGCTTTTAAAAGTCCTTTTGACAACAACTAGAAGAGTAACAGGCAGCAGCACCGAGAACTCCAAGGGATGTGTCTGCAGAGAAGAGCTTTGTTTGCAAATGGGGGTGGTGAGCGGATCGCCCCCTTTGCAGTGGGATCCACTTTAACAAATACACATCTCTTTAGGACAGCAAGGGATTCCCATTGCAAAACGATGGGCATACACAATGCCTTAGCTCTTATGGAAGCATGAGGGACTGCTCAAAAGCACACCTATAATCGGAGCGCCACTTATTTGTTGCCTCTGGGAAGGTTAACAGCAAGTATGCCCTCTGCGGTGCTGGAGATTATAGAAGAGGACCACTACAATAGACTGGAGTAAACTGGGCTTCCTACCCCCCTGCCTCACTACTGCTAAACTTACGAGTGTATTGAAGTTCACCCACAGTCTTGCTTTTCATTAATATCCAGGGGAAGGGTTCACTTGAGAGACTGTTGAGTAAAGCACGCACACACAAACGCACACACGTGTGATGCCGCTCAGAGAGCCGCAACTCCTGACCACTCCAAGCAGTGGAGCAGGTTGAATGGGCTGGAAGTACAATGTAGCTTTCAGAACACAATCAATGTATCGTGATCTTGTTCTGAATAAGATTTGTGTGTACATCTCTCTCGTTTGTATTGGAGCCAAGAACAAAGTGTCAAAGAGACTTAGAAAAGAGATAAGGGAACAGAGAGAGAGTTGAGTTAGCATCAAAAGAATACTTTTAAGCTTCTTCTTTTCCCTTGAGCATCTAGAAATCAAAGAAGAGAGTGGGGAAAATGTGGACTGAGCATGAATAAAACACTTTTAAGTGCTATATTTCTACTGCAGTAGAGCACCTAAAAGAAAAGATTGTGAAGTATAAACTGAGGATCAGTCCTCAAATCCCTTCCCCATGTAAGATGCCTTTTTATTATTATTCTCTCCGCACCCCCTGCATTCCTAACAGGAATTGTTGGAAGGAAGATAATGCAGAGGTGAAAAAAATATAAAGTGGATGTTTTCAATATCATTCTTTACCAGGAGCATATCCGATTTTTTTTTTAATTGGTCTCTGTCCAAAATTAAAAAAAAAAAAAACCTGCTTAGCCCTCTCAAAAGCCCTGGTTTAGAAGAAAAGCCTACTTCCAATCACTGTCAAAAGCAAGTGCTCCCATAAATGTGGTGGGCTGCACTTTTCCACTTTCCTCAGCACCTGGAGGCTTGCAAAAGTGTGCTGAGAAATGTTAGGTCCAAGCTTAAAATCTAGAGGACCCCACTGCAAAGGGGATGATCCACTCACCACCCCCATTTGCAAACAAAGCTCTTCTCTGCATTTTCTCTGCATTTGACACATCCCTCGGGGCTTTCCGGTGCTGCTGCCTGTTACTCTTCTTGTTGTTGTCAAACGGACTTTTAAAAATAAAGCAAAATCAAAAATGTCTTTCTCAGCTCTCAGGCTTGCAGCAGGCTGCTGTACTGGAAAGCCCCAAGGAAGGAAGTCCTGCTTCAGTCCTGTAAGGGGTTTTCCACCAAGCAGCTGGAGAAGATGAATAGACAGAGCTGGAAAAAAATGGTAAGAGGAGAGAACACACCCACACACTCAGCCACCTTCTTACGGTAAAGTAAGCCCTGAAGCCCCCCTCCCTGAGAAATTTCCCCCAAGTGCTCAACATTCCTCTGAAAGAGACAGGAAACAATTGCATCCTTTGCCAGGAATGGAAGAAGTTGTGAAAGAGCAGGTGGGGGGTTGCACAGTACCAATCTTAATTAAGAACCCATATTCCAAAAAAGTATTTGCACTTATCGGTTGAGAAGTGTGCCGTAATTTGAATATATTTCATGATCCAATGGATGTTTTAAAAAATCTTCATTTTTAGTCCACCTTTCTTCCAAGGATCTCAGGAATGTATCCTCTTCTTTTTACTGTAACAACAGCTCTGTCGAGATAAGTCAGGCTAGGACAGAGGTCAGCAACCCACGGCTCCAGAGCCACATGTGGCTCTTTCATCCCTCTGCTGTGGCTCCCTGTTGCTCTAAATATGCGTCGCAACTGCCAATGTGCGACACCTGCCAGCACGCGATTTATTGAGCTTTTTGACCCCCTGTAGGCCAACCATGGATAAATCCAAGAAAAGAAAAGTTTCAGAGGAAAACTGAACATTTAATGGTACGTGGGCAGATTCATTTGCTTTCACTGCTGATGAGAATAGTTTACCAGTCTGGGGTTTTTTAGGTAAAAAATGATATATGCAGTGTTATCTTCATTTTAGAGGTCAAAAGAGTTTTGTGGCTCCTGGTTTTCTCTTTTCTGTGGGAAACGGGTCCAAATGGCTCTTTGAGTGTTTAAGGTTGCCAACCCCCAGGCTAGGAGAATGTGGCTGTGACCGAAGAACCCCTGATGCATTTCATACCTGAGCAAGAATTTGAACCTGGGTCTTTCCTGAACTGGCTTTTTATCTGTTGGACCATACAGGTGGTCACAGTCATGGTTGTATTTCTCATATATATCTTGACTGATCCTGTATTTATTTTTCTGTCAGAATAAGCTTTTTACATGCATTCATTTAAAAGTTAACACTTACTTCCATCTACATGTCACCATCTTGGAAAATGGCACCAAATGGATAAGTCGGACTCAATGAACTGTGGTCCTACCTGGTTCTGAGACATGCACAAACTTCAAGTTTCTCTGTACATTTTTTTTTAAAAAACTAGGAGCCTATGGCCGATCCTGAACTATTCGTATGTTCATTATCAATAGCATTTTTTTTAAATCTACCATCAGGTTGGGAGTGACAATCTATTTGATATATGAAATTTCAGTTTTCTGCATGTATCATTATTAAAGTGGCTTTGAAATATATGGATGGGAGTTTATAAATAAATGATTTGTTCTTTGTATTGTGTTAGTCTACACAACCAACAAAGATTTTCAAGCTATTAATAGTCCAATCCCAACTGAGCTTGCTTATCATACGGGAATATTTCAGGGCTAACCAAATGAGGGCATTTGCAAGAGCCTTGAATTTCAACAGACTTGCTCTGGGTAGGTTTGAAGAAGAAAGATTTCACTGAAAGATGCCACTCTAGAGTAGGGAATTATAAACAAAACTAATGAAGTTGCTGAAAAAGAAAAAAAATATTGTTATTGGATGAAAGACTAGATTTATGAAATGGGCTCTGAGGATATTACAGTACCTTAAAGGAACCTAAATGTTTTTGTCTAGCTGCTGGAGACTTCCAGAAACAATCTGGGAACATGGCTTGTCCCTAATATCCCCCCTTTTCCACACACATCCACTCACTGGGGAGAGAGAAGTAAAAAAATTAACTGAGATATTCTGCGGTTATTGGAATGCAGGACCTGATTAAATAGAAGTTCTGTTCAGGTATTTGTGGGAAACAATAAATGTGCATGGAAAATACCATCAGAACAGTAGATCCCTGCACCCTAACAGAAACTTTTCTTAGAATAGTTGAGCAGATCCTCTAGATATATGATCATATGTCTGCAGTTTGGTCTACAAACATTAGTCTGCATCAGGTATTTTCTGGAAAAAGATAGTGGGGTGGGTCTCATTCAGAACAGCCCAGCACCATTCAGGCAAGGCCAGATAGAGCTGTGTCATCAGTTCAGGTAGGGAAGAACCCGAGGAAGCAGCAGCAGCAGCATGAGCAGAGCAGCTATAGCCACTGAATGGAGGAGTTGTAAAGCTAGCAAGGAGAGGTGGTTCCCCAAGAAACCTTTCAGCCAGAGTAAAAGTGGAAAGCTGTTGAACTCAGGAATAAGGGAGACGTCAAGGGAGAAAACTGAGTGTCCTCATCTGTGGTGTAATCTGGTCACTAAGTCCCTGAAAGGAAGGAAGAAGTGTGGGAAACCAAATCAGACTTGCCTGTTGAAGAATATTCCTCTCAAGAAGCAGGGAGTCTCTCATAAGATACAGATCAGAGACTTTATTCAGCCTTGTAGCCTTCCAGTGATCCTAAACCCAGAGTAAGGACTTGAGGTCTAGGCTTCAGAGTCATTCTGGGATAGTTAATGGAACTGGAGGTAGAAACAGAGAGTTAGCTGGCAATTTGGTTTACTAGGAAGTGAGCTGGAATAAGTAATTCTCCGTCCTTATAGAAGTAGTCCATTTAAAAGCAAGTAATTAATAAGTACATTTTAGAACATCAAATAATACTGCTGACTACCTTTAAATATAAATCCATTCAAAATAAACAATCACACTTTTTTGAAATTTTAAAACAGTTTCCTTGTTTATTCTGAGCCTACATCAGAAACATGTTGCCATGGGGCCACTTCCCCATGCTGTCTCAAAATTGTAAAAACAAAAGTAAAAACAGAACAAAAATGGCATCTATAGGGGCCATTTTGAAGTCTCTCCCCGTCCCCCCCCCCTTGTATTCACTAACTAGCACAGAGCACCAATGAGTCAAAATTGTTATCTTTATGGCATCCTGTAACTCTTCTGGATGCCATTTTTTTCAATATATCTGTACCACAGGGAAAGGGCCAGGGTGAAACTGTTCTATGGGCCACTTGAAATTGTCCATCCCATGCCTACGTGTTTACCTGGGAATAAATTCCACTGAACTGAGTGGGTTTAAGTTTGAGTAGACATGTAGAGGATTGCACTATTCAGCATTCCAGTACTTTTTTACAAGTGTGAGTGAACCCGGCACTACCCCTGGTGAACTGACAGGGTGTATTCATGACCTGATCTTCTGATTACAGCTAGTCTTACTTGAGACCTATTCTCAAGAGAGCTACCCAAGGAAGGGCATCCAGTACCCTATTCTAGCTTGGATATTTATGTTGTTTTTCTGGGAAGGCTACAGATTTTGGTGATTACATCTCTGGAAAATTGCTATTCCTACAAGGGCATCAAGCATTTAGGCATCTGATTTTTAGGATAATGGTTTTAAAGTGTGGGAGAAATAGTAGAATCATAATAAAGTATAAAGATCAGAAATAATAAATTGCTGATTCTGCAATTAGTGGCAAAATCACTAAAACCTTCCACGCAGACTGCAGGATAGCAAATAAGCGTGTTCTAATAATGCTGGAGAACTTCCTAGCACTGCATACGGTAGCTTCTTTCATAAGGTTAGCAAACTACATTAACCATTCACTCATCTGTGGCTCATAATTAATCACTTGTTGAAAATTACATTGTATAATAAATGAGAACAGACATGATTCATTAAAACTTCTAATTAATTCTATTTAATACTATTTCATAGTTCATTGATAAGTGCTGAGAGAAGGATTACACTGTAGGATATTTGATACATTGTTGCTGAAAAAGTAAATAGGGCAAAAATGATCTAGAGTGAAAGGCGGATGCAGGAGCAAATAAAAATGTCAGATGTTTATCTTGGTGGTGCTGAGCAGCATCACAATATCGTACTGAAGGGCCAGTTAGCGTTTTCCTATTTCTAATGGGTTATAAACCAAATGAGCCTGAACTCGTGTTTGACATTTCACTTCTAAGCAGGTGGGGGGTTGCTTTGTTTAACAACAACAATAACTTTAAGTGCATGTCAAAGCAAATGATTCTACTTCCCATTTAACTATAGAAGTGCTGAAAAAGAAGGGATTATTCTTAGCATGGGGATGGAGGATTCAGTCCCTTTTTTCAGCATTCTGTAGCTATAAAACCAAATCAGTCATTGGTGGGTAAGGGTAGTAGCTGGTCAGATATGAGGTGACAGTGGCTTTCAGCCATCTGCTTGCTTTCTTCTCCTGAGGAGTGTGGGAAGGCTCGCCTCGCCCTCTTTTTGTGCCAGAGATGCTCTGGGAAATGATGCCGCCTCGTGACATGGCATCGCTCCGAGGGCCGTGCTGTCCCAAGCAACACTGCTGGGTGACTCAGAGAAGCCAGGGCATGGTTTGAAGCAGAAGCAAAGCCTCTTTTTCTGTGTGAAGGAAAAGAAACAGCAGCTACCTTGAGATCACCTCTCCAAGAGAAATTTTTGTGCCGTGGTCCAGGTGCTGTTTCCAATTGGCATAAGTGCGTGAGATCCAGTCTGGGACAGGAGCAGCAAACTGGCTAGCAGCCATTCTCAACTTGCCACTTCCTCATCCCACCTACCATCACCACAGTCGTATCATATACAGGGAAGGCGAAGGAGAAGGAGAAGGAGCAGCAGTATCTTGACACCAATGGAGGGCTCTGTGCAGTTTAACTTCAATTTTACTTATTCATCCATTCATTCATTTTTATACACAGCCACTTTGCATAAGCTCTAGATGGTTCACAGGAGATTAACACCAACAATAATTAAAATTCTGTCCAAAAACAGGTATATTAAATCAAACTAATCTAGGAAGGCCTGTTGGAAGAACTACATCTTGAACTTCCTCTGGAAGGAAGCGATCTGACACATCTTTCCTGGCAGACCATTAAGGAGTGAAAGTTGTCAGGGGAAAAGATCTAAGCCTCCCCTACCCATGAGGAGTTGTCCCAAGCTGGATTCGTACTCTGCATGTTTCAGTTGTGACACCCAAAATGGTGAGGGTCCCCTGCATGCTGCACATGTAACATAAGGTGTAGTTTAGGCCTCACTTTCTCTAAGATTTGCTGCAATCAACATTCCAACAGTGCCACATCTGTGTTTCCCTCCAGATATTCCATTTACGGCACTTGGTCGTGACACATTTTTAAAGCCTTTAATTTGCTTCATTGTGTCATTTTGAGTTCATGCAGAAACATTAAGATGAAAGTAAAGCAAACTGAACTGCAATCTTGTAATATTTCAACATTGGTCAATAGTTCTGTCATTCACTGTATGAATAACAAATTTCCTAGGTCTTTCAGAAGGAAAATAAAGAGAAGATCATTTCTGCTTCCATAAATCACCCTTGGTTGGTGGTACGTGGCTTCCTGCACCCAAACACAAATAAATTTTAGTCAAAATTGAACTACCAAGATGCAGTTATTTGTAACGATTCCTATTGCCAGTTTTCAGCTTCACTGCTGTAGGGCTGACAATCTTCCTTTTACCATCTTCATAGTGAGTCAAACAACAGGTTGAAAAGTTAGTTGCTACATCTTTTTTGCTTATTCAAAGTAAACATGGGGGACATGATCTGAATCAGGACCCTAGTGTGGGGAATTGGGGTCTGTAGCCCTACATGGAGAAGAAGGAATAGTTGTCTTTGGCCATGTAGACTTCAGACTGATTTTGGAGTGACTAATCTCAAACATGCAGTGCAGTCCTGCTTTGGCTATATTGCTCAATTGTTGGAACATAAGAGGCACACCAGCCAATCCAGCACTCTGTTCACACAATCGCCAGCCAGCAGTATGTGGGAAACCCAGGTAGCGCATGAGTGCAATAGCCTTTTCCTGCTATATTCCCTGCAACCGGTGATTGCAGGGCATACCCTACAGTGGCATACCATTTCCTCGCTTGCCATATTATCCAGCAGGACCATATCCAATGCACTGTATATCTCTGGAATTAAAACCCCAGAATGGGTTTAAGCATGGGTTGTAATTTTATTGGCTAAATCAGTCTGACTGCCACACAGCTCCTTAAGGCAACTATTACTCTTCTTCCTCAGTGCAAACCTAATCGCTACTGAAAGGCGAGCGAAGCACTGTTTAGCCGATTGCAGAAATGGGAACCCCAAAATCTCTGCTTGTGTTCAACTGGCAACAGGTTAAATCTTGTGGCTGGCTGGCTGGTTCCGTGCTCCAGTGAGGTCCCAGGAAATCCACGACTGCCTTAAATAGACATATCCATATTCTTCCTGACTCTTCGCTGCCAAAAAAGGTGATGTGCCTCCACCAACAGACAAGGCAGGCAGGAATGAAATTTCAGGATAAATATAAAAATTGCTCCTACTTCTAAGTGGCCATCTCTTAATTAAGATTAAGAACAGATTCCATCTGCAGTTTAGTGAAGATGAGCCCATCCCTAGAAAAGGGCACACAGAAGCACTTGCCCACCAAAAGCCCTTTAGTCATAATACACATATGTGACTTTAGAGGCCAGACCAGCCTTAGTATTTTGAACAATAAATGGCATCTTCATTAAAAACAATCCTGTGTGGGAAGACAGAATCAGTTCTTTACTGATACAAGCTGGAAGGAGGGATAAAAGATCCGATCTTGTCTACGAAAGACATTTTGATACTACCCCCCATTATTTTAATGCTATTCTGTGTGGTGGCCTTGCCAGTTAGCCACCTAATTAAGCAAAATGACTCATCTGATAAATTTAATCCTGTTAATGACTACCAGATGCCCACAAACAGCACTTGGGATCATTGTGAGTAATGGATATTTTTAAAATGCTATTAACCATTTCACAGCAGGGCGTGCCTTTAACTATGAGGCATACCAGGATGCTGGTCCTAGAGCCGAGGAGAGAGAATCTGCCCTATCCTTTCCTTTCAAACTGCGCATCTACCACCCACTGCTACATCCCGTACTGTCACCAAATATATCCAAAGAGTGCTGTGCGTGCAACAGCATGCCAGGACAACAGAACATAAGCCTCATGTTTCTCTGCGACAGTATTCTGGCAGGAAGAGCCGTTGGAGTAGCTCTCTGTGCTTTCTCTTTGCTTGAACTCTTCCTTACGGCTTGATCCACCACAGAATTAAATCTGCTACTCTTTCTTCTCCCCCCACAAGCTAAAACTCAAATAAAAGAGCAAGGAAGCTCATTTGGAGTGCTGATATTTATGTATGCAATTTCTTGCCTGCTTTTCATTAAAAATCATCCCAAACAGAGCAATTAAACCCAGTAAAAGAATACAGCTTTGACCAAAAGGAATCCCCATAATCAAGCAGAAGAGAATGGTAACGAATAAATCATAGTTTTTTCAATAAAGAAAAAAAGGAAAGAGTGTTAGGTAACAAAACAGGTCTTTAACTGGCAACATAAGCTTGTAAGACTTGGGACTGTCTGTGTATGAAGTGGAAGAGAGCAGGGGCCTGCATGGACAGTGTCCCCTCAGCTTACTATGAATGGAATTCCAGAAATTATCTCAGCCTGATCTTTATATTAGGGCAGATACATAAGAGAAAATGCATTCCATTAGGGAACTGGGTCCTAAGCTAACATCTGCTAATTGCTGATTTGCGTTGCCATATCTTAGCACTGCTTGAAGTTTTGAGTGTGTTGCCTAAATTATATATATGTCTCACAGGCGCACCAATTACCACAATTCTGCTGGAGTCTACAGCAGTTTCTTTTCACCTTCCACAACTCCAACCTCCTCCATTTCCCACTGAAGTTCTTTCTGTTGTCCACATCTGAAGAGTGTATCCACCTCACGTTTTCCCTTTCCTCCTACTCCGTCTTGCACCTTCTGCTGTTGTCTTGTGCTGCAACAGTTGAAGTGGAAAACTTCAGAGAAAGTTCTAGATCCTCTTCCACAGGAAGGTATTTCTTCAGAGTCAGCTTTTCTGATCACTTTGGCATCAGTTCATCATCAGTCTCTTCTAACTCCAAAAAATCTAAATATCTGTACTGATAGATAGATGTTACTCCTCTGTCGTTAGCAAGTGATAAATAGTTGTTGGTGTGCATATTTGCCAAGCTCCAGTCTTTTCTCCCCTCTGATGTATCACCTTTGACATCTGAAGATGATGCTAAATTAAGTGGTCCTAAAACTACCACCTTAGCAACTAAAGGTCCATAATTTGGTTAGTTTTAGACCCATTTGCTCTGGGCTGTGATGTATCCACCTTCTGAAAAGCCATGTGTGAAAATAGAAGCACTCAAAGTAGTCCTGACAGTGATAATTAGTTCTGAGCTCTTCCAGATTGCCAGGCAAACAGAAAACTATTTGTTTCTTATTTTTAAGACATCATTTGAACATCCCTGCAAAAAAGACTGACATAAATGTCTCCAAACCATGCAAACATGTCAAGGCAAATTCTCAGGATTCCAAAGTGAAGAGTACAGAAGGCAAGCCAAAATCTCATTATATTGAAAGGTATCCAGTATAACAACGTTCAAAGACAACACCTGTGTGTACACTTCTGAGTTGTCCTGGATCAAATCTTGTCTCCTCTATGATTAGCATCGGCTTACATTGCATCTAGGGAAAGCCAAGTATATTAATTGTAGACCCTCCGGAACTATGAGCATAACTATGACAGAGGTTTATAAGTTTTATGCTAGTTAAATATCGCACAATAACTCCACCTTCTATCCACCCCACTGTCAATGTTAGCTGCCCAGAAAACTTTGACTATGAGGCAGTATAGATATGTTATTAATGTTATTGTTAATAAAAATAATGTCTTCCTAACTCTTTAATGACCAATCATAGGCATGTTTAAAGAGAACAATGTCCTACAAGTACCAGAGTATTCCCAGAATTGCACCCTATATCTGGTAACCATTTCACCTATTGGCCAATAATTGATTCCATTCTTCCTACTTTCTTCTGAACTTAAAGCCTAAAGCCCTGCTTCCCAGCTTATCGTTTCTTGTCTCTGCAAAATTGCAACATAATTTTATATCTCTTGTAATCTTAAGTTTAAAGTATAAAATTATTAAGTAAATAACAGAAAATTATCTACTTTATGATCATTCATATATCTAGAAATATTATATTTGGTTAACTTTATTTTAGGCCTTCTGTTAAGATAAAAGTCCCTCAAGTTGGTACTGCATACCATACAAAAATATACAAATAAGCTATGCATGTACAATAAAATGGCATGGCACATTTCTTTCCATTCTAAAGAACTGGATAGACAAATAAAAATGGACTTACTGGATGCAAAAATGGAAGTGCACCCACTACGTTTCAGGTGTCAATCCACATTATTTTCATTGAAAAAGCAATATTTTTAGGGGAGCCAGGTGCCCTACTTTGCAGAGAACATTCCCTTACCTGAAGACCACTTTGTCCAAGTCAGATTTAAATATAAAGAACCACAAGAAGGGAGAGAAAAGTCATTGAAGTTACCCTTCAAGATCAGAACCTGTATAGTGGACTGAGAGGGTGCACAAATCACCTGCCCTTAGACATTCCCACTGATAAAGTAAAGACTAGGTCCAAATAACGTAATAAGCCATGGTGGGTTATAAAGTATTGGTGGCAAGTTATTAAATTAGATTAAATACACTGTTACAACTGCTGCCACACAAATGGTTAAACATGTTGGACTAGACCTTCACTTTCAATCTGTCCAAACTTGTTGAAGGCCATCCTCTCATGGAAAAAAAGGAACAAGGCTATTAACTCTTATAGCAAATCCACTTCCATTCATTCATGTCTTACTTTATTTCTCTGTTTTGCAAGCAGAAGTGAATGAATTTATCTGCAACCTAGTATTCTCCAGATGTTTTAGATGGCAATGCCCATCAACTCTGACCATTGGCCATGTTATCATCCTAAACACCTTGAGGACACCACACTATCTACCACCGCCCCCCCAGGTGGTTTCTAACATAGTATATGCAGGTTTCTGCTTGTGCAAGAGGATTGCCTATCCCTTTCTTCCCCTGCATGGCCTCAAAATTGCTCCAGAGGCTGCTCCAGTCCATGGATCAGAATCTGGGAACACATGGGGAACTGTAAGGAAAGGAAAGCTCCATTTCACCAATGCTGTCCATTCCGATGGTGGGTGGTCATGACAGATTTCACCAATACCGTCATTCACTGGTTGTGGCCATAGGCCACAGAGGAAACGTGAACAATACCTTCTAGAGATCCATCCACATAACCCTCTCAGGCCTACTTTTGTATGCATTTTATCGGGAAAAAAAAAAATTCATGCATGCCACATCAAGTGGGATGCATGCCAATGTCTTTCTGATGGTTACCCCCTTAAATTACAGGCAAGGCAAGCTCTAATGTGCATGTTTAACTGCCCTTTTGATTCAATCTGTGTTGATTGCCAGCTACAAGTGCCCCCTGTGCAGCTTGTTGTAAAGTTTAAAACAGCTCCACCTTTTAAAGGCCTTGAAGTGCTCTCTGTCAAACAAGACAACCCTTTCCATTCATTAGAGTGCCGAGATTTGATTCACTAGGCATGCTGGAAAATACACACCAAAAATAATAGTTGTAATCACTTTTTTTTTAAGGGGCAGAAGGAGAAAAGGGGGTGGGAAGCTATATGATGGAAATGAATCATTGCTTGGCAACAAGTTTGCAAGGAGAGAGTTGACAGAGTACAGCACATATTTCATGAATAATGAGAGGAGTCCCAGCAATGTGCAATCACTGCCTATTGGGTCAGAAATTTCACATTAGTGGATCCATCAGAGCAGATCGGCATCATAAAGATACCCTCCCCTGAGCTAAACCTGCCTTCAGTGAACTGCCATCTCCCACTTGTTCAGTTATCAGTAAAGAGAAAGTGAAACCTTCCAAGATGCCTTAGAAAGTGATCTAGGACTGCAGGGGAAAAAGATGTGATTTGATTGAAATCCTTGATGTCCTCATGGAAGAAATGATGTTATTATGCATCATTCTGCAGTCCATTGTTGTATTTTATGGAGCCATGAGATTTATGAGTTACTTATAAGAAAAATGCCCTCCAAGCAATGAATAATAAATAAAAAATTAAACAAAAAGCCAAACTATAGATACGATCCAATGAAATGCAAATATCAACAAGTAAAAAGTAACACAATGAAGTCCATTCATATCCATTAGTACAGCACAGTTACATGAGGCTAAAACACTAATATAAACAGAGCTGAAGTTTTAATTATTACATTTATTGCCTTTCATTAATGACTGTTTATTTTTATCCAATGGAAAATATTTTGAAATGTTTCTGAGTTGTACTCCCAGAATCACACTAATTTAATCATGCATCTTTTAATATAACCCTTCATATCTGGTACTTAAAGAAAAATGAGGGAAAACATTATGAAAATCATCTGAGAAAGTGAGAGTTTATGAGTTGGGTCCATATAATGCATCCTTTTTCACCCCTAGATTGCTGAACAACTTAGGACTGTTTCAAATGTGCACTAGAAGTTATACTCCCAGATATAACCACCCATGTATGGAACAAGTTTAGATGGACTTTAACCACACCAGTACTAGGAGTAGCTTGGTAGGGCTCAAACCTCCCCAAATATATCAGGATCTACAAATGGTCCATATGAGCATCACTCCAGCTATGAATTTGCATGTTCATTGCATGCTTAATGTTCTAGCCCTGCGCACACTCCCTTTGGCAGTACGTTTCTTTTAATTCAGTGGGACTCCGTTCTGAACAAACATGCATAGATTAGGCCATGGGAGCTTCTGCTGTATTTACATCTGTGCACCAATGGAAAACCAATGTTTACTTCCAATATAATATGGGGACAGATGGTAAATATCCCAGGGTAAAGCTAATTTGCTACCCCGCCTAGGGTTTGTTTGTTTGCACGTCTTCTTCTGCAACATCTGAACAAAGCGCGCTCCTCTTTGTAATGCAATAAAAATCAACTCTATTGTTTTCTTTCATGCTTTCTGTTGAAGTGCACCATCGGCTCAGCACTGCCTGAAATCCCTGTCTGTGATAGAGGGGCCTGAATTATTCATCACAGTGCTAATGGCAGGTGATGAGATCTTTTCACAGGATGGTCCTGTCAGGAGGTGTTTATCACTCCGCTTCACCGGCAGCTCTGCCATTACTGCAGGGGCATGGCAGCCCCTTGCACAGTCATGACATGTTATCAGTAGATGTAGCACCTTAATGATTCCCCCTTTTTCTCTTTCCCCCCCTTTTTTTTGCCTGGGAGGTCATCTGAAGGTTATTATGAACAAATTATTTCTTCATTTCCACTGACTGAGTAGATAGCCTTAATGATCTGTCACTTAGCAATAGGCCGCCTGTTCAAACATAAAGAATGGCACACTGATGGGCTTCTAACTAGAATCGGTTCGTTTTAGCTATTCTCTTGTCAAGCATGTTTCCAAGATACATACAGCATTTACATATTCATGAGCCTCGACAGACACTGATGCCATGAGAAGGCCTGTCTGATAATGGGATACAAGTTTGTACTGTGTCCTGAGGCACTCAAAGTCTATTAAGTGAATAAACTTGATTCAGTTCTGTTCTTCCTACATGGTACTGTGTGTCTCAATGGCTGCTGAAGTCAATATTTGTGTTTGGCCCCCAATACCTCATTTCCTCATCTTCCCTATCAAAGAGTTGATTTCCTAATGGAAAATGGGCAACATAAAAGGCAAAGGATTCGCTGACAGTGTCAGAACTCTCCTAAGGGGTACTTGAAACCAGATTTAGCTGGGAAGAAGCAATATGGACTCTTCTGTCTAAGCCGTTTTTTTCATATCAGTGATAGATGCTCCCAGTGCTCGTTAGCAATTATAGGTGGCAAGTCACACATGACTGGAATTCTCCTGGGCACAGCCAAAAGAGAGGACGTTATTTCCCCTGTCTTGGAGGATCTCACTTCTGAGGGGACGTACCACTACTCCCGGCATGTAGGGGAGCCTCAGGGCAATCACTGGCCCATCCAGTGACAGGAATTCAACTGACAGGTCTGGGAAATGCCTCTGGAGACGGGCAACGGGGATGCACTATACTGGCTTAGAATATGGACTCCTGTGGTGATCCAGTGTAAAGCAAGTCCTTATGCTGGCCTAACTCTTCACAAAATGAGAATCAGGCTAAAAAGAGGAAGGTGGAATTGGGCACCAAAGTAGAAGAAAGGGGTGGCCCATAAGCTTTTTTTCTGAGAGGAGATCAGTAAGAAAGCCATAGGAACACCTCTTGGGAAAGGGACCGCTTCTGTGTGTAGTGCATGTATCATACCCTTCTCAGTTTCCATGTGGAAGAACTAAGGGAAGATGAACCATAACTCCCACAGGATGAACTGGCAGTCTCCAGTTCAGACAAGGCATGTGAGGAATTTTTAAGGAAGCTGAAGGATTTTAAAAATACTCTTGTCTACGATCTATTGTGATGGGAAATAGGAAACCATTGAAACTAAAGTCAAGTAAATGTGTCTGCTTTTGAGAGCCCTCGAAAATTTTGCTAGATCATTTTGCCTGTTATGTGATAATTGTCATGAGTTTTTTTTCCTCTATAGCTAAGGCATAACTGTTAATTAAAAGAGGTCAGAGCTGAAGATGCTCCTGGTTTTGTAAATACCAAGCAGTTGTCTCGAGCTAGCAGAAGCTAGGGCTGTGCTGACTTTTTGTCCATTTTAGTTTTCAGTGAAAAAGAGCAATTTTGGAGGGCTTAAGAATTTTCATCTTTTCCTTAATCTGCATATTTATTTATTTATTACAACATTTCTATGCCGCCCCATTCGCCGAAGCCTTGGGGCGGCTCACATCATATTGACATTTTTGCTGCAACTTGTGCCATTTTTTTCCTTAGAGAGGACTTATAAATGATCTGTAGCATGGTCCTAAACAATCAGGGATCAAGCAGTAATGATGGTGACAAGAGTAAAGCACTACTTAGATCAGGGGTCCCAAACTCGCGGCCCGAGGGCCAATTGCCGGGACAGACGGGGCACGGGGGAGGGGCCCTGTGGCCTTCAAAGTGCCGGCGGCACCCAGGCCAGCCGTGGGATGAGCGGCCCACCACCACCGCGGTGGTGGAATACTTGATGCAGCCCAGCAGCCCAGCCTCACCCAGACTCTACTTCCAGAGGCCCCCAGGTAAGTTGAGTTTGAGACCCCTGACTTAGAGCACCATCCTATCGCCCCGTGGCCAAAGCATGGAAGCCTCCAGACTCAGAGGTTTGTGTGCCTCCTGTGGCCAGTGTGGAGCATCACAGCAGCAACCTCCACCATGTTCCACACTAGGTATTTCCTCTGTTTGGGCCCACAGATTCAGTGCTGGGCTGAGGGAGGGTGGGAATCCACATAGCGCCACAGCTTCGGCTTCCTCCGTTCCCTGTCCCCCAGTATTTCCTGACTTTCCCTCTTTCAGACCCACTTATGACTTTGGAGAGGGTCAGCAAGCATGGTTCTTTCTACACTAGCTGCAAGGGGTGGGAGCTTGGCCTACAGAGTCCCAGCACCAAGGTTACAAGATCTCAGAGCAGGGACTTCAAAGAATCCTATGGCCCCCCAGATGATGTCGGGAGGCCATAGGAGGGTGCCCCAGGCAGTCCCATTTGTCTACATGCTGAGAGCAAACAAAGCAGGTTCAGAGTGAGGCTAAGCCCTTCCTGCTGGGACACATGGATGAACCCAACCAACTGTGATGAAGTCACTCAGATCAAAGCTATTCAGGATAGTTCATCCTGAAGAGGCAACCACGCTCTTTCCCAGAAAAGCAGCCAAAAGGTTTCCCACAGATGAAAATATTTATGACCCCACTTTTCTACTCAAGCTCAGCAAAAAAAAATTACCAAAAAAATGCTACTTAGTAATGAGATGGAGGCAACAGTTATTTTTCCCTCTTTCTGAGAAAATTTAGACTTTTTTAAGAAAGAGAGGTAGACAAAAAGGGGGAGGGAGGGAAGGAAGGAAGGAAGGTCAGTTTAACAGAATTTATTTTAACATATGATACTTATTTAATAGACATATTTATTCAAAAAGAAAACATTGCCTAGTATCAATTACAAAAGCTAAAGGAAAGAGCATATGGAATCAATTAAAACACTAACACATAGTCAAAGCAACAACTGGCACTGGTCTTGTATTAGGTGCGGAGTGTATTGGTAGCTTGCACTATCTGCACCAAATACAAGACAAAGCCGGTCTTGTAAGATCATCATAATTTGCTTCAAATGGCATTCATGTATCTGTAATGGGAGAGAAATGGTCACATTCCTTCACCCATATTCAGGTAGAGGATATTTGTTTTAACACTCAAGGCCTCCATGCATTCCAATTCACTATGTGCTCAGTTCTTTTGATAAAGCTGAAATCCTGCGAATTGACTAACAACTTAAATGAGAACTTGACTGAATTATAGCATTCAACCATACATCCAGGCATTTGTTCCAACACACAAGCACAGCCACATTCCAAACGGACTGCTTCATTGATTCCTATGCCGTTTATTGCTCTGGCCACTTGAGGCATGTTGGGGGTTGTAATCCAGCACACCTGGAGGGCCCAGAGTTGCAGAAGTCAAAATGGTGGTTACCTGGGCAAGGACTACATGCTCTAGAGGGCAAGAAAAATCTTGATTCTGACATATGAAATGAAACTAATGCTGGCATATGAAATTTTAAGTGTATAGAAAATGAAATCTTAATGAAAGATTCATAATCCAAATGGAAGCTTATTTGGATTGTAGGAGCTTTAAACCATAATAGAACTGAAAGATTTTAGGCAATAGAAAGACTGAGCAGCAATATATAAGATGTATCCAGTTCAGATCAGACTTTACAAAAGGAATTTTATCTTGGAAATTGATGTGAAGCACTGAAATCAAATTTATTATTGGTTCAGAATATGGATCCCTAGCTTTGATTGCAACTGGACTAATAAAGTAAGGTAGTCACATTTTAGTATGGCAGGTTTTTAATGCACAGCTTGCAACTCATTAGCATTTTTCCTTTTTCTTTTCCCCAGGATGAGTGCTATTTAATGTTTATAATGTTTCAATAACAGTAACAATAATGTTTTAGTACATTCACATGTGCTTTGATTTCTTGGAACAATTGTTGGTACTGATGCCTCAGATAATCTGGTCTACCAGAATTTTGAGAATGCTGATATATGCCCACTGCTTCTTCTATATTCTTAATTTAAAATGAATTTTTGAGAATGGCTATTCCCTGAACCAATTAAAGTGTTGGTCCTGACATTAGCTAAACCTCGTTTCAAAAGTGAATTATAGTGAAGTGTAAATTTCTCCATAGTTATAATTGAAAGCACATTTGGCTTATTAAAAACTAGATTTAGTTGCCTGAAAAAATCTGATGACATAGGCTTTCTTAGAACATGTTATGCTGCCAACTTAACCTTTTCCAGTGATAAAACATTCTTCATTTTTAGTGGAAGAAGCAAATTAATGAATCAGAACAAATTATTGAAATAAATGAAATTACAAATACTAGGAGAGATACTATAAATATTGAACCTGAATGTTCAGAGTATTGTGATGACAACATAATGTTGGTTTTTATTTATTTATTAGATTTATATCCCACCTTTTTCTAACATAATTTTCTTCCTCCTTCTCTCAATCATCCCCAAACCAACAACCCTGTGAGCTAGGTTGGTCTGAGAGTTTTAATTGGCCTAAAGTCACCCTGTTGGGTCCATAGCTGAGTGAGGACTGGAACCCAGATCACCTGAGTCCCAGGTCTGTGCTTTTAACCACTCCATCTCACCAGTTCTCACACTAATTTTCCACCCTCACCCTCCAAACTATGTATTTGCCTTCCAAGTCTGGGGCAGCTTTTCATTAATCTCAAACACAAACTTGAAGCAGCCCTATCTTTAAAAAGTTTCTGAATATGCAGCTATAGAGAGAGCTGCATATCACATGTACTCATGTGCTTCCAGGCCACCATTTTGATCTCATGGTTAGTTTTCAGCTAATGGCTGTGTTACGAACAGCCCTGCACTTGAGCCACAGAAAGTGTTAGCCTGAGTATGCTGTAGAGATAACTTTCAAGTTTCAACATCCGCAGGGAGAATTCAAGCTGCAGGCAACTGTATTGATGCAGCTGTGTTGAACCCCACACAAAAAAGGGGGGCAATTATTTTTCTCATTCTCTGACTTCCTCTCTGCTAATCTGTTATGAACAATAGTCACACTGGAAAGCCTTGTTATTATCTAATTCACTGTCTTCATTGCGCTGGTCCTCTGGCATCATTCCCACTCTGACAAACTTCCCAGAGCTGTGCTTCTCCATGCTATGCCTCTAAATATTTAGTCCTTTTATACACTAGAGGTGCAGGACCTTTGGCCAGGGACCAAACCCAGCTGTCTGGAGGTCCCAGCTCAGCTCGCCCACTTCCTTTTCCCTGTTTGTGGTTCGTTTGGCATTAGTGGGATCTCTGCCACCCACCCATTCTAAAATCCTTCCCTGAAAGCTTTAAGCTAAAATTGCTATTAGTTGCAACCTTTAGGCCTTGGCCTCTTTTGTCTTCACCCTGGAATGTGGCCTTCAAGGGCTTCTCCAAAATGGAGTTTGACGCTTGGGCTGAAAGAAGTTGTACACTCTTGTTATATACACATATCTCAGCAGGACTCAGTACATAGAGTTTCACAGTGTGGACATTTGATTGTCATTCTTTTCTGATTTAGACTTTATATGAATTTATTCCTGTATGACTATATTTTACTGTATTCAGAAAAACAGTTAATTCTGATAATTTTTACAAACTTGTGTGGATAGAAATTCTAGGGAAAACAGAGGAAAGCACCTGAAAATGCAGATCCATAGAAGGGAAGGAAATGCCACAATACTGATAAGCTAGAACATGTAAAATAAATATCTAAAATATGTCTTGTATAGAAAAGGATAATTGAATAACAATAGATGGGCTAGACCAGTGGTGGCGAACTTATGGCATGTGTGTCACAGTGGGCATGCAGAGCCCTCTCTGTCGGCATGTGAGCCAGGTTGCCCCACCATCACCTGAGCATCAGATAACAGCGCACATAGGGGCCATGCGCATGCTCAGAAAGGAGTAGCAGTGCCAGGCAATGATGTCACAAGCCGCGAATCATTAGCTGCGACTCGTCCGAGCTTTCACATGGCCGGTCAGTGCACTGCCAAGGATATATATATATTTGCTTGGACTGGCTGTAAGTTTTAATACATTCATTTTTATTAACACAAGATTTTAGCTTTGAGTTTTCTTATGAAAAAATGCAATTTAATATCTAAGATTTAGCAAAGAGATGTTCTAATTAATGTTGTGCTGTCCCCCAGCATACCTGAATCTGCAGCATCATATTCAGGTTTTATTGCAGTGTTGGCACTTTGCAATAAATAAGTGGGTTTTGGGTTGCAGTTTGGGCACTCGGTCTCTAAAAGATTCACCATCACTGGCCTAGGGAAAAGGGCTGCATGCTACATTCCATGTATAACTAGGCTCTTTTGTGCCCCTGCTTCCAGACAAATTCCTTGCACCTCTAAAAATGTTGCTTCTGGTCAAGGGACTTTTGTCAGGATAGGCCCTTACTTTGTGAGAGGCTGAAGCTGGGGTTTCGGTCTAACAAAGCTGCGGAATGGTCAAATGGGCCAGCAACAGGGGATGTGGTTGTCCGAAGGTCAGCACTGGATCAAGCAACCAAGGACCAAGGGCCAGAGATAAAGATGTCATCAAAAGATGGACCAGTGTTTGGTGACAGGACTGGAAAGGCAATGACAAAGGCAGGAACATATTCAGATGTGGACCAGATATTAAAGGAAACAAGGGTGGAATTGTTGCACTATCTGTCAAATGACTCAAACTGTACACTCCGGTCGGCAAACCAGCCCTTCCTCGGTTCTTCAAGTGACTTGGCCCTGGCTGGACTGAACATTAAAGTAGGTCACCTTAAATGGGTCCACCCCCCTCTACCTTCTCACTGTCACCGTCACCAGCTGCTCTTGCACCACATCCTCTTCCACGTCATTGTTTGCTGTCTTGATTGCTTAACAGATGGAGGCCCAGTGAGGAAACAGGTAGTGGTATCCATTGCTTCTCCTCTGGACTGTCAGGGTCAGAATGAGATGCAGGTGAACAAGCTGGTTGCATTGATGAAGAGGAACAGTGAGTCTAGGGGATCTCTTCGCAAAGGCCCCCTGCAGAGGTGAGAGACCTTGGCAGGTGACTTGGGAGTGAAAAGCTGCGCTTCCATCTTTGATCACCAAAAGGAGAGTACTGCGGCAGAGCAGAGATTTGGCCAGGAATTCCTTTGCTCTCAGTGGTGCAAGGACTAAGGTGCTGTCTGAGTCCCAGGTTCAAATCCCCTTGTGTGATGCGAGTCAAAAGTATCCTCTCTTTTCATCTTTGAAGGCTTATGTAAGAACCTTTTATTTCAACATGCTTTTAGTTCGGTTTTAGTCTGCCATGTTGCTGGAAGGAGGTTGTTTTTCATTCATTTTAAATTGCCTGCCTGTATTGTTTCTGATAAACTTGTACTATTTCTTGTTTGGTTTTATAATTATGATTAGTTGGTATTGTTTGGTTTTATAATTATGATTAGATATGAGAAACTATTTTGCATGACATTTTGAGGACCTGTTTTTAACAGAAGAGAGGGACAGAAAACAGCAAGTACTGTTGGATAGCATTTGCAACATAATCCTCATTCATTCTGTTTAAGACATGGGACACCAAAGCCAGGTCAACAACCCAAATATAATTCTAGCATCAAAGGGTAGCACAAAACTGCATTCTGGACATATTGCAAAATTCCGTCTAGAAAATAGAAATCTGAACAGTTCGTACATGTCCACAAAACAAATGATATGCACAGACCTAGCAGTGGTTGCCAAGATGTGTTCTGGGAGAACTGCTCTCATGAAGAAAAAAATAGATGGTTAAATAATTGAAGATGCCTTTACAAGAAGAGTCCTTTAGATGGTAACGTCTATTGCATTATTTGGTTAAAATTGTGGCAAGCCAGCCCGACTACATTTCTGGGATCTTTTCTGGTGGCTCCAGAGTCCTGCTTTTAGTGAGCCACTGGTACATGGTTCCTTGCTCCAATCTCGCCTTCCAATGAGTCTCTAGCTCTCCATGTTGGTCCTGAACTACTCGCTACCCGCACCTCAAGAGAAGGTGGCTTCCCTGCAGTTCTGCATCTGAACAAACCATCTTCACCAACCTGGCATGCCCCCATATGTCCTGTACTGCAACTCCTGTCAATCTTGGATAGCATGGTCCATGGCTGGGGATGATGTGAGTTGTAGTCCCATACATATGGGGTAATACCAGGCTGGACAAGGCTGGTAGAGAGAATGTCAGTCATAGGATCAGGCCTTAGGTGCTTGTTTTATCTGGGAAGAAAAAACATCTAAACTGCAACAGTGGGAGACCTGGAGCAAGTGCATACCATGGGGAAGGGGCACATGGTCCCAGTCTAGATCGACTCTGCCCCATTCCACAGCTGCCAGTGGGATTTTCCTCTCCACGGGTGAGAGATGCTTGGGGAGGATTTCAAAGCGCAGAGGAGAACATTAAAAAAGCTCCCTCCCCACTCGCCATGGTCCTGCTCCTACGCCCTTCCCCCTGTGGCTGCTGCTTGGTCAAGGCGAACAGAAAGACACCATGGCAGTCATGCAAGGACCGGTCTGGTAATTAATATCATGTCTTGTTTAACCCTGTATTTCTGTCTGAACGTCTGCCTTTTCACATGCAAGCAGACACATCAGTGCAGGGTGAACACACTCAGGGGCATGCAGAGGACCTGGATTTTTTTAAAGCAGGGGCAGTTAGGGGAGAGCTCCAGCTAGTGACTTCCAACCAGCTGGAATAGTATGAATTTTAAAAGCTCATGGGAGAAATACTTGCAAGCTCTGCGAGGCACAGCAAAGCATCTTTTCCATTTATGTTCTTCCCACTAAATCTTTAATCAGTGTTCAACTAATAGACTGTGTGGCTTCCAGAGGCTGTGCGTCTCTGGAACTAAAATTTTCTTCCCTCTTGAACTGGATGCACAGTGGCCTGACATGTTTACATTGGAACTCAAAGCTCCTTAAGTTGAACATTTTTTTTCCAGATTACACTGATTGCTATTTATGGGTGGCATTCAGATGAAGTCATCCACATAGCCAGAAAGTAAGCTTCCATTTAAGAAGGTTGTGAGAAATTTACTTTGTTATCCTGAGTGGACATTTAATGTTATGATGCATTTACAGTTTGCAATTTTGTGAACTCATTTTATTCTGTTATTCTTGAGGTTTTTAATTATATTTATATCCTGGAATCAAAATAAATATGCCATAGCCCTTCCAAGCTCTGCTATCTAATGCTTTCATTTTTATCATAGTAAGTAGATGTCTGAATAAAACATTCCTATTCATGCATATCCAAGTAGCATCATTTCCTTTTCATTAGCCTGTCTTAGATTCAGCATTGCAACAGGTTATGATTCAACAGTCTTACTTCTACACTCAAAGGGCAGAACAGAAAAGTTCACTCTGATTTCTCAACAGCATGAATAATATATTTGCTTACTGATGAGAGATGAGCTTCTATTTGAAAAGTGGTTCTTTCCTTTAGAAATTGAATTGAAATTTGAAGGGCAAAATTAAAAATGTAGATCCATGAAATTTCATGAGTGACAAAATATTTTATAATCATCATAGTTCACACAAGCTGCAGAATGTAAACATATTTTATGAAGCATAGCTTTCTAAAATGTTAAAATTGTTTACACAGGATAGCAACACATGGGGTTCTTTCCTACATGTGTGTGTGTGTGTGTGTGTGTGTGTGTGTGCACACGCGCATGCGCAAATGTTGGATGCTTCTTTGTGACCCAGTGTCAGAATACTAAGAACCGATATGCACAGATGAGCATATGACATTTGGTACTATAACTAGAAAGTAGTTAAGATGCATTTTGGGGATTTATCCAAGTGTGTCAAAAAACATTTTTGGGGTGGAACAGATAGACAGAAATAGGCAGGGTAAAGGAGGGTAAAGGTCTGTCTCAGTGCAAAGTGACCTGTGCAATGTCTCCTTCATTATCAGAGCTGCATCTGAGTGTGACTGAGTCGCAAACCATTCTGACGACATTTCCCAGTTCCACAAGTCTGACCCAGTTTATGCCACAGGAAGGCAACATGGGGCCATGGGCACTAAAGACCTGTGGGCATCTTCTGTGATATCAGCTGAGGTGCCAGCATCCTTCTACTTGTTATTTTTAAAAATAAAATGTCTTACTGGCACTTACTGGCACTTGGTATGCAAAGCAAAGGAAGGGACTTCAGTGGCACCATTTTCTTTTCCCATGAAGACCTCCAGGCCACATTTTGGACTCTGAGCAAATGAAGATGGTGGGCAGCTGCAGGTTAATATTTAGCTGCAATGCAGCCCAAAATAGTTTATGAAATAGTAAAATCTGCACACAGGTCAAAAATGATTGCCTTCTTTTACTCCATACACTTTACAGAATGAGTTGGCTGTCTTCTGGATGGCACCATCTTCCAAAGCTAAAGTACAAAGCACCATGGTCCTGAACTCCAGCATCCCATCTCATACGATGTGCAAGATAAAATAACCTAACTGCATCTCTTGTGTGTGTGTTTAATGAAAAAGAATGAGGAAAAATGATTTATGTTGCCAAGTCTGATCCAACCTCCCAGCTTGAAGAGTGTAATGGAAGAAGTGGCCATTCTGAGATACGCCGACCACCTTGCAATATCACAGGAAAGTCTGCGGAGCAGAGAGTCTCTGGATATACAAGAAGCTGCACCTCGGAAGACTTCATATAGTCATAAGGGTTTCCAGGGGGACCCTCTGAGTGCATGGTGCATCTGCTTGGGAGAAATAAACCCCATGGGGTGGATTTGTTTCTTACAAACTGAGCTCAAAGTAACCTCCTTTCTTTTCAAACAAGAAGTAACCCTGCTTATTTTGTTTTAACTCTTTGTTCTTAAGGGGAACATAAAATCCCTGAGTCCATCGTGCCTTATCAGCATGGTGTGGTATTGATTATAAAAGCGTGAATTAGATTTTTATTGGTTCCTTATTTATTCAAGGAAGCTCTTTGGTAGCCAGCTAAGGATTCATAGGTTCTGGATGAGTTGGGTGAAATCATCTGAGAGTGTTCCATTATTTTGCCTGAGTTCATCCTGATAATTTCTTTGGCTACTAGTCTCCTAAACATAGAGAGTTAACTCCAATTTATTTATTTATTTAGCCTATGGCATACATTGCCAGAGAGTCTATAATGTTTTTACACATAGTAGATGTTCTGGTGCCTGCAATTGCTAGTCTGTTACTGCAAAGGTGCACCACGGGGGAGCAAACTAGTTTAGCACCGGTTGGCCAGCGACGTGTGTGTTGAAGTCAGTTCATCCAGGGCTTCCTCTGCCAAGTGCGTCCAGGCAGATCCAGCACCAGTGCTTGCTTTCATTGTGAACAAAGCCAGCAGGTTTCCCACCAAGGAGTGGTGGTCCCTGTTTATCCGCTGAAAGATGATATGCTTTCAAACTGCTAGGTGGGCAGGAGCTGGGGTGGACAATAGAAGATCACTCCATCCCATAAGGCTGGGCTTAAATCTCTGGAGGGGCCGACCATTTCTGATCAACAGTTCTAGCCTCATTGAGCCACTGCACCACCCTGTCCCACCACATGAGTTAACTCCAATCCCACATGAGCAGACATACGCTCACCCAACGGGTTAACTTTGCACTGCTTTCCTCTGCAGACCCTGAAATCCCTCCAGGCACCATGAATGGGACAGAGCTGCAAAAGGGAGACTTTCCCTTTCACTGGCAGATGATCAGCATTAGGAGAAACCCACTGAACGTGAAAGGGACCAGGCAAAAAACGCCCCCTAAGAATATGGCGGCAATGGTTGTCCTAAATCAGAACTAGCAGCACAGAAGTTTCCTGAAAATGTTGGTAGATAAAGCAAAAATTACTCATGCTTGTTCTGGTCTTGCTTTTCTGAAACGGATGAATATGTCAAGGCAACAAAAAGTCTGCAACACACTCCCAACACCTTTTCTTTCATTGCATTGGGAGAAGACACACAAAACCCATCTCTCTTCACTTTGCATGAGAATGAACCATGAGGAGAAGCATGATTTATTCATATTTCTTTTGCTACTGTATCCATGGGCATGTTACCATCCACCTGGCCAACAGCAGGTGGCTGGATGACCATCAGTCATGTATGTTGAACTGGTTTCAGTCAGAAGGCCAAATTCAATCCCAGAAAGACTCTCAGGAGTGGATTGGGTTAAAGACAAAAAAGCAGGCAGAAATGCCATATATATTGACATATTTTATCTTACAGCTCATATTATCAGTATCAGAGCCTTAGGAGTGGCAACCTTTTAGAATGTTCACACATAATGCTAACTTATGGTTTATTTAACACACATTTTGTTGCTGTAACCCAGCAAACAAACTGTGTTCTGTTTTCTCAGTCCCAGTTGTGTGCTTTTTTCATGCTGCCATCATCTGTTCCCTGCTCGTATCTCAAATGTGTTCACAGTTCTGTAGAATAAGCATGCAGTGATTTTTATAAACACTCTTGCCCTTCTCCTCTGCCGTCTCCGTGCTCACATGATTTAAATAATCCATAGTTTAAGCACATCAGGGTTCACAAACAAACTATAGCTTCCCTGTCTGACTTGTTTATTGTAAACAAACCCTGATTTGTTATCATGGCCACAGTCATATAACACCCCAGGATTCAACAAACCGTGGTTAATCGTTTATGCATGAACAGGCCAATAGGTTAGCAAAACACAGAGAGAAATATGTATAATGCTGTTAAAAGCATGCAGTCTCTAAAGCCAGTCTAGCATTAAAATCTGATCATGAGGACTTTAGAAATAACTCTTTAAAAATGTTTTCTCAAAATGCACATCATGCATGTTTGCATCTAGTGATACCATGGGAATCTTGCCATTAGTTTCCCATAGTGATACCATTATTTGATAGCAAGATACTATAATGAAGGTGTTAACCTTGTAGTTCCCTCTGTTAAACCTATATCAAGAGCTACAAATAGTAACTGATTAGTAATTATGGGTAGGTCCAGACTTAGAGTAGACCCACTGAAATCAATGGAACAAGATAATCATAACTAACTTAATTCAATTTATTTCAAAGGGGCGCCTCAAAGGGGTGACTCTAAATGCATCTAAGTCAGGTTCTAAGGTTAAGGTTAAAAATATAATAAATAATATGGATCAGCAATTAAAAGCAACTGTCAGCTGTGTAGGATCAGCCAGCTATAATGAATAACCAGCAACATTACTAGAATATTAGAAATAGAAAATAAAAGTTGAGATTCTCAAAGCGGGAGAAATAATATCTGGAGTATGAAGCTAAAAGTGTGGAGAAGTCAAGCCACAAGGCCACTGATAAATGGAGTCCTGCTGCTGAGGTGCATCAAAAGATTGTCTTTATTGCAGAAGAAGTGCTTGACCCAGATTCCTGGCTAGTAACGTGCTTTTGTAGAATTTCAGGAGCTGATAAAAGCTTGGCAAAGTTAGCATGTGTGCTTTTATCAGTAACTACAATATGGAGGGGGATTTGGGGAAAAAAAGTCCAAGGGCATTTATTGCTTAAATGTTCCTCTTCTGGAAAACATTTCCCATTCAGCTCTTGTATTGAAGAATACCAGTCCAAGAAACAATGTAAATAAGAAGTTTTGGCTCTATTGGATTTACAGAGCAAACCCAAAAATGTCCATGTATAGGGAAGTCACTTCATCTGTCAAATGCCACAATAAATACGATAAGGACTCTGAGGACAGTGGTCCAGAACAACACCTGGCAGGAGACCGCGCCCGCGCCCGAGAACCGCACCGCGCCCAAAGACCGCGCCGCGC
>NW_025336087.1:44475270-44511700 GCF_004798865.1 Varanus komodoensis | reverse complement strand
TTTATCTATGTTGTAAGCCGCCCCGAGGCTTCGGCGAATGGGGCGGCATAAAAATGTTTTAATAAATAAATAAATAAATAAGGGAAAGGGAGACTTTCTAATAATCCAGTTTATGTCATCAGTGTTGTCAAGTACAAAAACATTATTGGCAAAGAGTCACCAATATTGTCACTGTGTGTGCTTTAAATTGAAGCAATGCTACCTGTTTTGCAGTGCCAAAATAAAAGGCCTATGTATTCTTATTTTAAAGAATGCTTTAAAATTAAGATTATTAAAAGATTTTGCACCCCCTTCTTCTTACCGATCCCATGTAATATGCTACAGGTCTATAACCAAAACCAGCCTTACAAAAATAAATTACAATAAGAGCAGTCAAATAAAAGCAGTTAAAATAATATAGCAAAGTAACTAAAACCCAATTTAAAATGTCTGCCCAAACAAAAAGTCTTCAGCATGATACTGAAAAGATTGTAATGGCAACTTCCTGAAAGCCCCATCAGGGCACCACCACAGAAAAGGCCCTGTCCCCTTGTGGATGCATAGCATACTTTCTCTGACAAAGTAACTCAAGGAAGAACCTCAGCTGAAGTTCTTAAGGCAGAGGTTGGTTGATACAAGGAGAGGAACTCTTCTGAGTTTGGGGGCTTCATGTGAACGCTGTTTGGATGTCAGGCTGCCTAAGCATGTCAGTTTGACATGGACTGTAGTGCACATGAAGAAGAAAGTTCACAACTATTTCTTTATACTGCCAAATGCTGCACTCAGCTGATAATCTCTAAATGTTGATTTCACCTTCTCTCAGGAAGGACTATCAGTTAGTGGTAGAGTGCATGTTTTGTCAACAAAAGGATCCATGTTCAGTCTCTGGCATTCCTAGGTAAGCTTGGGAAAGATGTCTGCCAGAAGCTCTGGACTTCCATTTCCGGTCAGTGTGAATGATACTAGGCTAGGTAAATCAATGGTCATATTCAATATCAAGTAGCTTTCTTTGTTTCTGTACATATGGATGAAATTGCAATGGTGCATGACTCAACCCACATAACTCAGCTTTGCAAATCTCATGGCCATCCCCCTCTCTCTCCCCCTCTCCCTCTCCCTCTCTTGTGTGTGTGTGTGTGTGTGTGTGTAGAAGCCCTTCCTGCTTCTAAAAGCTTGGTATTGCAATACATTTCTCCATCTTCTAATTAGTCAACCTTTTTTTTAACCAAGGTCCATGCCCATTCATATTGCATCAGATGTTAACAATGAATTGTGTTTTTCACATAAATTAATATGTGAAGCAAGTGTACCTTATGTACACCCCTGCTAATTCCACTGTTCTTCCTCCAATTGCATTCCACAAAGCAAGACCAAACACTTGCGTAACTAAGATCTAGCACTTCCGGGAGCAACCAGAAATGAGTGGAAACGTTCATTTCTCAAATGGGGCACATCAGTGGAGCTTGAGTACTAGAGCGTCATAAACCTTGCCTAATCCAGAAACAGGTGCTTCCACTCATTTCAGGGCTTCCTAGACCAAGTGTTAAATTCTGTTGTCCAAGTGATAAGTCTCGCTTGCACTTGGTGAGAGGGCACTTGTGTGCCTCACAAATGTCAACGCGTAGGGACCGGGGAGTGTGGTACACAGGAAGAGAACCCTTGTGCTCAGCCTTGCTCAATGACAATATCTCAGGCGTGTATTCATTGCACACAGACCGAAAGCCACCAACATGCTAGCTGTGTTCACTTACAGTGGTGGCGAGGCTGCCCCAATGACTGGACGCCTGAACAATGTGAATTAGAGAACTGAGCTGAATCAATAGTAGGTCCAGGAGGTAACAGGACGTTCTATCCTTGGAGTTGTTAGTAGGTGTGCCAAGTGCATACAGATAAACTGATAAATGGCCAATTCAATAGATGGGTAGCAAACACATGCTTTGCTCGAGATGACTTTTTAAGTCTCCATACATCAAACAGACAGTGTCAGCCTTTGAGGATAAACCTGTGATGGCTTGTTGTGTTCTTTGAACTGCCTCGAAGGCCCAGAGTGCCTGAATGTTCCTCTGAATCTGTTGGGAGGATTGAAAGCTTCAAAGAGGAGTACTATCACATCCAAGGGGAAATGCATTGATTGAAGGAACCAGTGTGAAATAGTCTTTAATAATTACCAGAAAGCTGGAATCGACTGGTGTTTTGCTGAGCTATATTTTATCTTTATTGGATTAACTGTGACACAGTAGGTTATGTCAAAGAGAATCTGCATGAATATTAAAAGTAAATGTGGTGTGAATAATAGATAACTTACATTAGATGCACCAGCATGCAGTAATTTTTAATCACCTATGTAATTAGATTAAAACAAATCTGCTGAATAAAACACATTATCTTATAATCTGAACACAAAACACCCCAAAAAGTTATGGTTTACAACAATATTTGCCTGTCCTTAAGAAATCTATTGATATCTGGACACCTAAAGATATGTGGATTTCTTACATGTATTTTACAAAAGATTCCTGGAAGCTGGGAAAGGCAATGATAAGTATCACTTATCTAATTTAGCCTAAAGTCAATAAGAAATAGTCCAAAAACCACTAAGAAGAACTTTGATTTATGTAATCATAGTACTCTTAAAACTAATATAAACTTTGAGAGATCGTAGGATAAAAGGAAATCACAGGAGAGAAATGAAAGCATTGCTAAATTAACTCCTACAAGGCTCAGGATATGCTACAGTGGAGATCCTGCAAAGCATGAGGGAATTGAGATTTCTTGCAGTTGGGTTTTATATAAGCTTGAAAAGAAAAATGTGGTTTGATCTTACAAGCAAGGCACTGGAAAAATATAGTGATGGAATATGGCTGGTACCTGTTTGAAAGTAAACAGACAAATTCTCCAAACCATAAGGAGGTACACAGCAAGGAGCACAAGCAGAATGACACAAGTTAGTCTCCCTGGCTGGTGGCACACCTCTTGTCAACTGAATGATCCCAGTGCATCTGGTCCTGTTCTCATATGTTGTGCAAAAGCTGTTTTAACAGGGTGATGCAGTAGAGATACAGATACTAGAGATCCACAACTGAAATACAATGGGTTTGATGGTGGGATGATGCTTGGTATCTTAGTTGCTAACCTAGAGAGGAAAGCGGGAGGCAACGGCAAATCCTAAGTGGGACTTGCTGACAGATCAAGTCTATGTGACCTTGGTCTGTTCCCAATCCCTTCTGAAAAGGACTCTCTAGCAAACAACAGGAAGAATCATAGTCCTAAATGCTAGGGATTTGCACTCTCAAGTTCAAACACAGAGGAAACAACCAGGGAAACTAAGAGAATAGGTGGCAGAGCTAAACAAAATGTATGGTTATTTTAGTTACCTGAATGGAGGTTTAGGCTACAAACGTCTTATGATTGCACCTACAGCTTCATTTTCACTTTAAGGAACTACAGACCTGAGAAGGGGTGATTCTTCCTAGGTTTGCAGCACATGGGCATGGGCGGCTTCTCTCTTTCCTCCTCTGCACAAATGGATCAAAAATCACCCTTCCTACTACTGCTAGAATGACTAGAGGGCCATTCTCATTCGCACCTCTGAAGCATGGTAGTGATGTGTCTTATGTCTTATGTAAATGTCAAGGTTCAGAATGCGATGTGCCATCTGTCTGTAAGTGACTCGGCAAGGGAAATTTGTCTGTGGGCTGGCGGTCTCCCATTCCTACTCTAGGGAAGAGATGCACCAGCTGCTCAGCATGCACATTGCACTCCTTCACAACCCTTTACCTGATGCAGTGGAGAGAACCTGAGTAAATCTAGGAAGAGTTTGCCAGCTTGTTAGCAGGCATGGATGGATGGGATGAGCAAGCAAGTACATGCAATCTATTGAGATAGGAATTATTATTTTATATTATAGACAGGACTGAAATGTTCTACGTCACCCCTAAAACCTATGGTGGTAGGTAGGAAAATTGATTTTGGAGATTTTCCAGTAAGGGTTGAAGGTGAGGGATAAAGATGGAAGAGTGGTAGCTTCCAAAATAGGGAAGCTCCACTTGTGGCCACAGTCAGACCTCCTGTAATATATAGAAGCAACACTCACTTTCCTAAGTACAATGAGCAAAAGTATTGAAGCACCATATTGCCATGCTTTAAGACTGGGCAGCAGGCAATGTCAAGCGTTATTATTCTGTTTGTACATTCTAATGGAAGCACTTCCTGCTTAGAAGCTGGCAAAAGAGATCATTGAGGAAGAAGATGATAATGAGCTAATTGCAAACCTTTAGGAAACTTGAACAGCTAAATAGAGACATCATCTGGTATTTACCATTATCTGCTTCCAAAGGTCTTATATTTCAGCTCTCGTAGCTCAAATTTAATAAAAATTATCTTTATTCACATTCAATGAAAGCTTGCAGATGTTGCTAGGAACCAAGACACTTTTTTCCTTGCTTGCTTGTCTGCTTCTTTTGATCTATAAAGTTCATCTTTGAGGGCTATTTACCTTAATTATCAACAGCATTGCATGAGAAGTGACAAAACAAGATAAAGTTTAACAAAATATTTCCAAACTGAGCCTGGAACATTGGTAGATATGTATACATTCACCTCAAAGCTTCTTTTTTAATCCTGCATAAGGACTCGTGATGACTGGAAGCAAGGACTCGTGATAAGCAGCAGCAAATTTCAAACTGACCCAGTTGGAATACCAACTGACCCAGGTGAGAATCCCCAGACTGGCCTGAATCATCATAGGCCTGGTACCATTTTCAGAGCCGGACTTTCCCACTGCCGTGGGAGCAGCCACCCTGTTCCTGCCACAGGCAGACTTCCCTTGTGTCAGCAGTAGGAACTCCTGGAGCAGTCGCTTCCCAGCATTCTTGGATCCTTAGGACTGGGCCTTGGAAAATTGTGCTTCCTTATGCCCCTAACAGGAAATACTGTTGCATTAGTTCTTAGGCCAGGGCTAGAAGCAAAATGACAAAACTGAGACTGTCATACTTCAGACACATCATGAGAAGACGATCTTGCTAGAGAAAGTCAAAATCAGAAGAAGAAAAGGAAGACAAATATGAGATGGACTGACTCCATAAAGGAACCCACAGCCTTGAGGTTGGATGAGCTGAGCAGGGCTGTCAAGGCCCAGACAGTTCAGACAGCATTCATTCATAAGGCTACCATAAGTTGGAGACATCACAGCACATAACCACAATGACAATATAAAAGGTGGGCCTTTAGAGTTCTGGCTATAGCTTTTGTACCAGGAGTATATGCCATTGCTTAAAGCATAGCCAAATATATTTGACTAGCCATCACACCTCTACTGTGGTTACAATGTATGGGCTTGACTGCTAAGAGAAGCCTTGATCACCTTCACTAAGGTCAGAAGCACCTTCAGCTTGACGGTACTGAAAACGAATGTCCCTGAAAGTTAAAGTAATGCTATGAAAAAGAGCATTCCTTCCCTAGCTTTCTTTTTCGACCATTCCTACTCAATCCGATGGAAAACAAATTGCTTACAAAAATAAATGTAAAGAAGAAGATGATGTTGGAGAAATTCTCATGGTATGGGGCTCGGGGTTCTTCTGCTTACCTCACTTATGAGGTAGCTGAGGAATGTGTATTCCATTGTACAGTCACTTCACTGGCAACCTGTAGCTTCCTGCAGTTCAGTTAAAGGGCAGATAATTCCTTGCTCATGACGTTTTTCAGTTACATGCAGACTGAGAGGTTGCAAAGCAATGGATAATAAGAAGGAAATATAGTATAATAGAGAGAAAATATGCACACTGCATTCTTGGTCACCACCCAATTTCCTCCACCACTTTGGTAGTATACCCACCAACCACACACACAATGACCTTGAATAACACTAGATAAAGGCCACAACAAAGGATGCAACATGGTGGCCAGGTTGCCAATAAATTTGCTGCTGTTGTCAGGATTGAGATGATCCCTTCAGAATCTGTCCCTCTTCGGTTCATCAGACTTCTTTCTCATGCTCAAGCCTTGCTTAGGAAGCGAGTTGAGCCAAGAACAAGCCTGCAAATGCTCAAAGAACTATTGTACGACCAAGCAACCTTCTTCCTCAGCGCAAGACAAGCCACGAGTTGTGCTTATGGAAGAGGGACAGCACTTGTGCAGCATCCATGCAGTCTTGATTCTTGCCAGGTACCCATGTGACCTTTTGGTGTGCCTGGTGCCAAATGAGACTCAGGGTCACAAGGAAGGAGGCCAGACTCCAAGGAACTTAGCCATGTGAATCCAATGGATTCCTGTTCCCAGTGTGGATTCCTCACACAAACCTAGTTGTTGCCACTGCCGCCCCCCACACACACACATGCACAACCTTATGGAGAAAGCCCTGCTGGTGATGAGCCATACCTTTGAGAAACTGTTGGAGAATACTTAATTTATTAGGATCAGCTGATAGTCACAAAATAATGAGCTGTCAAAGGGCAGTGTAGTAATTAGCACACAGAACACTGTGGAGAGACCTAATGTTGTATGAGAAAGGAAAAGAGAGGGGCACAACATGTCCCCAAAGCATTTAAGACCAGCAGCTCAGGAATTACCAGGGAGAATTTGTTTACCAGAGGCAACAAACCAGTTCTACCCCTTATTTCCTGTATCAGAAAAAATATGTACTTCATATTGCATTAATAGTGCTGTGAGGGTCTTTTCTTTTCAGTTACTTATATGGGGAAGATGATATATACAGCAATTGCCCGAGTTGTCATTATTCACATACTACTCTGTGCACATTTTTGCTGCCCCAGAGATTAATCCTTCTGTCATAAAAACACCGTGTGGAGTAGTCCTGATCCTACAGTGTATTCTGGAATATTCTCACTAATAGGACTACTCCAAACATGTCGGATGGCTCAGACCTCTATTGCATTTCGGACAGTGGTATTTTCATGGTGGCTGGAGGAACAGTCCAGAGAAAATGTCGTCCCCATCTTAATAAAGTTTCCACTCAGAGCAATTTTTTTAATATATAAGCTATAAACCCTTGAAAAATACCAGGTTTCAAATTGAAATGCTGACACAACCTTAACTATAGCATTGTGAATGGTGATGCTATAATTAAGCTTCGATCGCTTTTGGAGGGGGGTAAGAGAGAAGTAGGAGGTTATTGTTCAATGAACTGCTCTGTCATTTGCTGCAGCGATTCTTAATTGTGTCTCATTACAGCAAGATGATCATTACTCTACTTGTCTGTCTGATTTAGAGACCACTAAAAGTGTCTTGTAACAAGCAGCCGTCTCCTATGCAACAGTCCTTTGCCTCTCACCCTCATTACTCAGAATCTGTCCAATTATTTGTCATTAAAGTAATAAAAAGGACTTCAGCAGAAAATGTGGGAGGTAATTGTTGGAGGTCTGCCGAGAAAAAAATGGAAACTGTTTTCAAGGCACTGGGAAGGTGACATCGTTAATTAAGTGTTACAGAATATGCAAATCAGTCACCATCTCAAGAGACTGTAAATAAAACAGAGAAAACATTATTGTTGCTTGAGGTAAAAGTAGGCACATTTACCCAGGTGCTGCATGGTTTCTGTCCTTGTTGCTAATGATACCTGATCTGCTCCGGGTGCAAGGTATGAGCAGGGATTAGCGTGACTCCATGTCGCGTCCCTCAGAACCAGGGCACTGCAGTTATGAGCTCTGACTATCAAATGTTTGCTTGCTTATCAGATTTGCATAGTTAAGCTCCTGCATTAACTGGCTACAGTGCTTGTCAGGAAGGGGTCATAATAACTCAGTGGTTGAGCATATGCTTTGCACTGGAAGGTTTCAGATTTAGACCTTGGCATCTGCAATTAAACGGATCAGACAATCATGCTAGGAAATAGCTTTTTACTGTTGGACTGACATCCTGCCTTTTTCTAAATCCCCCAAATCTATCCATACTGTGGCGCAGGGGGAGGACTGATGAAAACAATAGAATAAATATTCAGATGTATGCATACATATCACGAGAAAGCAAGACTCGCTAGAGAAGACCCTAGCGCTAGCAAAAGTCAAACACAGAAGAAAAAAAAGGGACCAACTGTGAGATGGATTGATTGCATAAAAGAAGCCACAAGCCTGGTGTACAGGAGCTGAGCAGGGCTGTCAAGAACAAGGCTACAACATAGGGTCAATATACATATACATGCAGCAATGCATGCGCACACGAGGGGGGGGGGAGAGAGTTTATTTTAGCCAGGCTTGCCTATGCAGGAAGTCCTTTCCACTTTAAAATGCCAACACAGTGGCAAAACATGGAAGAGGAAGTAGGAAGAAGCCACTGCCACTCAGCAGCAACCAAGGAGTAAGGGGACCCTTATTTCAAAGCCAAGTTGGCCATGTCAGTGTTCTGCTGACCAGCTCAAGCTGTGTATGGTATTTGTACCATGTCACCTCTCCTCTGCCTCACTGCACATCAAACTCTGTTAAGAATGCATGTGCCCCATTCCTTGGTTGCCTGCAGTGAAGGGGGCAGCCTCTTAGCACCTGCTGGTTCATGCTTTATTGACTGCACTGGTGTCTTTCAAGGGCAAAATATCTCCCAAGCTGCCAGGCTGGCAACTTTAATTTCAGCTCTAGCATAGTGGACATAGCATGTTCAGCTGCAGAAATAAAGCAAGTCAAAATCCAAATGCCATTTCCAATGAAGTTGGATTATTGAGTTATGCTTGTGTGATGCCATCAGGCTTCTTAAGTAGTGGGGGCTTAACAGGCAGAACTAGACCTGTTTTCATGACCCACTCATTTTTTGCATGATTTCAAAGCCCAGCTTGGCTCAGGAGTCAGCCTAAAGACTCTCTTTTCCATGCTGCTTTGCAGTGATATAGCAGTACGTTTTGAAGTTCAAGCATTTATTATAACAGTTCTCAAAGCCATGACCCCAAGAAAAGATGAAAGAGCCAGGCAGCTGTGTTGACTCAGATCAATACACCAGTTCTAGAAGTTTTGATCTGCCAAGAACAGGTCTTTGTGAAGCTAAGACCAGGACCAGGACCAAGCCACCCAAAATACTTTTCATTACTACAAGGAACAATAGATCGTTTCTGGGAAAAATCCTTTTCCCTCGCGCACGGCAAGGAATTACCTGCACTCAGAGGGTGGGCATGGCAGGTGATGTCAGCAGCAACCCTACTAACCAAGAAGTGCTGGCACCACATCCCTTTGTACCCTGGGTCCTCTAGGCCACTCTGTCCTTGAAACAAAAAGAAGACTATAGACGGCCTGAGCCATGAGTCAACATTAGTTGGGTAAGCCTGCCATCAAATAGCAATACTGCTCTCTATTTTCTGCCCTTTTGTATTTTCAGTTGAACTTTGCTATATTCTTCCTACAGAGGTGGTAAAATCTACACAAAGAAATCAATAGATTATTGGAATTATTGGAGGTATTCTCTATATGCATCCACACAAGCTAATATGGAACCTAAGATGCTAGCACAATCTTCCTCATTTTATTTGAGATTGCTTTACAGTTGTTCAGTTGATCCCATGTGAATAATAGCAGGATCAAATGCGAAGTTTTCACACACACAAAAAATGTAAACAACATAGTACCTATTATTTAGGTAAACAAGAATTCCTGTAAGAAAGTTCATTTGTATTTCCTGTGTTGTATTCTAAGAGGAGATTGTAACCTATGAAGAGAAAGTGACAAGTTTGGTATATTTGTACACTCTGCTTCCAAGGCAATGAAAACAGAAAATATAAGGTTCTGGGTAATGTTGGAGAACCTTGGATTTGTTTATCTTCAGAGGTGATCCCAGAAATAACTGCATGCTCCCAGCAATCTTATGTGAAGGGCTGGGTTAAAATGGTGTACATCTGTTAGAATACTACAAACTTCCTTGACTTAAATATAACTTACTAAACTTTGCATGTGCCTTAATATGAGTTTCAGGACATAAGAGTGCGTAGTCACTGGACCGGGATGGTATATCCATGGGATGACCTAGATTAAACTGATTATGCTTCTCTTGTTTTGAGTGATTGTTTCAAAAAGAGGAATAAAAATATGAATTTGATTGAATAAATGAATGTGATGCTTTCAATGTTTTAAAAGCAGACATCCCACCTGACCCATGAGAGAGATGACACCCCGATCAATGAATCATTATGGCAAAACAGTATTGTCCACATCAGTCTTTTTCACACCAAAGCTGAAGGAAAATGCACATTGATTCCTGTTTTTAAGACATGTTCTTTGTTATTTCTGTGTGCTGTCAACTCACCTCCAACCTATGATGACCCTATGAATGGAAGCCCTCCAAAATGTCCTTTCCTTCATAGCCCTTCCCAGATTTTGTAACCTCGGGGGTATGGCTTCCCTTAGGCAACTGAGCCATTTCATATTTGGTCTTGCTTCTCTTTCTACTTCTGCTTTCAATTTTCCCTACCGTTACTTTTTCCAGCCATGAGTCTTACCTTCCCATGATAGGCCCAAGATGCTAGAGCTTCAACTGCATCATTTTTGCTTCCAGGAAAACTTCTCCTTCATT
Source organism: Varanus komodoensis (assembly GCF_004798865.1). NCBI lineage: Eukaryota > Metazoa > Chordata > Lepidosauria > Squamata > Varanidae > Varanus > Varanus komodoensis. The sequence continues at coordinate 44,501,221 of NW_025336087.1, read as the reverse complement.
TGATCTAGGACCCAGTTGTTCCTCTTTCCGTCCATCCGGGGTATTTGCAAAGCTCTCCTGCAGCACCATGTTTCATATTTTCTTCCTGTCAGCTTTCTCACTCTACAACTTTCACACCCACACTCAGTGATCAGGAATATAATAGGGTGGATGAACTTGCCCTTGGTGTTCAGTGAAACACCTTTACTGTTGATTTATCTTTTCTGATTCCTTCATTGCTGCCTTTCTGACTCTCAGACCTACATATCCTCTACATGCCCAAAATTAACTTCATGGGCAGCCCTACAAAGCCAGATATCAACTGGCAGCCCTGACTTTGAGGCAACCAAGGCACTGGAAATTGCGACAAAATCCCTGCTTTCCAGCAACTGATATATTAGACGCATCTGATAAAAGGTACTCTTGAACATAGATGTTATATGTTTCTTGAGCAATGAAGTTAGTTGGGCCAGGAACACTCCCAAGTGGTATATCTGCTTCAGTACAGAAACTAGCATTCTACCAGTAAGAAGATCATCCCCCCAGCATTGCCTCTGCATTGCCTAGATCAAGTTGTAAAATACTGGTCTTCATCTAATCAGGCACAGCTCCCAAGTGCAGAGCATACTTCCTTTGTATGCTGAGTCTGTGAATAGTAATGTCATCTCATAGGGACATGATGCTCTGAAGCACCAGGCAATGTTGGCCAACAACTCTGTGTTGTTGTGAACACAGCATGGGAGCTTTCAACCTATTCATTTGGTGTCTTTCAGTGATAGCGCCCAGAAGTATGAAACCAGCTCAGGACCAGACCCCACGGTGCTCAGATGATGAAATAAATGGAGGTAGTCCATGACTACAATTTGGCCTTGGTCGCCCTGTACGATGACCTGTGCAGGGAGAGAGACAGGGGGAGTGCGTCCCTGTTGGTTCTCCTGGACCTCTCAGCGGCTTTCGATACCATCAACCATGGTATCCTTCTGAATAGGCTAGTGGGATTGGGAGTTGGAGGCACCGCGTGGCGGTGTTCCACTCCTATCTCAATGGCCGATTTCAGAAGGTGGTGCTGGGGGACTATGGCTCTGCACCATGGCAGTTATGCCATGGAGTTCTGCAGGGGTCCATTTTGTCCCCTTTGCTATTTAACATCTACATGAAACTGCTGGGAGAGGTCATCAGGAGGTGTGGGCTGCAGAATCATCAGTACGCTGATGATACCCAGCTCTACCTCTCATTTTCCACCAATCCAGGTGAGGCAGTGGCTGTGCTGAACTGGTGCCTGGCTGAGGTAATGGGCTGGATGAGGGCCAATAAACTGAAGCTCAATCCAGACAAGACGGAGGTCCTGTTGGTGGGTGGCTCGGGCCTCGGGATGGGGGACTTGGGCCTTGTCCTAAATGGGGTTGCACTCCCTCTGAGGGACAGGGTTCACAGCTTAGGAGTGCTCCCCAACCCTGAGCTGTCTCTAGAAGCTCAGGTGACGGCGGTGGCGAGGAGCGCCTTCCTTCAGCTTCGGCTGATACATCAGCTGCGTCCCTTCCTGGAGAACGACTGCCTGGCGACAGTGACACAAGTGCTGGTAACTTCCCGATTAGACTTCTGTAACGCGCTCTACGTGGGGCTACCCTTGAAGACGGTCCGGATACTTCAATTGGTGCAGAATAGAGCTGCCAGGTTGCTGACGGGGACTGGGCATTGTTCTCATATAACCCCAGTTCTCCGTCAGCTCCACTGGCTCCCGATTGAAGTCCGGGCCCAATTCAAGGTGACCTATAAAGCCCTAAACGGCTTGGGATCTGGATATCTAAAGGAACGCTTGCACCCATATATGCCCTCCTGCCCCTTGAGATCAGCAACGGATGTCCTTCTCTGGGAACCCTCTGTGAATGATATTAGGAGGATGAGTACCCAGAGGAGGGCTTTCTCTGCAGTGGTGCCCCATCTATGGAATGCACTCCCCAGAGAGGTCCGCCTGGCGCCGTAGTTATTTGTTTTTTGGCGCCAGGCTAAGACCTTTTTATTTAAAACTTATTTTAATTGCTAAATTATTGTATTAATTAGGATTTTAAAATTTTTAGCCGAGAATGCACCGTGGGGTTTTAAATGTTTTTTTTCTTCTTTTAATTGTTATATTATTATTATTATTATTATTATTATTATTATTATTATTATTATTATTGTATGTTTTATGTATTCTTTGTGAGCTGCCCCAAGGCTTTGTTGCGATGGGGGCGGCATAGAAATGTTTTAAATAAATAAATAAATTGCAAAGGGGCTGAAAGGCCTATAAAAATGAGTAGAGAAGATTTTTCTGGAAGATCCTCATCCATCTTGGCTGCCCTCCTTTAATGTTGTAACTGTTTTGCTCATGGCATTTTTCTTTCTATCTAAATGTCCTCAGTGGGACCACACTATCATTAAAATAAGTACCATTTAACTTGGTTGCTTTTATTTACAGTGCTAGAGACCAACTTCACCATGTTTTAACTTGGAGTTCATTTGTAACAATTTGCTATTAATGGCAGGTTAGTGGCTACCCAGTACAGTTTTTAACACATCACACACTATTGGTATATATATATATATAGATTCATATCCAGATTTCACAGCTAGCAAAGAGAGACTGTAAATTGATTTTATGAATGTTTCTCTCTTAGATGGAAAATAGATAGATCCACCTGAGCGTAAACTCGATACTTGTAAGACTATATGCACCTCATGTACCCAAATTTCTCATGATTTCTACAGCACACTACAATGAGAAGCTAAGAGGTGATCATTTTACCTTTTGAAACAGCTCTGATGCCCTCATGTGGGAAGATATATTTTAACACACACCAGGAGAATAGCAGTTGGTATGTAAGATGGTATGTAAGCAAAATGTTATATCTAGGGTGACCTGTGTCCTCTTTTCCAGAGGACAGCCCTATATTTGAAGGACTACAAGAGTGCCATCAGCAGTTTGAGGGCATCCTCTGCCTGAAGGGCCGACTTGCCTGAGTCTTGTTAAAAGATAATAATTAAGAAGGCCTTGAATTTGCCCATCAAAGGCCAGCACCTGGGCAGCAGACAGAGCGGGCAAGTAGACACATGGGTCACCTGGTCACAGTCTTCCCCACTATGAAGCATTGCTCTACTATTTAAATTGCTATCCTTTAACAATGTGTATTCTTCAGATCAATTAGTTTATGCAATTTTTTACTGAGGAATTTTCTCTTTTTTGGCAACACATATGTCACCATTATAATTATGGCATAGTGGAATCAAGGGAAGCATTCTTCTCATTGTGGCAAAACGGCCAGCAAGCTAGGTTGTAGGACCAGCTCAAATGATCCTGCAATTCTGCATAAAAGTTGTTCTTATTCTGAGCTGGATATTTTATTGACATGCCCCTACAATTCAGAATATGGCAGATATCCCTTCAGAAAGTACATGGTCATGGCACCAGGTGATAAAGAAGTTTAAAATGATAGGAACCCACAAAGTAGAATATCAGTAACAGGAGACGATGATACGAGACTGATGGAATGGAACACGCATGGCTGTCTCTATGGCTATGAAAACAGTGCTGGGATCAGAGTAAGAGGGCTACTGAATGGAATGTGTGGATCCTTTGGATGCAGTTCCATGTCCTTTTCTAGTTCTGGCTTCCAGTATCTGACATTTTTAAAAAATCTAATAATACAACGTCCTTTTAAATGTATTAGATACTGGAATTGCTCATATGCAGAATACATCATGGAAGAAGGAACCAACAAGAGTAATCCGTCACTTTATGGCCAACAGATTGTAAAGTTATCTAAGGTTCTGTCTGCCTCAGCGATGAAGAACCTGTGGTTGCAGATGTTGCAGAGCTGCAACTCCCACCCATCTCTGACCATTGCCCATACTAGCTGGGACTGCTTGGAGAACATCTAAAGGTTCAGAGGTTCCTCATCTTGCCCAGTGTCACCCAGTGAGTTTCATAGCCAAGTGGGGACTCCCAGGTCCCCTCTCCACTACTTCAGCCACCACACCACACTGAAGAATGAATCTCCTCATTCCCCAGGAAATACGCTGTGAAGAAGCCACCACACTCAATCTAATGGTAGCTTCACTACACTAAGGGTGGTTCTTTGTGGGAGGGGAGGCATAACTGTAAAACTGGAAGACTTGTATCCAGATTTATGCTGACCTGTATCCAGATTTATGCTCAACCAGACTGACAGAAGAAGACATCCCTTCTTCTCATGGCAACCCTTCCAGCTCCCTAAATATGTCAGGAGATGAGATCCTCCCAAACTGAAAAAAGGGATATGCCAAGAGCAGAACTGCTCCTCTGGAAGAAGGCAGATTCTGGATCCATAATCTGTGACACAGACACTGGAAGTGACAGCTATTTAGGGTCATCTTACTATATAGTGGTGTGCAAATTATTATTATTATTATTACTATTATTATTATTATTATTAACATTCCAACATTTCAGTTTGAAATTGGCCCTGTGTTTACAAGTTTCCTCACTGAACATTCTGTGTGTGGTAGAGCAATAATCTGTTTGCTGATCATTCTCTCCAGGACCATATTGTCCTAAATACAGGCACCTTAGCATGCCCCTTCGGGACATGGCAGTTGCCAGCATCAGCTACGACTGGGAACCACTTGGAAAGGTGACCATCTCTCCCTCTGAAAGCAGACATGCCTGCAAAGAAGCAATGATTTTGCATTTCAGTTAGGACTTGACATTTTAAAAAAATGAAAAAGCCACTCAAACAGTCCCACTAGGTAAAGCCTGTTTTGTCAGGCAGCCTGGCCATATAGTTCACAGCAATCAGTGAGATTTTCAGTGCAAGCACAAGCTGAAAATTAGAGCACTTCCACACACAGACCTGCAAAGCAGTTGGATTTGCTCGTGACACCTATACTATGGCCATAAATACAGAGAATCTCATTATACATTCCAAAGCAGGCAAGAACTTTAAAAGGAAATGTCACTCAGTCTGTGATACAGCCGAGCATTACATGGTGGACAAATCCAGTTTATGAGACAGGCATTTATGAACTTCAGCACTACCTCTAATGGTAGTCTGAGGACAGAAAGAGTGGACAATTAAGAAAATTCACAGCCACAACTACTCCACTGACCTCTCCCTTTTCTAAGCAGGAGGGAGTGGAATATATTCCAGCACAGAGCAAGGAAAATTGGACACTTACACCATTATTAATGGAGTTATTCGCTACAGGCTTATGAACCACATTATGCATTTTTCAGGGCTGACACAGAAGTTAGTGCTTTATAGACCAGGCAAGAAAAGCATCAGATTTGGTTTGTTCAAGCACCTCCCAAAAGGATGTTTGATGACAATTACATCAAGAAAATACTGCTTCTTAAGTGAAAATTGATCTTTCTCATGCTAAATGAAAAAGTAGGTTTTGAAGTGGGCTATTATTTTAACTCTGCTTAAGAAAACAAAACAAATTCTTTCTGCAGGAAAAAAGCAGCAGATAAATATAATAAAACAAATGTTTCCATATTCCTTCATCCTTTTCAATGATGTCAGATTCTGCAGACTGCTCAGCCAGAAGTTATAAATGAACGCTCTAGGACTAGGTTCTTTGCGGGGGATGTCAATAGAAATTTTCATTAATTTTTTACAAATACTGTTACTATTACATTGCATATATATCCCACCTTGTTTCCCCTTGTAAGGGATCCAAGGCAGCTTATACAGTTGTCCGCCACTCTATTTTTATCCTACCTGTGAGGTAGGTTAGGCTGAGAGGCTGCGTCTGGCCCACAGTCACTCAAATGGGCTGCGTGGCTGAGTGGACACTAGGACCTGGTTCTCACAGGTGCCCAGTCCAGCACTGCAGGCGCACTGTCTCTCTCATGAAGCTACTTTTGTCTTCACCTTCATATGTCCTACAGCAGCAAACAACAGAGGAGGGAGGCCTTGAAATAAACTGCAACATTACCTCCAGGTTGATCTTTGTTAGTCCATATTAATACCAAGAATCATCATTATTTGTTACCTTTCCATCCCACCTTCTTTCTTTTCAAAGAACTCAAGGTGGTTTACATGATTCACCTCCTCTTCTCAATCTTATCCCCGCAACAACCCTGTGAGGTAGGTTGGGCTGAGAGTCTGTGACTGACCCAGAGGCACCCAGGTGGCTCCATGGCTGAGCAGGGACTAGAACCCAGATCTCCTGAGTCCCAGTCCCATGCTCTAAACCACTGTTCCACACTGGCTCTCCACACCATCACATTTAACTACAGTTTTTTATTGTCCTGATGGAACAACGCAAGTTGTTGGGGACAGCAATCCATTTACAACTAACTTTTCAAGTATATTATACTGAAATGCTGATTAGGATATTTGCAGCAGCTGGGAGTTGATGCTGACATCCTCAACAGACTATCTGCTAGATTTTAGATAAAATCACAAGATCTTATTGTCAAAGTTCCTATGCATGCACAGCCATTGTGCATAAGCTCTAATCTTGAATTTGTTCTCCCCCCCCCCCCCTTTTCTTTTCTTTTTCATTTCTTGGCATGGTGCAGATTGCTCAGTCAGAGCCTGTGTCCATGGCCACTGGTGTTTTTGAGAATGTAAAACACGAGAAAAGCCCTGCTGGATCTGCCCAAATTCTCATCTAGCCCAGCATTCTGCTTCAGAACTGGCAATCTAGATGCCATTATTGGAAGCCCACAAGCCAAATAAGGTCTCATGTGTATCTTTTCCTGCATATTCCCTAGCAACCAGTTGAGAGAGGCATGGTGTCTCCAACAGCAGAGCTAATACATAGTCATAATTACTATTGGCCATTGATATCCTTAGCCACCCAACTGGTGGCTATCACTGGTAGCAAATGCCATCTTGTTGCCTTCCAAGTGTTTTGGCTTACTATTCCTATCAGCCCTAGATAGCACATGAATTGTTAGGGTTGATGGAAGTTGCAGGCCAAAATCTCTGGTGGGCCAGAAGTTTATATACATTCAACTTTTATGAAGATGTTCATTTCTGCATCAGCTTCTTAAGCTTGGTGAAAACAAAAACCAATTTGGGGGTTGGGCAGAACATTGATTGCATTTCTCAGACTTGAAAATGTCATCATATGCTTCAGTGAGTCATCATATAACACTATATTTAACATTATATAGTCAATAAAATATTGACATTCATGTAATTAACTTCTGATGAGGCAATCACATCAAGCTCAAAAAATCTAGTTATACTGGTTAGGGCTGAGACAAATTGCAGACAGAAGTGTCCAAAAAGCCACAAGGTGGAATTCGCTAGCACAAGATGTAGTGATGGTCCCCAACTCATCTGGTCTGAGAAAAGAGCAAAACAAATTCATGAAGGATAAATTAATCAATGCCACCATATTATTCAGGTTAAATTACCATGGTTAAAAAAGATAGATATCGAGGCTGTATTTAAGGTACACTAAGTTGTCTAGAACCTCCTTTACCAGTGCAGTGTCCTCCAGCTGCTTTGTACTTCAATTCCCATCAGCCCCAGCTAGTGTTGTAAATGCCAGGAATTCTAGAAGTTGAAGTCCAAACCATCTGGAGGGCACGCAATTGGAGAGGATTGGACTAGAATGCTAATCACTTCCTACAGTAAAACCATTAGTCGGTTCCATTGGGTTCCCTTTGTTAATTATATTCCCTATTTTCCATCCAAGTTTTTCTATTCATAACCTGTAATCTTTTTCCTAATAGCGCCTACGTTTTTCATTTGAATTAAACATAATCACACTGCTGTTCGGTTAATTGCTCTGAGATCAGCAAAACTGTTGGCTCCAAGTGATATTCCCAGTAAGTAAAGATTCAGCTCCTAATCTTGAAATACTTTCATTCAACAATGCTAGTCTTTGGAACCCTACATGCACATACATAAGTATCCTGATTTCTTCGCTTGAAATTGTTTTCCAGGCATTTTGGCAAATTAAAAAGCTTTAATAATTTCCTGACTGTGTGTGCTTACAGATAAGCAAAGTCTTCCCAGCTCTCCTGTATGAAGATATGCATTCACATGTAGCAGCAAATCATCACACACGGAGGTAGATCCTGGGAACTGCTCAGCAAATGGGCGTTTCCCGCCTCCTCCATGTACCTGTGGAGATTCTCCAAAACAGGGCCAGGCGATCTGTGCCCTTCCAATGTTTTAGACTAGAATCCCCATAAGCCCGGGGCAGCATAGCCATTGACTTGGGTTTTGGGAGCTGTAATCCAAAACCTTCAAATAGTACCAGGTATAGAATAGCATTTGATATAGTGCAGGAATGTAACTGGGGGACCATCAAGAGAAAGTGACCATTCCTTGCACAAGGAAGGTGCTTTCTGCTTTCCCAAGCTGCCACTGGAATTCAACTAATGGCATTTTCCTGAATGAAAACAGCTTCAGGTGTGTGTTGTCATGGACTGGGTGGGAGGAGAGAGCTGTTTCTTCTGTTGAAAGAAGATTCAACTGTCAGTCTGGCAACCTTTTGTTTACGAAATGGGAGGAGCACCATCTTATGCTTCATATCAAGCAAAATGTCTTGAGCCAGGCTTGAGTGTAATAATAACTAAAGAAAGAACGTAGCACCCCCACAACTCAAAAAGTACCCTGAAAATGAAGTAGAACCATGAAAGAGACTTTTGTGGAGGAAGAAAACATTGACAACATCAGAGGATAATTTTTGGCACAGCACTACTTTGACGTTGGCTTGTTTTGAAACTGTGTTAGACTGTGTTTAACAATCCCAGATTGGAGAGGAGGGACAGGCAGAATGCACACATCTCCATAAACCATGATTTTATGGCATGTATCATGCTTCAAATTGAGGCTCTGAATGAAACTATTTCCTGCAGACTATTTCTGTTCCAGTTCCTTGGTCATGTACAGAGTTTGTTATCCTGCCAGGTCAATTGCTCTTCAGCCCAACAGGCCTGCTGCTACAATATGTATTTGGAAAGAGAATTAAGCCAGCTCATTAGTCTTCTCACTTTCCCCCATGAGAATCAACTCTAATTGCTTTTAAGGGGGCCCTGATATCCTTGCACCATCAACTTTGACCTGTAGGCCATTGAAAACATCTATCACTTCCAGTAAAAAAGCTCTTTTCTGGAGTAGAACTGATTTATATGTACCCCTGTAACTTTCTTTCCTTTCCCCTTTAGTCTTTACCAGCATGATTTTGAAATGTATATTCAGCATGAAGCTACGATGTTTCAGTTAAATCCACTCAGGTATCATTTTGTAAATGGAATATTTATAAAGATGTTTTTTAATCTTCTTTATTGGAAGGGGAAATTGCCTTCCTTCTCTTTCTGGCAGTAAAACCAGTATGGAACTTAAATGAAAAAGAGAGAGAGAAACTGGTAAACCAATACTGACAATCCATCTCTAGCAGTATGTATCTGAAAGTAGGGCTTCTCGTAGCTTGTTCCTGGATCAATTGAAACCCCCGGTATTTTGTACACAGTATTCCTGGTGCTGAATTTCTAGCTAAGGTTACATGAACCTGTAAAGGCAGTCAACATCTGCTTCAGAGGTCCTATGCGTAGGTCCACCTATACGATCAAATTTGTTGGTGGGCACAAGAGATGGAAATATCTCAGTATCAGCCCCCATGTTCTAGAAAGTTCTGAAGTTCTTAAAATTTAAATTTAAAATTTATTTATTTTCTTTTTCAGCTTGCTTTTTACTGCAGTACATTAAATCTGGGTTTAGTTTTGTTTTGTTATTGAAGTACCTTAACTGGTATGTATTTTTATTTTTACTTTTTCATGAATTGTATGTTGCTGTGGTATGAGAGCTTGATTGACGTAAGTAAGTTACATTAATTAAGCATACAGCCCTATGAGGTATACCTTCAATTCTCATAAGCCCCCAAATGCAGAAGCTTATGGTCATCCTTAGCGAGGTGGGGAGAGTGGCACAGGGGATAGTCCACATTTTACTGATTGTCTGTGGGACAATTGTCCGTGGGATCTTTGTGCCCACCTAGTGAAGGCATTTTAAGGGAAAGCAGCTGGATAAAAAAGCCCCTACCCTGGCCCTTCCAGCCTCCTCACATCCCTGCCCACCAAAATGGCCTCTTTCTCCCTCTTCAAGGTTGAATTCCTGAACTCAGAGGCCAGCTGGTGCCATTCTGGCCAGCCGGGGAAAAGAGCTGTCTCCAAACTCAGACTGGGGAATCCAAACTATCCCATGTGTCAGGATCAGAAGGCTTGACTTAGCTCCCCTGGTGCTTGATGCTGAAGAGCAATACGAATCAGCCTGCAAGTGGCTGCAGGACCAGGGTCATACCTGTAGGTGCTTGCAAGGATTGGAGGCTGTGCGATCATGTGCATGCAGCTGCAAGCTCTGGAGGGCTTCATAAAAGGCTTCCCCGTTCTGCTCAGTTTTGCCACAGGAACATGGGCTTTTGCCCTGCCCTGCCCTGTCCTGGCCATTCCTTTGGTCTGGCCATGCCAGGTGCCCACTCCTTGCCTTGTCCCTGATCCAGCTTTGCCTTGCTGGCATCTGACCTCAGCCTGCCTCTGGACTACCTTTGTCTCCGACCCTGCTTTGTTTAGACAGTATCTGAGCTTTGCTTGTATCCAGACTCTGCTTTTGCCTCCGGCCCTCCTGAATCCTGCTAAGGCCTCCAATCCTCTCTAGGACTCTGGTCCTGTTCTAGCCAGAAATGCCTGCTGCCTCCAACCTGGTGCTAACACCATGGCCCTTCAGATGCTGCCCAGGGGCCATCAGAGTGCTCCCTTATTGATTGTAATGCCTCTTTCATATGAGCTGTCTTCTGAGGCCTCTGTCTAAAAAGGCAAGATTGCAGATGATAATGATGATAATCAATCAATATTGATAACTGTAAACTTAATGAAAAATACTGTCCACTTTCCTCACCCCCAATTCCACCCTGTCTGACTACTGGGGAGGGGGATTTCTAGTCCCAAATAGGTGGGTGCTGACCACATTAAAGTAAACCTTGCGGAACACAGAGGAGCATCCCTCACGCAAGTGCACCAGCCCAGACCTCTAGGCTTAGTTCCTCAATCACATTAGTGGCTACCTCCAATAATTTCTATGCAGATCCAACCCCTAGGCCCCAGAGACCACCCGTCTGAAAGATCTTAAGGATGGTTTGGCAAGAAGGCCTGGGCAACTTTATCTGGGTGCAAATGCAAAGATGAAGAAGTCATCTCAGTCCCAAACTACCTAGATGAGTTTGCATGGCACAGAAGGAGCTACATGGTGGGCCGTCCCTGGTGCACCCAACAGATGCGCCCTCCACTCCATCCCCTTAGCCTTCCCACCTTAGGCATTCAAGGGGATGCTGCAACAGAACCCATCTTGCTGCCTCCTTTGACTCCTTCAACTGTGCCCCCTTCTGCGATTGCTGCAGCGGTTTCCTGTTTGCCTTCTGTTTTCCTTTGCTTTTGTTCTCTCCCTCTCTCTCTTCTGAAGATGACTTTTTACATTCCCTGAAGTGACAGCACCTTCAAAGTGCCCAAGGAACATATCGGAGCAGCTGTCACTCATTTGCCACCCTTTGCAGGAGTGTGTGTATGTGTGTGACTGCCCAATATTCATGCACATATTTCCATTATTTTAGTTACCTGATGGATTTTTGGAGGTATGCAGGTGCACAATTCCAGCTCTCCCAAATGCTCTGCCTTGCCCATCAGTGCCCTGAATGGTGTCAAGATGTAAGAGGCGCCATCCATGGACATTGACAAAGCAAGGCTACCAAGATATTAACATATTGCTTTCTTTCTCATTTGACAGTGGTGTCCTACCCCTTCCCAGTAAGATTCTCAAACGTTGCTGCCACTGCTGCTGTGTTTTGGACCTGACTGTTCCTCCATCGTTTTCCCTCTTTCCGGAGACTCTAGGTGCTCAGGAAAGTACGAGCCACCCTATTTATGAGGACATGGAGTTTTGACAATGGTTCATCTTTATGATCATCAACAGAAACCCTTCTCAGTGGCCCACCTTTGATTGGCAATTACAGGAAATATGTCTTCTTCCAGTGTCCCTTGCCTCTGGATTGTTTTGCCATTGAGGATCCAGCAGGGCCCATAATTTTAGATTTGTTCAGGGCAAGATTTTATAGAGGCCCTGAACATTTGTTTTCTATGGCCTTCTGTAGCAGGCTGTTAATCTGCAGTGTTTTCTCCCAGATTTGTTACAGAACTGGGATGCAAGCTCTACCCAAAAAGCTTCTCTTCCCTGCTGTTCTATTGCATAACCTCTAAGAGGCACTGTGTCATAGCAAACTGTCAGAATTACACAAGTGGAAAAATACCTCTTCTTTTGCTTTCAAGGATAATACACCATTTTTTTCAACACTCTAACCCCCCAGTGTTCTTAAAAGACAGAAATAAAACAGGACAGTCATTATATTATCTAAAGATCTATAAGAATGAGTACATAATGAAAAGCTTTCCTATTCTGGATTTTTAGCTGTGGTTGTGTTTTAGATTCTACCACCGTCTGATAGTTCCCTGCTAAATGTCCAATTGCTGGTGTCTCGGCTGTTGTATCATTGCTATAGGATCATACTGCATGGAGTTTTATTGTATAGGCTTCCTTGGTATGTGTATGTTGTGGGGGGTTGATATCAAAGATGGCAGAGAAATACTTTAAATAACAATTATGTGAGAACAGAATTTATCTCTGTCTCTTTGAGCATTTTGCTGTATCAACTGTAACGGACCCAGTCCAGATCTGGATCTGGGCAGTGGGGGAGAGATCTGATCCCTTTGAGCCTATTTTCCTGATGATGATTGCCCCAGACCCCAAAGCTGCTATTTACTGCAATAAGAACAACATATGAACACATATACATTTCTTCCTACTGGGGAAATAAAGCAGCACTGACTGGGCTGGTTTTCACTGGGATAATTTTGCATGGGTAAAGGATTAAACTCTTGCATATCCCCAACCACCACCTCCACCAAGCAGCTGGTTTTTGCATAAAACTTAAAGCCATGGAGAGACATTCAGGCATCTTTGCTAAGTCTGGTTCGACCCGCAGGGTCTGGATCTGATCAGCCCAGTTGGCTGCGCTATACAGAGCTTGCCATTTTGATATTAACAAATTATCTAATCAGTGAAAAATGCTGAGAAGGGCAAGGGGCGGGGGGGGGGGAGATCCTTTCATTTATGTATACAAGGTCATCTGTGCCTGATTGCACCGTTAAGACATGCTAATTAAATTGGTTTCCTCTCATTTTCACAAGTGAGAGACCCTCTTAAAACTGGTATCTTGACTATTGAGCAGTTTAGTAATCAATTCCATAACATGAGCTCATCAAGATGAATTATTTTTAAATTCACAGAATATCTTTTGCCTTGTAGATCCTTTTGGCTGCATGTATTTACACACTAAATTCAACCAGAATTGCTCAGAAGAGTTATCATTGTATATCTAATGCTTTTAACTGGTACTTGAAAAAGCTGGTATTTTGGTAAAAGGCGATGTGTAATGGAGCAGCACAGCTACAATTCTTAAAAAATAAAATAAAACAATATCTGTGCTAGTGTTAAAATTGTTCTAATCCTTCTGCAATATCCTATAGACTTTCAGCCCCCACAAGATACTGTGGGCAAGGCAGGTCTTCCGCATTATCTTGCCTTGACTATATCTAAACTGCTCCAGGAGACTTTTTGGCTAACAGTGGCATAAAAAACAGTACAAATAAAACCACACTGCTGCCCGCTCGTCTATGACAACAGCACTAAGCACAGCTCTGTGCGCTGGGCCACTCCTAATGCATGTACATCTGTGGCTCAATGGGACAATTAAGGTGGCAGCATGGGATCAGCACGCAAGCCTGCCTCCCTGCTCCGCACCACAACCAGGCGGCCATCCAAAGCGCCAGCTATGGGCACGCAGGCAGTTTGCCCAGATCCAGTAGCAGTGAGGAGCAGAGCTCAAGGCTCCTCAGCCAAAGACACCCGTTCTGCAACCTTAATTATCTTGGCTCTACCCCACCCCAGGCATCCATTTATCAGGGTGGGGCTAGCATAATTAAGATGACAGTGCCAGCAAGTACGGGGGAGGTACGCATTTTGCAAACTCAACACCATCCAAATCTCCCTAATTAATGTATTTCTATCCTTTATTGCAAATCATGGGGGAAGGAGGGAGAGATTATACCATGTAATGCCCCAACTTTAATGCATTCATGTGGAATTAATTTCCGCTCTTACCAGTGTAAGTTACGTCCAGCTAAGCGTGCTTCAGCTCATGTATGAGCCAAAGTAAGCCAGAAGTAAGCCTCGTTATGTCGATGGGGATTTACTCTGCAGTAAATTTGCTGAGGATTTCAGGCTTAGAATCTTCTTTTTTTCCTCCTCCTTTTTTGCTTCGTTATATTACCCTTTTCCCCACCCACACCCTCAGTTGTGCACTGCACTGCACACGCACACACAGACGCACAGAGTCTCAGTCTCTCTGCTTTTAGCAATAATTTGCACATAATGGAACAGCCAGAGGGGGGTTTGATCAATGACCTCTGTCTCCGAGATGCTGTTCCAAGGGAAACACATCTGCCAACATAAAGTATTGGAGCAATCATAGCTCAGTGAGCGTCGTAATAAGCAACTGTTACACTGGAGCCATCAGTCATGTTCAGTTACAGACCTGAAAGGATACGGCACCTCGGGGAGCAATGTCCTTCTATAAATTTGGGCAGCAATGAAGAATGATTTGCAATCAAGTAATAAAAGGCCTAAAAAAGGTCCACCATGCATACTAACATCCAGTACAGCTGACAAAGGAAATAAAAAACCTTGGCATTGTTTGCTCGTTATGTAAACTACACAGCTGTCCAAGCAATTAAGATATGATTTTGGGAATTCTCTCGTAAAAATTTGCTAACAGTGCTTCCACTTGTGAAAGTGACATTCTTCTTTATCAGTAAAGTGCATTTCATTACGGTAATGCAATTTCATCTAGCTTAATCATAGGAATTGCTTTAACCTTATGGAGAGAGTACATAAACATCATAAAATTAATGTCACCCCCATGCATTGTGGGAGTAAATCTGTATTGTGTGACAGCATCGATCAAGGGATAAAGGATTTCAGCTGCACCTCCCATTTTGATATTTCAGAGGTCTGTTCGCCAGCATCAGCCCGTAGGTACGTTATGGTTTCCTGGCTGAGAAACAGTTAAAGCCACCAATAGCCTTTGCCATTTCTTAGCATCACAACCAATGAAAATACATCTGATTTTAAGTTATGCTAGAAGTTCACCATCAGACTGAAGAGGTCCTCAAGGATAAGTGAGGAAGGGGAGGCAAGTTCTTCCGGGTAGATGTATTTTTGTATCTCATGGACCACAAAGCATCATACTCGTAAATGTCAGAATGCTTGGTTAGCTCAAGTCAAGGCGGCCCAGGCTGCTGCCTTGTCTAGAATGGCTTCTCACCTAACAGGGCAGGCCCTACCAATAGACAGAGTGAGCGGGGCAACTTCCTCGCCCAGCAACTGCTAGGGAGCAGCAGTGGTAGCCTTCCAGCTATTCCTCCAACCATTTCTCTCTCTTGGAAGGTATATTTGGTGTGCTACAGAGCCTGCCCTTCATGCCCTCAGTTTCGTAAAGGACCCTTTCCTATTGCCCATGCTGAAGTAAGATCCAGCTGCCAGTCCAGCCAGCTTCTGCCCATGGGGTGGAAGAAGTGTCAGGTCACCCTTTCTCTGAAGTGGTAAAGTATTTTGGGCTGGCCCTGATACCAAGATAATCACCAGTGGCCCTCCAGATGTTGGACTACAATTCCAATCACCCATGATGATTACCCATGATGACTGGGGCTGATGGGAATTAGTTCAACAACCTCTGGAAGAACAAGAGTTCGCAACCCTTCACAAGTGACTGTAACTGTGAAGCATCTTGACACGTCTTCAGACCAGTAGAATCTTATCTAAAAGTCCTCTCCCATTATGGCTACAATGTTAGGCAATGTCTTGAATCACCTTGATGGAGGTTTCTGGATATGTCCCTCTAGTGAGGAGTGATCTGAAAGTCATCTGGTCTGCACCTTCCACACCAGCAATCTCTATCACAATGAGACAGGTTTCTTGTGAGATGAACAGCATCTCTACATGAGGCTTTCAACACCTCACTTTCGCAAGGTTTCTGCTTCCAGATTCATGGTAAGATTAAAATCAACTCCTTTACATTTTTTAATTTTTTTCCAGAGAGCTTTCTTCCACAGTTTTCTACATGTTCCATTACACAACCACAAAGTGGTGCTGTGGTATTGCTGAATTGTGAAACTACGTGAGCTTTTCATTCTGGCTCATTCTGCCATTTCCAGCTCTAAGAAAAGCTGTGGAAATGCTTGGAAAGCCCAGGAGAGCCCTGGAGGAGGAGGATGTTGTGTGAAGCATCTGCAAACTTCTCTGAATGAGGAAACAAGAAGACACAATAAATGCCTGAAGTGGAGATGATCTGAGTTTCCCAATGAGTGCAGCTCAGCATGAAGTCTTTGCAGGGTTTCTGGGCAGAAAAATTAACCTAATAATCTTTTTAAAAATCCACTTGCTTTCCACAATTAACTTCCTGTTGCTTGCTTATTCCTGTATACAGCAGCTAATAAAATGTTTTCCCTTGATTGCCCCACAAGACAGACAATCTAAAGATTCAGGAATAAGGCTAGAAGGAGGAACTCTCAAGGAAGAGGTAACAAACAAACCCTATTATAAACAAATTTGTTTTTGAGGTTGAATCTAAAGTGAAGATACCCAATCCTGCATCAAATCCAAGCTCAGGAGCTCATTCTCATGAAGGAACAGAACACCTGGACAGACCACAGGTGAAAGATGACTCTAGCTACAGGCAAAGTGAAGCTTTTGAGTCCGCTATTCCTGGAGATCTTCCCCCAAAGGGTGAGATAATTCAACATATTAAATTTGACTCTTACCCAAAGAATACTCTCCCCCATGGCCTGCATGTGCACAGGAATTGGGGAGAGGGGGAGATTGGCTGGCCCTATGTGCCCCCTCAAAAAATGTCACAAACTGAAATTTAGCTGCCTCACTTAACAAGGTGGCACTCTTTGTCAGTTTTGCTGTCAATTAGGTTCATTTTCGAGGATTTCCATGTAGAAGATAGAGGCAAATCAGGGCATCAAACAAACCAGAGGATGTGATCGTTAAACTTGATCATGAGTTATAAGAGTTTAATACAAATTAAGAGAGTTAAGGCAAGTCTTCAGGAAGAACTTCCTAACCCTAACCGTATAAGATAATATTCCAAGTGATGCACTTAGTTCATATTGTCTCTACTACACATTCAGGACCTAAAGATCATCCACTAGAAACTTACCCAGATCTCCCAATGAGAAATGGGAGGAGTGGGCCTGCACCAACTATGCATGTGTGTTCTGTTCAGTGGATGCCTCTGAATGAGCCGGTCTATGCCTTTTTCTTGTGTGTTTGGGTCAAAGGCAGAAAAACCAAGACAGAAAGAAACATATGCTCATCTTTTCTGTGTCTCTGCATTGCTTTAAAGGGAGAGAAACTTGTGTTTGTGTGTAAATTCTCCACCATGGAAAAGACATTAGTCTTTTAGAAAAGCATGAAAGCTGGTCGTGAGCGGAGCCAGCTAGAGCCACGGTCAGACTAGATGGCCCAGGAGACTCCTTCTGATGCTGTTTCTATGTTTCTATGTCTATGGTAGTCATGTGAAATCCCCACACAGAATCCAACCTGTGTGATGAAGTGGCAGGCCACCACACATGCTATGACAACTCAAACCACAGGTAGATGCTGCTACCACACTCTGGACAGAGTCACTTGACATGCTGACATAATGTAAATTTCCCCTCCTTTTTCTTTCCAGCTGTGAAATTTGCACACATTTTTTGGGCAGTTCCCCCCCCCCCCCCAGAAAAAACCCTTCAAGGTGGCAGAATGGGATGGAGCAACTGGGGTGCTGCCCCACCACCAGGTAGCCCATTCACACCATCTCATTCAGCCCCCTTCTCAGATCTGCCCCCTGAATTCTTAGGGAGCCACAGTAACTGCAGTGGTAACTATTCCAAAAGAACCACCTAGTTATATCTTCCCTTTCTGGAGCCGCTGGAAACCCAGGGAAGTGTCAGTAATATGGAGGCAGAGGCGAAGTGATGGTTCAGCACTTGAAATCCAGAGGATTACATTGCTGGGGGGAGGCTTTGTCACCACCCGCTTTTGGGGCACCTATTTTTTCCCTTTACTGGTGACTTTCAACTGACAGCTTGACAAGTGTGAGCAATTGAGCCTACGTACAGGATCACCTTGCAAAGTTTCATCTGTGTTATCAACTGCACTACAGTCCCCTTTAAAGCTGAAACTTACAGGGACATCACCCTGGCAAATTACATATATCAAACAGACATAAGTGCACATCTCTGAGAGCCCAGCATTAAAAACGAGAAACAGAAATACAAAGACATCTGCACACATTTCTGAGACTGAAGAAACACTTTTTAAATTGGTGGAGAACCAGTCACAGGCCGTCCAAAATGGCAGGCTTTCACAGCTGCAGCGTGGGTAGCATCGTGAAGAACAGGAAGGGGCTTTTGCCACTCCCTCTCTGATCTCTGGCAACCCCCCATGGAATCAGACTTCCTGGTTCAGATGGTAAGACAATCTACCACAGACAGAAGAATGCTTAGGAAGAGCCATGGGTTGTCTGGGTGACTTGTTGCACCAAAATAAGCTACCCTTGGGACACAGTCTGGTTCCAACTGACATAGCAGCCCACTATGACTAGTTACCTATGATGGACTGCTGTACATTCAGTGAATCCGGCTAGTCAGATTTCATGGCACTATCATAACATGATGCTTGGATCCACTCTCTGGCTTCCACAGCACAGTTACTGACCATTTTATACAGATACCAAACTGATTTCTTTGCAAAACTAAACAAATTGTAAAGATTAGAGAAATTCTGGTTTCATGTTTTAAATGCAGAGTTTGATATCATTCATGGGGGTACTTTACCATAATATATATTTAGCTAATTAAAATATTGTGCAACCATTATTTTGAATAAATACGTTTCTGTCTTCATTTTAATCCATCTATTGAAAAAGGTACAAATCAGCATTTGCCCAAAAGTCCCACCCCTCCAAGTTGATACACATAATTTTATTTTTGTGTTTTACAGTTAAAAAGAGAGCAAGCGTATCATCTCCAGTGACCATAGAAAGCTGTTTTCAAGTTCACTTCCAAACAAAAGCTACTGCTTTCACTTTCAGACACACCAAAGAATAAATAAGCAATATCTCAACATCAACCTGTTATAAGAAGGTATCATTCTGTCTCTTCCCCAATAAATCTATACCAACTATGTTTCTGTCATTAGAAGAAGAAATGAAGGACCACTTAATGTTTCAGACTGCCAGGAATTTCCCCAAAGGGTTTGTCAGAGCTCTGTAAGTGTCAGCTTAAAATTCATGGAGGAAATATTGTGCCATTTTCAATTCTCTGTGGTAACATTTTCTTTATACATTTTCCACAAACACTTTCCCAATGCATAAAAGAGGGATCACAGCGTCCAAAATGAATCTGTTTAAAGGGCTGGATCTAAGAATTGCCTTCCACTTGCAGATGTTTCCACACAATTTTGTTTCTGTTCTGCTATTTCTCATTCACAATACAGCTCCCCGAATTCTGACTTTCTGTGTAGCATTTTCAGGGGGGTTGGAGAGGATGCCGTGGGAAGGATAGGGCAGGAAAGTCCTCTTTCACCAGCACACCAAGTTGATCGATCTTATATCTGGATCCACCTCAAAAAGTCAAGCCGAGGGAAATCCTGTAGTGGAAAAACAGAGCTTTCCTCAAATAAGGATGGGGAATGATGGTTGCTTGGTTTCTCTGAAATTCTCCAAACTCCATTTTATAGATTAGTTTGTCTTGAAACTGTTTCCATTTGCAATTTGTTTTTCTGTTTGTTTGAACAGGAGATGCAAGCTTTTGGAATGGGAAACTTAGGCATTTCTCCTTGTATTTTTCCAAATTTTTCCAACTGACTGAAGTGAGAAAAATGTGGGGAGGGGGTTCAGCATGCATCCTTCAAAATACACATCTTCTTGAATGCAATTACAAGTTGGGAAACTTGCAAACCTTTCCCAGAAAAAAGTTCCCTTCACATTTACATTCAGGATAGCAAATAGAGCAAATTCAAATGATCTGTGAACTGAAATGAAACTTTTGTACACCTCTCTTGTTAGGTCATGCAGGCAATGATAGCCTTTTTGTTGCTTTAAAAATGGAAGTTAAAAGTGCAGAAGAAAAGCGCAAGAGAAAGCTTCCTCTTCCCCCCACCCCACCCCAATGTTGAAGCATCAGTGCTGAAAAAAGGAAAGCTTTGGTGGCAGTTTTTCATTTTTGTTTTGTAGAATTCAATGAGTCTGAACCTGGTGCGCTTTGCCCAATTAACCATGACAAGAGTGAGAGGAAAAAACTATTTTTATTCTCACAAATAAAGTTTGATCACAGTGAAACAGCAATCAACCCTGAGCACATGGCAGAGTCGCCTTGTATACCCTGGATGACCAGGTAGTGATGATGGCTGCTTATTGGGTTGAAATTCTTGCAGTAAGCACTGATTGGCACGTTTGAATTCAGGTGCTTTCCGCACTTACCTGGGAGGCTGGATTGCCTGAGGTTTTGGCTGGGTGCTCTGGATTCCTCTTCATCCCTTATTTCATGGAAGCTCTGGTTACTCTGATAACCCTTGAAGCTGTGACCAGCCAGCCCAGGCTTAATACAGGCCAGCCAGACATGTCCTACAGTCTGGTGGAGTGGTGTGAGCATTCCCTTTCCCCATCCCACAGCAGGATAGCAGATAAGCATGCTGGGGGTTCCTGAAATTCATTTTACAAGACATCACAGCATTCCAGATCTCAGTAAGACCACCTACTATGAGGAGAAACTGGATGTCTCTGCATCAAAATGTTTCTGAGTACTCTGAAAATATGCAGGATCTGTTACCATAACAGACCTATCACAGAACAGCACACTGGCCAAAATAATAGAAGCTGGCACCAATATTTTTATATCTGGTTTTAAACACAAAATATTAAAAACAATATTGTGGTTTTTTTTAATCATTCCTTTGTCCTTCTCACTGGAAGTACGAAAAGGTTATCTGTAAGCCTAAATGGGGAGCAAAGGTCAGTGATGCCTCTGTTTGTTCAAAGATGGCTTTGTCCAATTTCCTTAGGCTTCCTCAGCAGAACCAACTGGACCCCACCTTGCCGCTTTATGGAAATCTGTTCTGTTCAGTCGCAAAGTCATGCCCGACCCATTACGACCCCATGGACAACATTCCTCCAGGCTCTCCTGTCCTCCACCATTCCCCGGAGTCCAACAAAGCCCACACCCACTAACTCAGTGACTCCATGTAGCCACCTTAAGCTCCGCTATCCCCTTCTCCTTTTGCTGTCAATCATTCCAAGCATCAGAGTCTTCTCTAGTGAGTCCTTCCTTCTCATTAGGTGGCCAGAGTATTTGAGTTTCATCTTCAGTAGCTGACCTTCTAAAGAACAGTCAGGGTTGATTTGCTTTAAGATTGACTGATTTATGGAAATACTTGTGATGAAAAATCTTGATTGTTTTCCATACCTCAATCCAGAAGGTCAACCACAGACAAGAACCAGAGAACACACACATCAGATTGATTTTTGCATTTTAGTGAGCCCGTCTAAACCACACACACACGCACAAAATCTGAAGGTTATTTTTTCCAAGTCTCTAATGGAGCCATAGGGGGAGAAGGCACGGGAAAAACAATTAATACATCAGAAAGCCCTGCCAGGCTTTTATTGCATTACAGGCTTTTCCTGCTATAAAGAAACATATTGAATCTTTAGAGCACAGCCCATTCTTCACTGTTTCAGTTGTCTTCTTTTGTTTACACGTCCCTGCCATCCTTCTCTGTGAATTGAATGCTAAACTATCTCTAGGGAGATGTTAGATTGCTTACAGAATGCCTCAGCAGATGGTGGCTCCTGTTGCAACAGAAGGCTGTGATTACACCTGAACTCTGCAAGAACTCTCAACTTAAACAGAAAAACAAGATAAATGAGGAATCCTTAAATTCCCTTCCTGTCCATGTTTTCTGCAACAGGGGAGGGAAGACAACCCATCATTAAAATGGAAAAAAAATTGGCAAAAGTCCCCATCTGCACATTTTCTTCATTACAGTACAGGTTAGATCTCTATTATCTGGGTGTTTCACCATCGGTAATGCTGAGAATGGAAAACCAAGAGAAGTACATGCAATTAAAGTCAAGTACTACCAAAATCAGAGGATTTTGATGTGAGTATCCCTTCATTCCCCAGAGGATAGCCATGCTCTGAGAAATGGACATTATCTGTTCTCATCTTCCTTTCAAGCTAATTCTTGAGGCACCTAAAGTATAGTGCATGTTGTATGGTTTTATTACACATAGCCATAAGCTACCACACTATCAAAAAAGACAAACAATAAGATACAGTAAAGACAGACCAATTTCAAATACAAAAAGATTATGAAAGATTAAAGGCACCTTAAGTAATTATTTTAGCAATATAGCACATATTTTATGTGTCCTCTGTATCTTACATTTTTAATTCATAGTAAAATTAACCTGCTTGAATAAAGATGTTGGAATGAGAAAAGTCAACATGTCAATATTTTCATTTTTACAGTTGAAAACCTGAGAAAGATTCCCTAGTCTAAGTAGCACCTTTGTGCTAGACAGCTTCAAGCATTCCTTGGAAGTAACTTTTTGGTGATAACTGGGCACTGTAGCATTGTCCAGTATTTTTGTTAGCGGGTTCTACCTGCATAAGGATGACGCATGCAGTGTAACACTTTCCTTAGCTAGCATCATCCTTACACAGGTATGAGAGTCGTATTGATCAACGACTTGTTGTGTTGCATCTTCTTCCATGGAAGGAGCACATAGCTCATAGCTCCAGTAACCTTCTATCTGGGTACTTCTCAGACCAGCGTTGCTGAGATTCTGAGAGATGGCTATCACGAACACCTTCAGATCATGGCCTGCGATACTGTCCCCCTTCACTAGAAATTGAGCACAAAAATATTTGCTTCTGGGTTTGCACAGGGTGGGGTATAATGCAGAAACCTCATGTGCAAGCACTCCGGAGCATGTATGGATGGCATCCTTCATGCTGAGCCTGTGGGTGTCCCCTCCATGCTACAAAGAAGTGACAGATTTACTGGCAACAGGGAGAAAATACTTCTTCAGATTTTTTCACAGATCCAAACCCAGCTAATTTGTATTGCAAATGATCTGTTGAAAGCATTCACATTTATGTTAGCCCTGACTAAGTTCTCCTATCAGACCAGGTTCACACGTCACAACAAGCAATTCTGCACAGTTTTCACTGTGTGTGGTTTTTTGTACAGATGTGCCTAAAAGACAAACAGACTCATCGGGCTAACTCTCCTCCCATCTGCCATCAGCCCACCAGGCAGTATCTGTAGAGAAGAACAAGGACAGCCATGGTCACAGGCCATATTTGATTCACTGTGACTCTCAAGATGTCCCTCTTGTGCAAACAGGGCTCATGTCCTGCTCCAGAGGGAACCACTGAAGCAGAAAGGGGCTGCCCAATCCATGCGGGGAGAAAATAATCTGGGCAGCGCTGCAGAAAGGAGCTGAACTCATCTCCCGGCATCAACCAGCTGATTGCCCATGCCTGCCCCAAAGGAGATCTTTAGGACAGGATGGCAGGGCAGTGGAGATGGCCCTGGCAGTTGTGACACGTGGCAGCTGTCAGTGGTGCTGTCTGGTTAGCCACTTGGCAAGAGCAGCAATGGAACAGTCTTGCCAAGCAGCTCTATGGTCCTGGCCTCTGTAGCACAAGTCATATTTTCCAGTTGAGACAACACAGCAAGCAACTGTGGTCCTGGGAAACCATGGAACAGACCATTGGTTCTGCTCATGGTTTCTCAAAGCCCAACATACTACACTGAAATACCACGACAGGGTTTGGCTGACACAACAGGCCAAAAACAGTAAAAAGAAAAGAAAAGAAACACCATTGGTTTTTATGTCGTGTGAACTCACCCTCAGTCTTCATGCCAATTAGTCAGGACTAACTTTAGCTGAACTGGGACAAACGGCCTTCTCGAAAAAGACATTCATCAAATGTAAGTGCTGACCACTGAATTGACGAACAGTTTGTCATTTTCAACCATCTACAGTTAAGTAGCTCCACTAATTCTAATATTGCCTTTCAGTAATAGTATATGTTCTTTTTGGAGTAGTTTTTGTAGCTCAATCTTTCATTTATTATAACAGAAATAATACTTCTATAATATTAATTATTAACTACAATTTATCAGTTATCAGTTACAAACAAATGAACTTTTGATATCGGCCTACTATATCCCATCCATATCTCCTTTCAAGTTTTTTGTTTGTTTAGGGAGGAAAATAGTAGTATATCTGTGTATCATGTAACATCCTGTTTTTCTCACAAAGTGTAAGCATTCATTTGTGGAAAGTTCCTTGATATTTTATTTCAGTGTATGTATATTATGTGCATAGTTCCATTTGCAACAAAAATGGAACTTAAAGTAGTAACCAGAAAGCAATAGTAGGTAGTTAGAGTCCTCATTTTGGATTTTATCCAATGTTAGTGCTGCTTAAGAAAGTGAATGTGGCTTAAGTTAGACTAATATTGGATACAACTCTGTAATGGATACCCAAACATGTAGGATATCCAGCCAGCAATTTCCAGCTGAACTGACATTTCAGTCAAATCATCATGTTCTTTTTGCAGTATTTGGCTATTCATAAATAACAGAAGGCAGGCACATCAAAATTAAAGTTCTGATCCCCCTGAATGTAAGAATGCAGAAACTATTTCAGCCAAGGGCTGAAGTAATCTTCAGATAAGTTATTGGGGATTGCTTTTCAGCCATGGGTGGAGTGGGGCTGAAGGCAAATGAGGCAGGCTAAGGGCAAAAGAAAGCAGGGGAAAGAATAGGAAAACTTCTGGCATATTGCAGCTTAATGCTTTTTTTAGCAGCAGCAAAATCTTCGGTAGCAAAAACTTCTTCAGCCTTTTAGAATGGGGGAATTGCACAAAAGCCAGGAAGTTACCAAACGATTGGTGGTTGCAGGGAAGAGGATAGGGCCAGAAGAAGGGGAAATTGTTATCTGGGAAACCCCAGAAAGTCCAAATGGGATCCCAGGCCTGAGATTCCCCACTTGTGCCCTAAATACTTGCTACTACTGTTGTTCCAGAGCACTTTGGAAGGATTTCATCCAATAGCAATTTTGGTGGATACTTCTGCCATTTCAGGTGACCTCAGATGAGGACACAGATGCACCTTCCATATTCATACTTCAACTGGCAGTCAGTGTTTTACTGCACAGCCCAAGAGAACTGAAAATTAGGTAGAGATGATATGGACTTAACATTTATTGCACTTTGTCATAACTCAATCTATAAATTAAGGAGGGGGAAATGGGCAATAGAAAGCACTAAAGCTTAGCAAGCTTCATTACTCAACTTTGGTAGAAGCACTGCGCTCAGGTTCTTCTCAACCTATCAAAAATGAGCGCATATTTGAAAGGAGAAAATAATGTATGGGCCAGGATGACATCATACGGCTCGCCTAGAAACAAGAAGAAGCAAACCTTCCCGCTAGCTGCTGACAGAACTTCATAGCAAAGACTAATAGGTAAAATATTACATCCATTGGAAGAGTTGATGTTTCCCATGACAGAAGACATTGACTGAAGAACATGAATAATACATGCTACAGAAATAGATCTTCATGAAGTTCTTTAAAATAGATCATTCTCAATATAGCTCCTTAAATTTAAGTTGCTGTAGTTACAATGTCTGCACCAATACTAATTTTTGTTAGTTATTGAGCCAGATCTCATGATAGGTAATTCATTTTAGCATGAAGACAATTATTTTTGTAGTACTCAAAGGGCACCATCATATATTGCTACCCATAAC